>NW_017731850.1:1230058-1359765 GCF_001890085.2 Hipposideros armiger | reverse complement strand
GTGTGTGTGTGTGTGTGTGTGTGTAGGCAGTAGATGCTGTCTCAGTATAAATGTTATGTTCTCTTGTGTAAGACCTAAAAGGCAAGAATACATAGATTATAGATATAGATATATATATAGATATAGATATACCTATTGTAGATATAGATATAGATAGGTGTATCTATATACATATTCATAGAACTATAGATCCAGAGTTTTACAAGTCCTTTAAAATTGGCCAAGTACATGTGTGTGTCTTAAGCAGGCTCACTCTTAATAACACTAAAGCCAAACACCTGTCTCTGTTAGTCACTCAGAGGGATGCACATGCATTACCTCATTTATCTTTCACAATCTTGGGAGGTAGATATCATTAGTATCTATGTTTCACAGGTGAGGAAACTGAGGCACAGAGATATTAAGCAGTTTGCCCAGCCGCCAGAAGTTTAACTGGTTTGAGCTTAGGAAGTTTGGTTCTGGAGTCCATGCTCATGACCACTACCCTCCATTCGCTCTCATATTCTAAAGCTTTCCTTACACCAGTATTTATGTTTGACAAGGGAGTAAGTGTGAATCAAGCTTCTACTGCATGCTGGACACTGCACAAATGTCATATAATGTAATCACAACTTGTGTGTTGTTATACTTTATGCCCATTCTACAAATGTGGACATTTAGGCTTCCTTAGATGTCAAGAGTCAGAGGTAGGATGAAAATTCCAGATTCTGTCTCTCAAACTTGTACCACCTCCTACACCCCCCCCCACACACACACACACGCGCACACACACACCTCAGCTGCATTTAAAGAAGTACTAATCAAGCTCTTACTATGTGTTTTGTACTATGTGAACACTGAAGAATATAAGGGCTGGTCAGTTTGTCCTTGAACTTACACCATCACTATGCAGATACTATACAAATAGAGATATGAAACAATTAGCAAAAAATGTGAAATTCTATTGTGGTAAAACATCAGTGTTTAAGATACAAAAGAGAAATATCCCCAGGAAAGCTTACAGAAGGGACATTTTTATGGAAATAATAATTATAGGAACTGCACTCCTGGGCAGTCACCATTTTAAAACATTTGGACTAATTGTGTTAATTTACTTGTCAGATCTCATAGCACAATTATTAGTCCATAAAATATGCTTCTGGGGCTACTAGTACTGCATGAAGTCTATGGAGGAAGACAGTCTTGAACCTGCACTGTGGTGGCTGGAAAGGGGTGGGGAGGCTGAGATGGACGCATGGCAGCTCTGCACTTCTTCAACAGTGACGAGGAGCATGGCGTACCTGGTGGGTAGTCAGGAGAGAGGGAAGGTCAGAATGTTAGGTCCGACTTATTATTTGCAACATTTGTAAGTTTATTTTTCCTCCATAGGTGATGCTCAGTGTCACACAACTTTCCACTCAGTCCCCGAATTGGTCAAGAACAATGGCCCAGCCTCCTCCAGGATCATATAAATAAATGGCATTGAAATAGGTCTTGGTTCCTGTATGTGCCTAGCCCTTTAAGTGTTGAATTGGCTCCATGGCCCCTTACAGCTTTTTCTAGCTTTGTTAATCTTACATGCAGCTTCTGCAGAGAGCAGTATATCCAAGTATAATCATTAATTGAATATGATTCGATCTGGTCCCATCTTTAATAAGAAACCAAAGAAGGAAATTCAATTAGGCTCACCCTTTCCATTTCAAAAGATCAAGTCCTCCCCTTTCACAGTTAAAATTATGAAAGATTATCTTCTTAGTGGAAGGTTACAGAAAAATTTGGATTCCTGTCAAATATTTAGTGTAATATCCCAGGATCGGGATTAATCCAGCCTTTCAGCAGCTTGCTCTGAATTTCTGTCGATGCAATCTCTCTTTTGGAAGCTTTTGAATAAAAGGCATTCTATACTCTTGTATGACTCAAAGTATTCAGCAGAAATGGTAACAAGATCAAACAGCTTTAGGACAAGTTATCATGCTTGCTGGTCATGGAACTGCAGCTACCTCAGTCTCATTTTCCTAGCTCTGTGTTGGTCTTCTAAGTCCTCAGAGAAAATTGAAATTATTGAAGACAGGCTTTAAGTCTATGTGGATATTTAGGGTTGATCTAAAATTACAAACAACAGTAGTGGTGAAAAAAAGTGCAATAGGATAAAATAAAATATAACCTAATCATCTTTGTTGGGTAAAATTATTTCCAATATCCCTAGAGATGATGATGATGATGATGATGATGATGATTGTGACAGTTAAGATTTATTGCATCTGTGTTAGGTTTCAGACATTCTAAGTGCTTTAGTTTCTCAAAGCTATGTCTGGTTTATTCCAAAGGCATTGGCTACAACCCCTGGACTGTTATCCCCACATTATACAGAGTTTTCAACCCTAGTTGATAGGCCCAGTTTGCCAAGAATGGAATATCTCCTATTATACATTATGCAAAGTTATCTACAAATCTGTACTGGGAATTAGAGTTATGTGTAAATGAGTGGGATTATATATTTTGTCCTCCTAAGCTTTATGTTGCAGGCTGATGTGTCACAAGTATAATCATAAAAGAGCACATTTATGCAAAGCTTTTCATGTCGTTTCAATGAGTTCTGCCTCAAAGCACTGTTCAAACAGAAACCCTAGTGTCCCCTGGTATTCCAGCTCAAAAGGTAAATATTTGTACTAGGCATACTGCAGTCATATTCCCAACGTTGGCAACAGCATTCATTTCTTTTCATGCCATGCTGCCAGGAGCTGGCAGCCACCAACACCTGTGGTTCACACCGAAATCTGAGTCTTGGGTTGGTGTTTTCTTTCCACTAACGGGTTCTAGTGAACAAGCAAGGCATGGACTGCAGTCGCTGCATTGCACAGTGAAGAAATAACAGTGGCTCCATTAGCAGCTTAAGTTACAAAGATCCCGAGGGAGAACTGGCTTGGAATCTCTGCAGTCACAATCTTCTCGCACAGTGCATTCACAGAGTATTTTTAAATGCAGGCAAGTCCCTTCTTCAAATGAAATATTATTTGTAAGTCCAGCAAGTAAAATAGATAATAAGGGTGACTGTTTATTCAGGGCTTTCTCTGTGACAGGCATCATGCCAAACTCTCTGCACCGTTTTCCTCATTGTATTCTCGAAAAGACTACTATGTGAGGGCAGGCAGATTAACGTTCTCCATTATAAAAGTGGCTTAGAGGGTTTAAATAACTTCCCAAAGTCATGTGTCCTCCTAGTGGAGGAACACAATTCAAATGCAGGTCGTCTGACATCAGAGCCTGAATCCTTGGCCACAAGACCTACTCTTGTAAGGACAGACATGAGCTGAGGTCAGCTCCAGGAATTATGTCTACTGGGGTCCTCACCAGCTGACAAACATGTGGAACTACTCCAACATCTCTAGGGACCCAGAAAACACAAAGAAGTACAAAAAGTGATATTAAGCTGAGAGGGAAGACTTAAGTTTATTCTCTAAAATCATATTTTTAAGGAACGGATATGTGCCAATTTGTTTCTTTGTTTAGATTTTTTCAATGTAATCAGATCTTTTATTTGTAAAAGCTTTATTGAGATATAATTGACAAATAAAAACTGTACATGTTTGCAGTATACAGTATATTTCGATATCCATATGCATTGTGAAAAATTACAACAGTCATGCTAATTAACATATGTATCACCTCACATAGTTATCTTTTTTGTGTATGTGGTGAGAACAGGTAAGATCTAATCTCTTAGCAACTTTCAAATATACAACACAGTGTTATGATCTATAGTCACCATGCTGTACGTCAGATCTCTACAACTTATTCATAATGCATAACGAAAATTTGCACCTGTTGACCAACATCTCCCCTTTTCCCCCACCACTCAGCCCGTGGCAACCACCATTCTGCTCTCTGTTTCTGTGAGTTTGACTTTTTTAGATTTCACATATAAGTGCAATCATGCCGTGTTTGTCTTTCTGTGTCTGGCTTATTTCATGTAGCATAATGTTCTCCAGTATCACTCATGTTGTCACAGATTACAGGATTTCCTTCTTTTTAAGGCTGAATAACATTTCATTTTATGTATATATAGCACATTTTCTTTATTCATCCATCAGTGGACACTTAGGTTGATTCCATATCCTGGCTATTGTGAATGATGCTCCAATGAACACAGAGGATGCAGATATTTCTTTGAGATACAATTTAGTTTAGGTTTTTTTTTATAGAACTTCTTAAAGGTTGCTTCTGAAGATGATAAGATAGTTTGTCAGTTACGTACTTCCTTCCTTCCTTCATTTTTTGAGTGTATAAACATGCACCACGTTTTAGGAACTGCATTAGTCATTGAGATTACAGTAAAGAATATGACTGTCTTTGGAGTCTCAGTGACCTCACAGGTAGGGTGATCATCACTTTATCATCCATGTTAGGATACCCTTGAAAATAAAAGGGGGCACTATTAAAAATTGAAAGGGGACAACAGGCAAAAGCCATGAGTACCCTGAAAACTGGCTCATAGGGGAGGGGGGAATCCATATAGTTACGACTCTTAAATATACTGATAAATATGCTGATAGGCACAGGGTGTAACATGCACAGAGGAGTGGCACCCAAGCAAATTAAGACAGAATACATTTCTTAGAAAGGTGATGCCAAAGCTGCGTCTTTAAGGATGAGTAGGCATTCACCAGGTGAAGGACGGGATGGGCGTGCTGAGTGGAGAAGAGGACATGGACACTTGTATGAAGTGGCAGGTTGCAGGTAGGGAGCTAGCAGCGACTAGAACAAAAGACGTGAGGCAGAGAATGTCAAGACCTGAGTAGAAAGGCTAAGAAAAGTTAAGACATTTGGGTTTCATTTTCTAGATGGGCGGCCATTGAAGGAGTTTAAGCAGAGTGGACAGATGAACATTTTAGAAAGAGTAGCATGGTGCTTCTTCGGGTGTGGCCATGGGAGGACAAAACTAGAGCCAGAGAGGTGAGCGAGAGGAGCGATTTTCAAGTCAACTGACTGCACAGAAGTAACTTGGGATGGGAACTGGGCCCCATCCCATGCTGAATAAAACCACGTTTCTGGGGGTGGATCCAGGCACTGGTCATCTTTTCAATTCTCCATGTCATTCTAATGGGCGGCCAGAGCTGAGAATCCCTGAGCTAGAAGAATGTTGGTTGAATACAGAAAAGAGAGGATGATTTTGGAGTATACAATGGTAGTTGGGATGCAGGGGGTGGATTTGAAAAAAAAAGAAAAGAAAAGTAAATATAACTATAGCAAGAATTGATAATCAATTGGATGGGGGTGGAGAAAAGGAGATGAGCTGTTGAGGACGGTTCCCTGCCAGGGGTCTAGATGGATAATAGTGCCTATAACTGAAGGAACAAATTTCTGAAGAGCAGCTGTTTTACACAGGGAGACAATGAGTTATAGTTTGGTAATATAGAATGTGACATGTCTCAAAGATAGCCAAGGAAAGTGTGCAGCATCACAAAAGCAGGGTGCCAATGTGGAACCCTAGGGTTTAAGGAGCAGGTGAGCAAAGGAGACAGGAAAAGAACAGAGATGACAAAGGGACTCTTCAAGCTTTCACTGTCCAATATGATGGCCACTAGCTACATGTCGATATATAAAATTAAATTCATTCTTTGGCAGATTTGATTAGTGGAAAAGACCATGACTCTTTCAACTAAAATCTTTGTAGGTAGTACTTTCTCTAACCTATTTGTATTTGTTCATGTAATTATTCTCTCATTATCTCACTCATTCACTTACCCACTCTCTTACCCCATTTCTGCCCAAGGAGAAGACTGGTGATATCACACCCAGAATATGGTGTGCAGTCTAGAGGCTGGCTATGTTCCAGCTTGGTAAAGCCAGTTTGTCTCCATTTTCAATGATGTAAGCTGTGTGTCTAGTCATCTTTTACCTTGTGGTATCTAAAAAATAACATGGCTCTCTTTTATTCCAGAAATGAGAACTGCATTTCAGTGGTGAGTGATGGGACTACTAAATATGTAGATTAAAAAAAAAAAAAGACTCTGGGATTTTCCAGGATAAGAACTGGTTACAGATATTATGTTGTTTCAGATGTCATGGAGATTAAATAGGCCTAAATCAGCTCCTGAACATTTTTATTAGTAAATCTATGTCATTTGAAAATATTTCTCTGAAACTTTCCCACCCACTCTCCAACCCCCATTGAATAAAGGAGTACTTAGGGGTGAGCTCAGAATCTCTACTTCATCTTGACCCATTCTAGATGGTGTCATAGTCACAGCTCTGTCAGTGAAGTGTTGAAGAGCAGGCCAGGGCTATGCCAAGAAAAAAGTACTTGCATTAATTCTGAGTCATTTGGATTTGCGTTAAGACTCTTACTTATCTTTTATCTAATATTGTTCATTCCTGTCTCATAATTCATTCTGCTGATGCATACGGGTGCACATACCCTGCACCCTGGAATTGTTTCTGAATTGCCTCTCAGTCCTGTATTAAATTGTCATGCTTTTGAAGATACAAGGAAATGTTGTCCTTTAAAGAAATCCTAGCAGAACATCCTTTATAGTCAACCATTCATTCAGCCATTGCTTATTAATCACCTACTATGTGCTGGAGTGATGATGGGGACTGGAGAATATAGTTATATAAACTATACTTCCAAGATGTTCATAATATCATATTGGAAAATACATGGTACTATATGCCAGACACTGTTCTAGAATGTTTTTGCATATTTCATTCAGTTTATCTTTACAACACTATGAGGTAGGTGTTGTCATTATTCACCCCATTTTGCATATAAGGAAGCCGAGGAATACAGCATTTCATGATACATCCACAATCATACAGCTAATAAAGGCAGAACTGGGATTCAACCGAGGCTAACTCCAGTTTGTATTCTTACCCGCTATGCTTTACTTCCTCTTTCCCACTCAACTGTGATCTCCAGTGTGAGACAAAAGGAAAACTCCCCTTGAAATTAATTTATTTATAGAATGTGGTTATTGGTTTGTCTGTGGTTGACATTTAGCTTTCTATATATTAACGATTCTTGACAAGGAGCATTTTTAAGATAAATACTCTTTCTCTTCCTAGCAAGTATTGCCCAGCTACATAGAAATAAAGAAAGAGGTAAACATTTAGCTCACTGTGCATACCTTGGGTTATCTTTGAGAATTTTTGACCTCTTAAATCTAAAATATTTTTATAGGTATTCTTGGAATTTTTCTTTCATTCCAAGTGTTTAAGCAATAAATATCTAGGACAATGAGAGAAGGCTTCGTTTTAGAAGTCATATATAAATATTTGCACAATAATACCAACCTTTGCTGGGTCACATAAACCAGATTCCTTCTTGGGTCCCATTAGGAGTTGCCCAGATTGCCTGCACATCCAAAACTGTGTCTACTCCCCAAACCAGGCATCCTTGAGCTCTAGAAACATAAAGAAATTAGATAGAACAGTGCCCCCAAAGCACCTATAGAGCTATCTTATTAAGACCTGGATTTCTGAGACAGTTCTGTTTTATCACTCAGCTATTATCTTGAATCTGCTGTTCACTTAAAGGTTTTTGTTGGCTTTAATTCAATTCTCTGCCTCCTGGGCTATCACTGTTTTGTTGAGCGCTTTTCCTCCAGGACAGATAACAGGATTTGGTGACAGCTTTCAATTGTATTACCACCAAAGCTTCTGTAGGTATTGGATTTCTTTGTGTAGGCTGGTCCCAGACTATGACTTATTTAGGCTATTACTTCTTGCCCCCCAAAGTGGCCTGACTCTGAAAAATAACTCACTGATTCTTCCAGAAGGAAAACTTCTAAAGGTGTTCATCAGCCCACATGCAAATAATCTAGATTACCATCTGAGAGTTCCTGATCTATCATGTAAGTCAACTTAGTAAAGAGATCCTTGGCCAATAGAAGGACAGGTTTCCCACACTATTCGAAAGTAGAGCATTTTGGGGCAGCCGGTTAGCTCAGTTAGTTAGAGCGCAGGCTCATAACACCAAGGTTGCTGGATCGATCCCCGCATGGGTCACTGAGCTGCGCCCTCCACAACTAGATTGAAACAACTACTTGACTTGCAGCTGATGGGTCCTGGAAAAACACACTCTTCCCCAATTAAAAAAAAATAGAAAGAAAGTAGAGTATCTCTATGAAAACTTTCCTAAGCCAAAAGGGTGTAAAACAAAGAAGCAATTACCATTATTAATCTCAATGTTTTTATTATGTTTACCACAATCAATATGCTTAATTACTTCCAGCTTTACTCTAAGCATAATACCCTTACGGGGTCACTTAGGCTTTTCTGATACCTTAGGACACATACTGGTAACTGATGCAAAAACTATTAGGTCGTCGGGAAAGTCATAATGCATTTTTGCATTGAAAAAAATAGAAAAACACATCATGATTTCCCGACCCCCCAATAAATCGAGATAAAGGCCAGATGCTCACAGACACAGTTCAAAGCTCTGGCGGCTTGGTGCTGACATGCTGAGTGTGGTTCCTGGGGAAGGAGTTTCGTGGAGTCTCTGCTGGGATGCACGCTGCCTCGACGATGGCTCCTGCAAAACAGAACCTCATGCTGTTTTCTCTTTATGCCTTTTTTAAATAAAGGCCAAAATCCTCTTTGGATTTCTTTCTGTTAGCAAAAACAGGTCCCAATGTAGGTCTTTTATAAAAGTGAAGTGGCATACTGCAAACTTTTGAAAAGCGGGGATACCTTTATCACCTAAACTCCAGCTTTTACAGGTCCTTTTATTCATTGGGAAGGTGTGTCCTAAGTAAAAGGAATCAAACTGGCAGAGAATTACTGGTGCCAAAGTTTCTCTAAGTATCTGAGAACAGCTCCCCTACACAATTGTGGCCATGGCTAATTACTCCTTGGTAGAGGCACAAAAGAGCAAATAAAGCTAGTAAAATCAACAGAAAAACATTCAGTTTGCCAAGTTAATGACGTTCAAATGACAATGAAATATTAGAAAGCATTCCAATTTTCCCTTAAGTTATTCACTCTTTTAAAAAACTTTAACAGCTGGTCTTCATGGGCCGGTGGTAAAACTTGTTCTTCTATGTTTTACTTGAGATATTATTCACCCATAGGGTATTTGGCACTATATTTCAGTGTTCTCATTCTTTGACCCATTAAGAACCCAAAATATGGAGCGATCATGTGAATAAAGGTATTCATCACAACAATGTTTAAAATACTATAAGAATGAACTTTAATGCCCAGCAAAGTAGAAATAATTACAGAAATAATAATATTCCCATTTTGCAGATGCGTAAAGTGGAGAGACTTGTATCATATGATCTATTTCACACAAATATTTATTGTCCTCTATTGCCAGACACTGTTCCAGGTTCTGAGACTACACTGATGAGTAAATAATTACTATTTGCTACTGAGCTCATGAAGTTTATAGTGTGGCAGGGGAGTTAGGTACTAGTGAAATTAACATGCCACCTTCCTGGCCAGGTATTTACAATAGGTGGGCCAGTTTCACTGGTTAAAGGTTTGCCTTAAACTTGCTACTTGACATACTTGTATATGGAGCTGATGCAGTCAGTGTGCAGGACGGATAAACCTGATGTTGTGCTTATTTGTGGCTTAACAACAATAGGCAATGGGAACATTTGAGCAACATGTAGGAAGGGACGTGTGGAACGCTCAAAGCACTCAAGCATTCAGTGCTATTAGATTTGAAATCCAACGTTTTTAAGCTCAGCTCAGTCTTCTGTTGACCTAAATAAATGTTTAGGGTAACAGCATTTCTGTTTATCTTGTGTATGTTTCTTTTTTTTTTTACCTGTGTACTGGAAACAGAATATGAATAATGAATGAACCATTTTTATTGTATCTCATGAAACTATAATGATGCTAAGTTTGTTACATGATACAGATAATGTGGTAGTATTAGTCCTGCAGTTTGACTGTAAACTGTGATGTTCCCTCTTCAAAGTTTAATGAGCTTTTTGCTGTGACAAAGGGCATTAGGCACTTAGAGAAAATTCACTTTTCAACCTAACTTGCAGATATTGAAGGAAAAATTAAGGAATGATAGATTACATTATTTGGGTATTTATCTGATTCAAGTATTTGGCAAATGTGTATATTTCAGAGGGAAACAAATTTTTATTTCTTCTAAACAATACCCTCTCTTATATGGATGACTTTACAAAAGTTGCGCATCACTAACAACCCTTTGGTTTTTGGGTTGTGCTTTCCTAATTTTTATTTTCACATAAATGAATTTGATTCTTCTCATTCACATGGAAAACTTACTGCTTGTTTCTTTTTTCTTTTCTTTTTTTTTTTTTAGCTGAGCCATCCTGCTACCTGTTGGCAGCTCAGCTCGGGCTGGACTCGAACCGCTGTTGCTCAGAGCTCAAACTCTTGAGTGAGCTCTTAACCAACTGAGCCACTCGGTCGGCCCTGCTTGTTTCTTGTTTTAGTGATAAAGGAAATTGTTTTGTTTTTCACCCCTTCACTTTCTTTCTTCTTTATTAGCATCACCTTCACCCCCTCCTCCGTGTTTGATGCCAATATCATGAAGAACTATTTTCTTCTGAGCTTTAGGTATCTTGCTTAAAAATAAAATAAAATAATCATCTCATATATATGCAAATTGCAAACTTTGGTCTGCTATCAAAAAGTCCACTCCCGAGCCAGGCCACCTGGCTCTCTTTGCCCCTGTGTTTCTGCAGGGCGGTCAAGCAGCGTGTTATTGCTTCCCACTGCAGAGATCTCAACTGATCTTTTCAACAACCTCAGAATGTTTTCTTCCAGAATGAGTCCGTGAGACAAAAAGGCCTCACCAGGGAGCGGCCTTCGGGGCTTCCGAGTTGTCCACCTCAGAAACGGAGCTCTCCCTCCTCCGCCACCAGGGTGGGAGTGGGCGGTGGGGGAACTGTCACATCAGCGTGCAGTAATTCTATGTGGGAAGTGGATTGCACATCTGAAGGCAACCGGAAACTGCCAGTTTACACATAGGAAACATGGAGAGTGGGACTGACCAACTTGGCAGAAAAGCCGGGTTCTGTCGATATTTACCTCCAGGGGAATTCTTATTTCAATATTCTGAGAGTCTCTCAAATGCAGTGCTAGTCTCAGGTGTCTTGTGAACACTTGGGCATTGTGGCAAAACTGATTCCCGACGCCCCCTCAAAAAAAAGTTTTGAGATTTTTGTCTTCATTTTCTTTCCTCTTTATAGTACAAATAAGCGTTATTGTTTTTATATTTATTTTCAGTTGCCTTAATGTAGTCTCTGATTTTTTAAAAGATTCTGTTATATTTCTGGAATCTTGTAGATATACATGATTCCATGAGCAATTATTGTTTTTATATATTATTTTCTAATATTTGTATCATGTATTTCATTTTCACATCTTCTTACATTTGCTAATTGCTCTAAAACAATGTTGAAAAGTATAGCAGTGATAGAGCCATCCTTATTTATGACTTTAATATTAATATATTTATATTGGTTTCTGGTAAATACTTTATCATGCTTAGGAAGCTTCTGTTGATGTTTATTTTACTTAAAGCCAAGAGTTCCTACAAAATTATAGTAAATGGTTTTTAGCACCTAATATAATCACATGTTTTTGTTTTTTTTACTATAAATTCAACTGTAATGTTGGTTCATACTTATATAACTAAAATAAATATACCTGGTCATAGTTAATTTTATTATAAGGCTGAATACAATTTGCTAACATTCCATTTAAAATGAATTTAATTTTATAAATGAATTAGAGTTTCTTTTTCTATGCTAGGTTTTTCAGATTTTAGTATTAGGTCATGCTGGCTTTGTAAAGTTCATTGTAAAACTTTTCATTTATTTCTTCTCTGACAATTTAAATACAAATTATCTATTACTTAAAATTTAGATAAAATTCCATCAGAATAACATATTTACTTATTTTAAAACAAACTTATTTTCATTTTATTTTGTTTTTTTAAGTCTTGCACTTCTTGTAATTTACTTATTTATATTTTGCTTGAAAAGTATTCCGCTCCTAATACAATGTAGGTGAATTGCACATAATCTCATTTTTCAAATTATTTCCCTACTCATCCATGTTTTATTTCTTAGTTTCTGTCATGTACTTTTATCTTTTTTCCTTAATCAGGATGCCAGAGGATTGTTTATTTGTCTTCTCAAATAACCAGCTTTCAGTTTCCTTCATTTTTTGTTTGTTTGCTTGCTTGCCTTTTTGTTTTGATGTTCCTCTATTTGGGACATTTTCCTTGAGATATTTCATATAGTTCTCCTTTCCTCATGAAAATCTCAGCTCCAATGCCTCCAAGAAAACTTCACTGATCACTTTCCAGGTCACCCTCCCATTCCACATTTCAGGACATCCTATTGGATTGCTCTATTTTACATTCTTTATAAACTTGTATCACTATCTAAAGTCATCTTTTGTTTTTTAAATTTCAAATAGACTTAGTTTGTTAGGACAGTTTTAGATATACAGGAAAAATGAAAAGATAGTGCAGAGTTCCCACATATTCCACATCTAGTTTTCTCTCTGATTGACATCTTACAGTAGTGTGATACATTGGTCATAATTAATGATACATTATTATTAACGAAAGATCATGCGTTATTTAAATTTTCTTGGTTTTACATAATGTTCTTTTTCTATTCCAAGATCCCGACCAGAGTGTCATGTCTCTGTAGGCTCCTTTTGGCTACTACAGTCTCTCAGTCTTTCCTTGTGTTTGAGGACCTTGACAGTTTTGTGGAGTATTTGTCAGGTAATTTGTAGGGTGCCCCTCTGTTGAAACTTGTGTGATTTTTGTCTCATGATTATACTGGGGTTATGGATTTTTGCCAGGAAGAACACAAAGGGAAAGTGCCATTTTTATCACATCATATCCAGGGTACATACTATCAACAAGATATATCACTGTTGATGTTGACCTTGATCACCCCACTGAGGTACTGTTGTCAGGTTTTTCCACAGCAGTTACTTTTTCTCCCCCTCTTTTCATATTGTACTTAAAGAGTAAGGAGTTGTGGTGCTCCTCCTCCTTCAGGGTGGAATATCTGCATAAATTATTTATCAGTTATATTTTTGTTCATCCGTTTATTATTGGTTATCATCCATGCCATATCCACTGAATCTAGAAGAGTGGCAAAAAATAAACAAAAAACAACTCATAGTCACTGTTCAATAAATGTTTGTTGGATCAATTAATGCGTAAATTGATTATTAACCTATTTATTTTAATTTTTCCTGTCCTCTCTAAGTTTATTTTTTCTCTTAACTTCTTCAGTTTTTTAGGGCAAATATTTAATTCATCTATTTTTAATCGATTTTTTTCACATAAAAACATTAAGGCTATATATTTTCTTCTGAGTTCAGCTACATCCTAATTTTGATAGTAAGTATTCTTGATTGTACTTATTCTAAATAATTTGTATTTTTATTGCATTTTTGATCCTTGGTTCAGTTAGAAGACTATTTTTTAAATTTAACAACACTTAAATTTTTGTGGGTTTTTTTTTTAAAGATTTTTTTTATTTTATTGGGAAATTGGGGGAATTGAAACAGCGCTGGGGAATTGGGGGAAGGGGAACAGACAAGTTGCTGTCGTTTTGTTCTTCAGTCTAGTTGTGGAGGACGTTGCTTCACTGGCCCAAGTTGGCACCATCATTGTGCTCTTCCCGGGCGAGGCAGATCAGTTGCCGGCTTCTGGACGGCCGCTCACTGCGGCTGCTGGCCGCTCACGCTGGCTGCACACGGTAGTCCATGGCAACCCACTGCCACAGGGGCTGCAGCCTAGGCTGTCGCCGGCGACTCACGGCAGCCCAGCTCCAGGTTGAGCTGTTGTTCAGCATCTTAGCTGTAGAGGGCAGTGTCACTGGCCCTCATATGTGGGATCTGAACCGGGCCCTCCGGCATCCCGAGCCAGTTCTTAACCATCGCGCCACTCGGCTGGCCCTGTGGGTTTGTTTTTTGTTTTGGTTTTTTCCTCTTTCTCTACAAGGAATTTTAGTGTTTTCGTTGTGGTCATATCATTTTCTTTGTGGTCAATCATTTTCTGTAAACTTACATCCCATGACCATTAAAAGAAGACTAATACATTTTCCATTCATAGAGTACAAATTATCAACTTATACACACACATTAAAACTTTGTAGTCACTCTCCCCCTAGCTCCACATTAGAAACATTTAGAATTTTGGTTACAGACTCATTGTGTTTGCCTTTACAATATGCATCTCCTATTTCCAGAAAGAATGCTTTTTAACCTTTATATTATTGTAATTCACTGTGTGTTATTTTCAGCCATTTAAATTTCCCTTTAACTTTTAGTTATTCCATTTAGTTTCCACTGCCTTCTAGGCCTGAAATGCTCCCTTTTAAAAAATCCCTTATCCCCTTATTATCTGATAAAGTCCCTATGCTGATAGCTCCTCAAATAACTTTACAAAGAGGAATCATATATATACTGTTTTGTAACTTGCTTCACCCCCGACTAGTATGTCTAAATACCAACTTTAGCTCCACATAGGTGTTTATTAGACCCCCAGATCTCCCATTCCAAAATAGACATCTCTCTCAACCTATATGTCAGAAACTTGCTCTCCTGCCTGCTGATGTTTTTGGTGGTAAGCCCCAAACTGAGGCATCCTCCTAGGCTCGATCCCCTACTGGGGAAAATGCTAAGAACAAGAGGATGGTGACTCACCATGTGCACAGAGGGGACCCCCACACTCTGACAGTACCCATTTAAAGTGGATCCTGGCACCCCACAAGGTTTCCTTGTGGGAAAACCATCGACTCATTGGCCTTATTTAAAGTTTAACTATATTTTATGGCCTCCTTGACTATGAAATTAACATTCACAAAACACAGAAAACAAATTACAATGATGCCTATCAGTTCCTTGGTCAAAATGCTTTGAATTGCAGGAATGTTTTTTTTATGTGTATGACTCTAGCAAATGTTTTTTATTGAGGTATGCTCCCTCTTAGCCTAGGCTTAAACAAATTCTAAAACAGGGCTTCTCAAGCTGTCATGTACCTTGAAGCCACCAGAGATTTTGTAGGAATGCAGAATCTGATTCAGGACTTATGGGGTGGACAAGGTTTGTGCATTTCTGTCAAGCTCTAGTGCTGCCAGTATGGCTAGGCCTGCGGACCACACGTCTAATAGCAAGGTTATAAAGTCCTTCTGGATTTTTTTATTTTTAATTTTATTTTTGGATTTAGTTTCTAAGTCTCCCCAAAATTGGTGATGAACACCATTTCATTTTTTTACATCAAAGTTTTCACCCACCTTGAAAATCCATATTATTTATTAGGCCTGGCTACAAATGATATTTGTTTCAAAAAGTTAACTGAATTCTAAAGAATCAGAAATTGTTGGCTTAGACATGGTGCAAAATAATTTATCATATAATTTGAAGTCAGTTCCCAAGATGGAGTTCTAATATTATCTGAGTAATAACAAGTTGAGTGCACAACCCATGGTCTGCCCAGGACTATCCTCAATTTAGCCCTGAAAATCACAGTTCTTAGGAGACCCCTAGTCCTGGGCAAACTGGGACAGTCACCAGCCATATTAAAAGGACACATCCTGTCATCCCAGAGTGACCTGCGACAGGCTTAGACCATCATCATGGGGATGAAGTGCCTTGCCCAGGGTCACATAATACAGATTGAGGCTTCAAGTACTTTATCTATACTCTTCCTTCGTGGTGAGTACAAGTGCCACTTGCTTTCCAAAATAGAATAATATTTATTAAACTGGCTTTCGGGCAATTCATTTTACTTTGGAACTTCTCTTTAAGACAACTTGTGAAGAAAAGACTGAGCTCTTTCTTCTGTTTTGTAAAGCTGGGCACAAAAATATATATTTTTTAATATATATATTTTTTAATACTTAAAAGGATATATTTTAAGTATTCTGTCTTTTGAAAACTGAAGTTCTTCATGGTTTACATCTGGAAATGTTAGTCACATTTGGTGGTTGTTTTCCATGGAATGGTAGTTATCTTACCACTCATAATATTAATGATATTATTTGAAAAATTGACCTCACATTTGCTAGAATTTACCAACATTGCGTTTAACAACAAATGAAGGTCATATAGCACCACTTTCCTTCTAATGGGAGTGCAAGATAAATGACACAAATCCATTGTAATTGAATCCAGAAATCCCTGGACATTTGGCAATTAGTAGTAAGAATTGTTCCATTAATAATGCATACTATTCCTAATGCCAAATATGTGTTATTAAGCAAAAAAGGTTCTGAAAACATCTTGATTTAAAAAAGGAACAAGCTTGAGTGTGGTAAAATTTCAGTTCAGTTTTGTGGTGAGTCAATATGCAATGAGGATTTATTAAAGACTGAAATCAAACTGTGCTTCTAGGATGTGAAATAAGGGTCTGGGGTCAGTGTTCTGCGTATAATCACCGACTGAGTAAAAGATATCTTCAGCCCCAGCCAAGTAGAAGGCATTAGGTATGGGCCATCAGTGTTCATTGAAATGGTGGCAAAGTCAGTTAGTATTTGTCAAAACCCTAAATACCTTGTACAATAGTAAAATATTGCAACAGACCGTAAATGCTTGCCTTAGAAACACTGGGGGAAGTGTCCATGTGGAACTGGACAGTTGCCTCGGAAGCTGACTAATAGGGCTGCTTCCATGCAGAGATGCTCTTGAGCTTGGAACATATCCCAAATTAGATATATTGAGATCCCCAGGCTGTGTTTTGCAATTCAAATATTCCTGCATTTTCCATGGCAGCCTCTTAGGCTCCCCAATGGTGGGGTCCTTTGAACATTCACACAGGGGGGTTTTGTTCTCTGGAGCATGAAGCTGAAGTAAGGTTTGGTCGAAAAGGGATGCATGAGCATATGTCAGAGCTGTGCTTCGGTGGTAAACTCAAGCTTTGAAAACAAACCCCAAAGTGAGTTGCTTTTGAGGCTTCTGATCACAGATGGAATTAAAGATAACAGTTTAGTATAGCCCTGGGGCTCTGCAAGTCTGTGTATTATTTAAAAGAGCTATCAACTGTTCATTAAGCATCAGGAAATTTGGTGTTGGAACAGTCATGGAAAAATTAAAAGGGTATATAACAGATCCCTGTTTACCTGTGGGCCAGCCATTTTGCCCCAGATTCATTCGTTTGACCAGGGAAGAATGCTACTCTGTTACCTGGATTCTTCTCCCCCAGTCTTGAAGAATGGGTCCCAGGTAACCTCCTGTGCTCACTGGGTTTATTTGCTATTTCAGAGATCTGAAGAATCACCCATGTTTGTAATACTAGGGATCTATAGGCTTCAGTAAGCTTTCCCTGTGGAGACATTTTTTGTTCAAATGTTCAGTCTTAGAAACAGCTAATGATCCAAAGGCAGGGTTTGATATTCTGCACTTGGCCTGTGATGCTTATGTAAGTAAGTAATCCTGCTCGTCTGTAGAATGATAGAGCTCCCTGTCCTTCTTGCGTCGTCCCAGCTCTAGCTTGGCCATTGGAGACGTTACTCTGAGTGTCATCATCTTTGGGGATTCTCTGGTCCCATTCACTCTGTCTCTTGGCTGCCAGGCTGGTGTAGGAGGCTGCCCTACATTCTCTGATCCAACATCATAGCACATACCATAGTGTCTTGTCTCTCTTCCCAACTCGACTCTGGGGGTCAGATCTTTCATTTCTGGATGCCCAGTGCCAAATGCAGTAGGCACTCAACATATGTTGAAAGGAATGAATGGAAGGCACTTGATAAAGGTTAGTTGAGTTGAATTGAATAGAGCAGGCACACCCTCTAGCTCTCGATGGGCTGGGATTTAGTGCAGGTGATGTAATGTAACTTGACAGGGTAGTTAAATATTGACAGGCAGGAAAAAACATACTGGCACTGTTCAGAAAGAGGAAAGGGAGGTCTGACTGTGACTGTCAGATCAGAGAGCTGAGGCTGTAAGGGGCCAAACTAAGTGGCTTCAGTGGTCCTGATAACCCAGCGGGGTCACTCGCTGGTACACTTGACTTCTTCTTCAGCAGAGGTAAGGATTGGAGCCTGGCTGGGAAGATAATGGATTGTGATGTGAGTAAATACAAACTCTGAGCCTGTGGCTTGGAGATGGCTGGCATCCCAGACATTCCCTGCTGGCTGCCCATTCGTATATAGCTCAGCTGATCCTCATGTAAAGCAGGGAGCATGAGTTCTACTTGAATCTGTCTCCCCTCTCCCCACCTACCATACTTCCAAATGATTTGTGCTTTAATATAACCTCTTAAAGAGATTGGAGTTGGAAGCTGGTTTGTGCATTTTGAATACTTAGCTGAGGAATTTGTCCGTATGATTCATTTGTAAGTATTCTTTGATGCTCGTATACATGTTCAGTGTTACCTGGATGCCGCTTTATATATGCAGGGGTGAGATGGGGAGGAAGAAGTACCTTAGGCAATGCTTTTAGCTCTAATATTGAATGTGGCAGCAAGCTGAGGTGAGTTCAAGGGGAATATTGGGTAAGTGAGAAAATGCCAACAGACAGCAGAGAAAAGATTTAGGCAGGTGTAGATAGGCATTCAGAAAAGGACACATGTCACCTTGAGGAAGGAATGCCCCATTTGATTTTGGAAAGGCTGTTTAATCATCTGGCATGTCTCAGGTTAGCTTTTAAGAAAAGATAGCTGGTGTCCTTCTTAAAATTAAATAGTCACATACAGCAATAAGAAAGAAACAAGGCAAGCAGTCTTAAGTTTCTTTACATGGCCTTTAGAGAAGAAGAAAATGCTTCATGGGTTCAAATTTCAGCTTAACAAGTAACTAGTTAAGGCAGCCTAATCTCTGTGAGCCTCTATTTCTTCATCTGTGAAATGGGCAGAATGAAACTTACTGGCAGGTTGCTGTGAGACTTGAATAAAACAATATATATAAAAACACACTGGAGTTTGCCTGGTTGTAGCAGGTCCCTCCAAAATATTAGTTCCCTGTTCCCCAAATTCAACGGCTGATTCTGTTTTATGTTTCTTTAAATAACAGATTTATTGAGGTATAATTCACAAACCATAATACACACCCATTTTTAAAGTGCAATATTGGATAGTTTTTAGGATATTCACATAGTTGTGCAACCATCGCCACAATCAATTTTCAAACATTTTCTTTCATCTTCACAAAAAGAAACCTCATAACCCACTAGTGGTCATTCCTCATTTCCTCCCAGTGTCCCAGTCCTGGGCAGCACTAACCTACTTTCTGTCTCTATAGATTTTGCCTATTCTGAACATTACATATAAAGGGAATTATACAGCATGTTACGATCTTTTGTGACTGGCTTCTTTCACTCACCGTAATATTTTCAAGATTCGTGCATGCTGTAGTATATATCAGTACTTCATTTTCTAAATGATCAAATAGTATTGTTCTATATGGATATAAGACAGATTCTTTATCCATTCATTAGTTGATGCAAATTTGGGTTATTTCTACTTTTAGACTATTAAGAATAATAGTGCTATGAAACTCATGTACAAATTTTTATGTGGACACATGTGTCTCTCTTACATGCATTTTTAATATAATTATAAAACTAGATTCTCCACCCCATCTTTCTGAGAAGTTATGAGCGATCACATTAGAAAATACTAGAGGAGTCCTCCTTTTACCCAGCAGAAATTGAAGACAATGGAAAAATGGTCAGCACTCTCCTTCAGAATATAGTGACATCAATTGGATCTTTGGCAATGTGTAAAGATACTTAGACAAAGTAGGTGAACTAAGTTGACCTCTAGTATTAGCTTATGTGAATTTATATCTATTGAGTTCTACACACATCATCACTGTAGGATCAAGTGTGTGTCAGGAATTCATGTAGACATTATGTTTTTCATTTGTTCCTTGTAGAAATAATCAGAATGTGTGTACTGATTGGGAAAATGCAAGCAGCATATGGGAGGGAAGGAACTGCAAAGTGAAATGTTCAAATGGCCCAGGAAAATGAGATACTTGATTGAAATGGATATGATTAAAATAAGCAACTGTGCTATGTGAGCATGATGATTCACTCTAAATCACTTATGGCCCATTGTCATGGAGACATTAGGGTGTGGTGATGACCGTGGCAAAGTAGAGAGTACAGTCATATGCCACCCGCTTAATGACAGACTTGTGTCATGTGAACACCATAGAGTGCACTGACACAAACCTATATGGTACAGCCTACTACACACCTAGGCTCTATGGGATACGTAGTCTGTCGTTGACCAAAATATTGTTATGTGGTATATGACCGTACATGTCCCATCTAAAAGGGGCAGAAAATGTTGGAACTCCAGCTGATTGGAGTCATGTAGGTACATGAGCTCACCTGATAATGTCTTCCAGTTTTTCAAGGCAGTTGATTTTAATTTTTTTTTTAAAATCCACTTTGTGGGCCAAATGCAATGTGCCTATGAACCACATTTACCCCTCTGGTGATCAGTTTGTAGCCTTTCAAGTAGAGTAATTCATATTACCTGGTAATCACAACATTTGTGGGCTAATTCCAGTGTTGTCTCCCTACTAATTGCATTCTTCTTAGTTTGTCCCTGTTTTTTGGACCCTCTATTTTCTATTTGGAAAATAAGAGGGTTTGAAGAAATGTGCTCAGTTGATCTTTTTGCTTCTAATGTTGTAGAGTTGTGTAAGAGTTGCCCCAGTGAGTGGTTCTGTCTCTGATAACAGTGGACTGGAATGTATTATGAACAGAAGCCCAGCTTTCCCCCTGATGACAGCCTTAAAAGGCAAAGGGTGCTCTAAACAGCCCTCTTCACATCTCTTTTTTAAAGATTTTATTGAGAATTGGGGGAGGGGAACAGCATTGGGGAATCGGGGAAGGGGACCAAACAAGTTGCTGTCCTTTTGTTCTTCAGTCCAGTTGTGGAGGACGTTGCTTCACTGGCCCATGTTGGTATTATCATTGTGCTTTTCCCGGGAAAGGCAGTCGCTCGCCGGCCATTGGAGGGCTGCTCTCGGCGGCTCTTGGTAGCTCACGAAAGCACACAGCAGCTGCCGGCCGGCACCACGGCAGCCTATGCCATTGCTGGCAACTCACGGCAGCCCAGCTCCAGGTTGAGCTGTTGTTCACCATCTTAGCTGTAGAGAGCACAGTGTAACTGGCCCACATGTGGGATACAAACTAGGGCCCTGCTGCTCAGAGCTGGTGCCCCCAAGCCAACTCTTAACCAACATGCCACTTGGCCAGCCCAAGAGTGTTCTTCATTCCTTTGGTAATTTGCTCCTTCATGCAACTATGAGGTAGAACAGAGCTATGTCTCCATGTGACAGGCAAGGAAGTTGAAGTTCAGTGCTTGTTGGACGTCTCAGAGTTGATTAGCAGCACAACTGAAGTCAGGATGCGCGTCACCTAAAGTCACTTGGCCAGAAAGATAAGTCCCATCTCAGGTAACTAAATCTTTAAAGCAAGGCCTAAGAAGTCCTGTAGCAGCTTCCAATAATACCCTCTGAGAAAATATCAGTTGTATGAGGAGTTGGTGGAGGCCAAAGCTGTACGTTGTGCATATGTAAGTCCAATGGGCCTCTAAAATTTTCCTTGTTACACCCTGCATTCAGGAGAATTTCCCTTTAAAACGCTTGACTGAAAAATCTTACTTTTAAAGAAAGAAATGTATTTGCCCATCACCAATTAAACTGTTTAACAGCCCTCAGTTTATTTTTTTTTGTTACAAATTTCAAAAATTTTGTGACATTGCAGTTTGCATTCATTTTCTCTGATCCCTTTTCTTCTCAGAATGTTGAGCAGCTGGCCACACTGACAACATAATAGCCCTTCTACCGTTATGGCCCGCTTGACCCACTCCACCTCCAGCCTTCCCTTCTCCAGGCAAAATAATACCAGGGCCATTTAGCCTTTGCTCCCAGGTCCCATTTTGCCATCTTTTGATGTCCATTGTGGTTCTCCTGTGAATCCTCCATAGGAGGCCCAGGAGGACAATAGCTCCAGCTTGTAAAAAGTGCACCGAGGCCTCTCAAATGAGAGGTCATGAAGCCAGGGGCTCCCACCCCAACCCCTCGGATTAGCATACTTCCCACATTGTGCGCTGCAGCGTTAGCTCTCTGCTGGGAAGGACACCTGCCACCATTCAGGCCATTCGCCGGCTGGTTGGCAGCCTGACCTACTCAGCGCACAAAATCAACTTGGGAAAGTGAGGCAGAGGTTGGTTACATGCTGTGACATCTTTGCACGTGATTCAGGCTCACCTTGTGACAGAGAAGTACATGCCTTCCGGGGAAAGCAATTGGGGGTTAATGGGAAGTTGCCATTTGGGATTGTCACAAATCATGAGCTGCTGGGAGAGCTGACCCTTCTGGATCCTCTGGGGCTGATCTGAGCAAAGTGCCAACTGTCAGGGGCCAATAATTGGAAAAAACAGATGAGCCAAATGGAAGAGACTTTGGTCCTGAAAAGAAACAAAAACCAAAACAAAGTAATGCGTTCTTTTTATTTTAAAATATACTCTCTGGGGAAAGAAAAAAAAATACTTTCATTATTCACACAAAAGTACAAGAAAAACAGTGTTTTTCATTTTAAGCAATATTTTAAAAGCAGGGTACCTGGCAACCCTTTTAATGAAACTTGTGTTTGTCACTCTAATTCTCAGCATTGCCCCACTCTTAGATGCATGCAAAACCAAATATTTGGCAAGGAAAGGAGTTTTGTAAAATAAAAAGATGTGGCACTCAGAAGCCACCTTTTTCTAAACTTAAAAAGTTGCATGTTGCTTTGAAACTTGAGTTTTCTCCAGGATAAACTCATATTTGATCCAAGGGCATAAAGTGCTTCTCACACTAAGCTTAGAATGGTGCCTCTGGGTGGAGTCAAAATTCTATTGAGTGACAAAAACAGAAAATCAGCATGTAAAAATCCTGTATGATGTGGCTATTTCAATATGATACGAAACTGGCTTTTTTGGAGAATGCCAAAGCAGATTCCTTTCAATGCCAAGGTGGACATTAGCCCCCGTCCCCCTGAAACTCCAGTTTAGCGATGAGGGGAACCACATCTTTCAGACAATTTTCTTCATTCTCAAGAAAGAAGCCTGTGGTGTCCATTTGCTATGATCCTTCTCATCAAGACAACACAGAAGATGACTTCTTTTCTCTTCTAAAGGAGCCAAATTCTCAGAAATGCTGAGGCTTTCTGCAAATGTAAAAATGTTGTTTCAGAGAATAGTTGTTTTTTTTTTGTCTATAGTCTGATAGGTGATTTCTGATAAACAAATCCAAAGGGTGTCTCATGATACTGTGTGGGAAATTTCCCATGCTTTGGAATTTATTTAGAAAACAGAACACATATGTTTGCTAGGAAAGGATGACTAGAGTGGAATTTTCACTAGTTTCAGTCTATGAAAGAAGGGACCTCATCTATCTTGTCCCCCCCACTGGACCCAGGGCCCCCAGGGGATCCAGGCACAGAAGAGGGTGTTCTGTATATATTTGTTTAATGCATAATAACCTGCCACATTATGAAGAGGTAGTGAAGATCTGAGGTTTATCAGGGCCAAACAGAAACCCGACATCTCTTAGAAGCAGAGCGAACTGGCACTGAATGACAGAAATATTTCACTCAGTCTGACTCACTTAGTCTCAAAATCAAAGTTGTGTATAATTTACCACTCACAATGATGTTTTGCTTTTGCTCAGGTAAACTCATCTCTGGGAAGCAAAACCATATTTGATCGATACCTATACCTATAGCTATAACTATATATTCATTAAGAATAAGTGCATAATTTCAAAAATGGAAAGAGAAAATAGTTTTATTATTATTTTTTTTTTCAAAAGCCTCTAAAAGAGAGCCTTTGTATACAGAGGGGGATGTGTGGCTGCAAAAAAATATCTGAATAAGAAATAAAAATACTATGTTGACATGGAGTTCTAGTTTGGGAATTAGAATTTATCTTAATTAAGGAAGCAGCAAATTATTTGCATGTTCTGCTGCCCAATAGTCAATGGAACCCTGGTGACCAAACACACTTGTTCAAAGTAAGAGCCAAAGGCACTTTGACCTTTTCAGCGTATTGTCTGAGGGAGTGATGGTCAGCTGGCTCCCAAAGTGAGTTGGGCCTGCAGCTGCTCTGCCAGCTGGCTGTCACACAGATGCAGCAGAAAACTTGGAGGGACTCGTGGCCTTGCCAGATGCCTTATAGCAGGGTCCAGCTGATGCCCCACACAGAGCAAACCAATTCCATATTTCATATAACTGTCTTGGTTGGGATGTCACAGCCATTACTGTCAATCCAGCAGCATGAGCACCTCACATTTATAATGTAGTTTTCGAATTGCATGAGCTGTGGTCAGATCTGTGGCCACTGACGACACCCAAACCACAGACTGTAGGTCTATTGCAAGGAATTTCAGGTATACAATCTCTTTGGCTGTGTGTGACAGAGAGCAAATGCCAAAATTAACAACCCACTTCTGCCAGTATGAACTAAGGCAGCATCAGTGGGGACTATAGGGTTGCATTAACCTGTATAACCAAACTGAATAAATACGAGGACATAATGGACAGCAGCAGCTTGGTCTGTGTATTTACTGATTTAGAAAACGGCTAAGCATAAAAGGAGCATATTGAGGGTCAGAGTTCAACACGGGGGAGGAATGGGAGAATCCTATCAGTGACTCCTTGACACAGCAGGCCACTTGCGGGACCATTAGCTAGGACCTACATCTGCCCCTGAATTTTAAATGCAATTTAACTCTCTTGATAAGTTAACTCATGTGTTAAATAAAACATAAAAAAATGTCATGCTTTCTGCCTGTTGGTAGTTTGTGTGCTGTAACATCCCACCCCACTAGACTCTTTAGGGGGGAAATCTGATTTTTTGTAGCTAAAACTGTGAGAGCGTATCACTGTTTGAATGGCCCAACCAGGAAAAACTACAACATCTGAGCATAATGTTCCCTGGAAGGAGATGGTGCTAGAGAGGGTGGACAATATACTGAGCAGACTAAGGGTTGTACAAAGTATATTTTAATAAACACAAAGATGGATCTAAATATGTGAGTCAATTTTATGTACTTTTTGGTGCAGCAAGAAATGACCTCAATTCATCTTCCCTGTCTTTACCCCACTGGCTTTTTTGCCCTTTGCTGCTTAGTGATAATGGGAGCATTGCATTACCTTTGGGGTAAATGATTCCACTTGAGCAATTTACCATGTGGAAACCAAAGGGGACAGGTTTTTAATGTGGAAAATGTTTTAACCTCAGAAAACCAAAAAGACTCAGTTTGGAATGACACTTTGTCTTTGAATCGTAGAGTATTCATATATGGAAAGTTCCAATTAGACCATGTGTCTGGGTATTTTCAATTTTGGCAAACTGGTCCTTACTAAATTCCTATTTCATAAATAATTTCAGAGCATTTGTGACTTAAAGAATTTGCTATATTTTATATGGCTCCTGAGTTATGACAAATTGCTACAGCACAACATTTAGTATGGCATTGATTTTTCTTGGAACCCATCCTAAGCGATTATAGAAAAATGCTATAATGATACCTATTATGTGCACAGCCCCAAGGGACCAGGACAGTGAGGTGTCCTTGTGTTCCCACGCAGGATGTAGTATTAAATTCCAGACAAATCGTGCAAACTCAGATGACCTCTTGAACGGCCTAGCATTTAGCTCCATCACCCTTTATGGAAGAATGGAAAAATCTAGTGCCCACTGGGACTAGATAGATAACATAAATAAGCAAATCAGGCTGGGTGGAGATGGGGCAAAGCAAAGGTTTTAATGCGTCTTGAGGAATCAAATGCTACTCTCATTCCTCTGATAGCTACGATGGGATCACATGTTATTATGGGAACATGGTATGGCCCTGGAATTGCCAGAGCTTCCAACTTTTCAAGAATAGCTGGAAAATGGGATTTTTATATAAAATTTTCTGATTTATAAAGGTTACCTCATTTTCTAACTTATTGTTTTCAGGGGTAGGTGGTAATTATAGATTTGTATGCAGTTATGTCAAGTGATACAGAAAGATCCCATACACTTCTCCCTGTTCCCCCAAATGGTAACATCTCGAATAACTATAATGTATCACAAGCAGGAAACTGACAATTCACTGACCTTATTGGCTCATTCTTTTTAAACTCTGTACAGACCAATCAAAGCACATTTGAGGGACAGCATTAACCTGTCTTACTACTTCTGTTTCCAATCTCTGTGTATTACAATCTTGCTGTATTTAGGGGACCAGCCCATGCCTCCAGGTCCCCATCACTAAAGCTAGCAGTGCCGTCTAGATCTTGCTAGAAGATGGGCCTTTCCCAGCTTTTCTTCCTAAAGGCTTTTCCAGTCTCCTAATCTGAATCTCACACCCTCCTGCCTATTAGTGTGTGCCCAGCTTGGACTGTGCTCTGACACTTGCACCTTCTGTCCCCACTGGACATCTCCACATGCCAGCCTCAGCTTCCACGTAAACTTGGTCGGCTCTGCGTGTGTCCTTCAGGCAGGCCTGTTCCCACAAGCTCTGGGCTCAGGCATGCCGTCTGGGCTCACAGGCATCTCGTATTTGCTTTCTTCAAATTCCTTTCCACTCTTCTTTCTCTCTTCCTCTCCACTGAAGGCAAACACTTCAAGGTGATGGATACCCAAAGTATTTATTTGTTTGTGCTAGACTTTTGAAATCTCAAATATTTATTTAAATAAAGTGAGTCATATTTGGGGATTACAATTATGGAATTATTTATTTCTATTACATCTCATAAGAAGCCAGTTTCCACTGTAAATGGCTTTAAGATCCCTAAAAAAAAAAGTTGAAAGAAAATGTCAATAAAGTCTTAGAGTCTTGAGGGCAGAAATATGCTTCTAGATTTCCTTCTATTTCATAGTAAGTGTAAGAAACATAGTCTTCACTTTTGTCCAATTAATTGTTTCTTGATTGTTCTCACTGACCTTGGTGCCTTTTCCAAACCAAGTGTAGGAATAGTTCCCATACAACAGTGTATTCATTCCTGGTCTTCATGACAGAAGGTAGGAAGAGGCCTCATCATTACCAGAGAAGAAAGCATGCTAACCAGAGACTTGAACTTGCTGAGTACCAAAGTCAAGGTCAGAATCAGGAGAATATGTCAGGGAAGAAAAGAAGGGGCAGAGCCTATGCCCACACCAGCACATGCTGACCATTATGACCAATGGCTGTTTAACATACAGAGAAAACTAAACCTTGGAAAGGTTAAATCTGTGCTTCTCAAACTGGGATATATGGGGACGTAGCAAGGATTATGAAAATCACACAATGAATAGCATGGAACCTCTTGGGCCATGAATTTTATAGGCATCCTCTGTACTCTTTGCTGAACAGGCTTGAGCAGTTCGAGGGGGAAATGTCTCCATTACCTATGCATTGATTATCTTAACTTTGATATATATTCTGTGCAAATAGCGACAACAAGAAGAAGTAAGTAGTGAAGTCATGGCCATAAATTCTGCCCATTCTATATTATACTTGACAAGAAGAGGCAAACGGAGATAAAAACGAAGCTTGGGTGCTGTTACTACTACCCTGTGGACATTGTTAAGTATCAAAGCAACCTTGTTTCCTTGGTCTGTGATTGACTTTTATAATGGAAAAGATGGAGTTTCCTTCATTATAACATCTCTAGTACCATTTTTTATTAGTCATTAGTTCTGTTATGAGAACATTTCTTAAATAAGCTCTTACCTTATTCCACTTATTATGCCTAAAGGTTGTTTTTTTTTCCTTGTTTTTTTTTTTAAGATTTTATTGGAGAATTGCGGGAGGGAACAGCGCTGGGGAATCAGGGAAGGGGAACAGACAAGTTGCTGTCCCCCGGTTCTTCAGTTTAACTGTGGAGGATGCCGCCCCACTGACCCATGCTAGCACCATCACTGCGCTCCTCCCGGGTGAGGCAGCCACCTGCCAGCCATTGGACCGCTGCTCACAGCAGCTCACGGCAGCTCATGCCCACTGCCGGCAAGCCCCACTGCAGCCCACGCCATTGCCGGTGACCTACGGCAGCCCAGCTCCAGGTCGAGCTGTTGTTCACCATCTCAGGTGTAGAGGGAGCAGTGTCACTGGCCCTCATGTGGGATCTGAACTAGGGCCCTGCTGCTCAGAGCTGGCGCCCCAAGCCAACTCCCAACCAACACGTCACTCGGCCGGCCTTGTCTAAAGGTTTTTGATCATCTTGGTAAAAGGTCTATTTGTATGTGATCTGTAGTTTGGTCTTCCATAGAAAAGTCTGGGTAAATGTGTTTATTACAGAGTCACCTCTTACAGAATTTCCCATGGAGAGACATGTTTTTACTTTTTTGGAGTCCTGGGCTCCTTTACGAACCTGATGAACAATATAGCCTCTTTCCTAGA
The DNA here is from genome assembly GCF_001890085.2 of Hipposideros armiger. Taxonomy (NCBI): domain Eukaryota; kingdom Metazoa; phylum Chordata; class Mammalia; order Chiroptera; family Hipposideridae; genus Hipposideros; species Hipposideros armiger. The sequence goes on along the minus strand of NW_017731850.1, from coordinate 1,331,443 downwards.
ACAGTACACACACACACACACACACACACACACACACACACACACACACACATGGCCTTGCTTTTCAGAGCTTTCACAGTCCACTGAAGCCATTCATGGATCCATGAAGCCATCTAGTGATATGATCCAGATTAAGAATCTTTGCCCAATTCTATGAGCTTCTCCATGACAAGGTCCATGAATTGTCTCAACTTGCATCTCCAGTGACTAGTTCACTGGCTGGCTAGGAAGATACTCAGTCACTATCAGAGAATGAATGATTTCTACAAGACTGATGAAGTAGGAAATGTGTTTGAGCACTTGTAGTTATTACAACATAGGTGTTGTGTTTGTAACAGTATGTTAGGATATCACAGATGTGACATGATACACAGGACCTCTGTTGATCACTCAGCAGGAAGAGCACGGGGAACATTCTGTCTGAGTCTGTGTCTGACTTTAGCACAATGTCAATGTCCTCTGATTTCTGATACTGAGTGTATGCTGACTCCTTGCCTGGTATTTCCTCTGCTTGACTTGGGGCCATGAACACTTGCTAGTCTGGCTTGGGGCATCAAAGCTGCCTCCTAATTTCCTATTTTTAATTCCATGTGTTTTGCTGTTGTCCTGGCTTGAGATGTAAGTCCTTGAGCTGGTTTCCAGAATCAAGTTGTAGCAGGCAGGGAAGGCTCCAACCCTGGGTATGGAAGGCTGGATATGTTGGGGGTTGAATCAGGGAGACTAATCTCCATGTTATGATGTCTGCAATTTACTTCAAAATACTTTAGACCAGTGTGATTTAAAGTATGTTCTAGACAGCTTAAATTTCAACTTCAGGGACAATCTGATTCCCTAATTGAGAACCCCCATTCCAAGTGGGAGGGGAGGCAGTCATACTACAGGGGCAGCTTCTATAAGTTTTGAGTCAGCTATGTATCTGTTAATACTTGAGCTTTTGTGAATAATCAGAAATTATTTTTATTTCTGAAATTAGTGAGTTGCTAATTAGCTTAATGAGTGTTAGAAATGGTCTCACTGGTCAAGTTCAAGGAATTGGGTACTTGATGTGTATGGGCTAGTTACATATAGATGTAGAGACATTCACCGCTGAGGCATGAACAGGGTAGCAAGGCCTGTAGCTTGCTCCTTCAGGGATGGTCCTAAACCTTGATTCCTATAAGCCTTTTTTTTTTAGGCCTGTTACAAAGAGTTTTAGTTGTTTGGTGCCTACTAAGAGGACAACAGCATCCTGTCTCTGGGATGTTTGGCGTCTTCTAGAAAACCTTTCATGAAAGGTGGTGAGGGGAGCACTAGAAGGAGAGAGACATATAGGCCTCCCTTGAGCTTTCACAACAGGCTCTAATGACCATTTTTATGCATGCTTGCTAATACATGTTTATTTAATAAATGTTTGCCTATGTGTAGGAACATCTTATCTGAGGTTTGCTTTCATTATAATTCAGTATGAAGGTCAGACTTCTTTGGTCGATGTTATTATCTGCCAAAAGGAACGTTCGTGTTTTGTATGACTGATTGGCTGCAGACAGTTCTCAGCACTGTGGAGAACGTGCTTTCAAGAGAGATTTCATACATCAGCATCTACTGTGGTACACGCAGGATGGGTTTGGGTCTGCTCCTCCTTCTTATCCCGGAGTCCAGGCTCAAGTAGCAGCCTAACCCGCTATTCAGGGGCATGTTGTTCTCATGGGGGGGGGGCAGAAGCATGAGAGATTCAGGCAGAAAGGTCCTGCTCAGAATGGCAAACTGTGGCTTCTGCCCATGCTCCAGTGGTCAAAGCCAGTTCCATGGCAAATCCCAAAGCTAGTGGTGGAGGGAGGTGGTTTCTACTTTTCCCACGAGCAGGAATGGAGAGACAAGGGGAATTATGAACAGATAATACAGCCTATCCTGCTCCAAGTTAAATGGTAAGGCCTTGTCGCATTCCTTAGTCACCAGTGGAACGTCAATTCCAGTCAGTTCCTTAAGCATTAACAAGGATGTATTAATTGCCATACATTTGCTGCGTGGGGGTGAGTCAGCAATGTGGGAGACCTAGACCTTGGCCTTCAGAAGCTTTAAATCTCAGAAAGGAGAAATCATTCCTGCTTCAGAGAGTATATAGATTTATGTTGGAACATCATTCAGATAGAGTTGAAAAAATACAGTCTACACACAAAGAGAGCACAACATTTATGCCATCCAAAAAAGCCATTGTATGAGTAGTAATAGTAAGTCCATGGTTCCATTTTAGCACCAGCTATTCTCCACACCTCTTAGACAGAGGGGAGATCTGGGGTTCTGTGCCTCCCCTCTTTGTAGTCACACCTCCAATTAGATGTTTTGCTCCCACTGAGCAGTGGGAAGAAAAAAGAAAAATATACTAGAAGGCCTGACCCAGGCCCCAGCTCTTCAATGGGCTGTGCAACTCTCAGCAAACCACTCAAGATTTTAGGGCCCTCAGAGTTCTCACTTATAAAATGGGGGCTGTGGACTAGAGCATGAAGTCTGTGACCGAAAAGGTAGGTCTGATGTGCCTTTGTGTTCCCTTTGGCCTAGGTCTCCTCCCATAGGGCGCCTAAGGGCTGTGAAACCATTCCCACCTATCCTAATGCTGGCGAACCTGGACCCTTTTTATTCTTCCCCTTCCCAAACATGAACTGTAGAATCAATCCCACTTGTATGCATGTGCAGTATATTTGTCTTTCTTTATAGTCCAACATTAGACTTTCTCTTCATTGCTGTATGATTTGAAGTTTCAGAAATTGTTGCATTTTAGCTGTAACATTTTCTGTGTTCTGCACTGTCAGCGATGGCACTTATTTGAGATCTTTGCTCAGGATAGTCACAGCGTGACGTTGATTTCATTACAGCGACCTGGGGGCTTAAGGGATGCTCACTCATGGCATTGGACTCTTCAAAGCAGGCGTTGGGCTCATCGTGTGAAGTGGATGGCCCAGTCACCTCCCTGTGTGGAGGGGTACAGGAAATGGAATTCCTTGCCTTCCCCCAATCCTTACTGCCCCACTCCTCCCAACCCCACAGCCCCACCTCATGTCAGCTTTCTTGCTAAATTGTTTTGAATACTGTGGCAAATGGATTATTCTTAAATCGAAGCCTGGGCAATCCTGGTTTGGACTGGAAACCACTCAAACTTTTAAAAGAAGCCAAAAGGAGGGACTAGGATTAGTTTGTTTTCTCTTTTTCATGGTGCACAGACAAGCCCGAAAGGGAAACAATAAGGTTATCCTGCAAAGCAAACACTTGTGTTTCTCAGAAAACTTGAAAATCTACACTGATGAACACCTGAGCAATAGAATCTCCTGCCTTGCATGTTAAGACGAAATTCGGGGAGCCCTTATTTCTTCTTTAATACCTAGCAGATAAGCATTCCTTACCACAGGGCTCAGGCCCCTCTGTGCTTTACAGATGCTCATGTACGCATTCACCTCTGGCAAAACAGACATGGCTAGAGCCAAGTATGAACCTGTGGCATAGAAATGCTCCACTTCCCATTTGGGGGAATGCTTTCTACGTGGTCTCATGTGGCTCTGGGACATAGGAAAGCTCAGAAGAGTTGTGAGAAAGGTTAGACTCCTGTTACAAACAGTGCTGAAGCCTGATGCCTCCTCCCACCCTCAATGGGGGAGAGAAGCATTTGGGTTTGATGGCACAATGCAGATTTCCTGGAAGGAAGGGCCAGCAGGAGCTGGATCTGGACTTTGCTTCTTTGCTTTGAGGTTAAGGAGCTAAACTGTGGTCTGGATCAGTGTCTCTGGGAAGGAGGCGAGGTCAGTGTCTGCTCAGGTCTTTCAGTGTATTGAGTTTACTCAGCAGAAAGCTATATCTGCATTCCTGCCACAAATGGATTCCCAACTTTGATCTTTTATTAACCTAATTAATCATTAAACGTTTTTTCCGTTGAACTCTTTTCCCTAACTGTTTTTCAGTTTCTGTCTCTCTCTTCTTCCCTCCTCCTGCCCTCCCTCCCCCTCTCTGTTTCTTCTTTCCATCTTTATTAAGAGTTTTATTATTTTAAACAAATTTGTGACATACCAAGAGGGCATGAAGCAGGCCCAGCCTTGAAGCCCTCCCTTTCTTTTCTCCTGGGTGATATTTTGTGTCCCTTCTTATCTATAGGAGTCCAATCCCTTCGATTGGATTCTACTTCTCCAAAGTGACCCCTTCCCCCATTAAGCCACTTCTGCATACTGTTTCTCACATTTTGCCTTTCTCCAGAAGCACTCCCCAAGATTCATCAAAACCATTCCTTTTGTGTGTGTGTGTGTGTGTGTGTGTGTGTGTGTGTGCGCGCGCCTGCGCGCAAATCAAGTTAGTTAAATGAAGGGAAATTGTCTTCATTCATCTGGGAGATAAAGAGATAACAATCTAGGGCTGGCTGAGTGGCGTGTTGGTTAAAAGCTGGCTTGGGAAACCAGAGGACCCCGGTTCGGATCCCACATATGAGGGCCAGTGACACTGCCCTCCACAGCTAAGATGCTGAACAACAGCTCAACCTGGAGCTGGGCTACCGTGGGTCGCTGGAGGCGACGTAAGCTGCAGCCCCTGCTGCAGGGGGTTGCTAAGGGCTACCATGTGTAGCCAGCAGCCACAGTGAGCGGCTGTCTAGAAGCTGACAACTGATCTGCCTTGCCCGAGAAGAGCGCAATGATGGTGCCAACTTGGGCCAGTGAAGCAACGTCCTCCACAACTAGACTGAAGAACAAAAAGGACAGCAACTTGTCTGTTCCCCTTTCCCCAATTCCCCAGCGCTGTTCCCATCCCCCAATTCCCCAATTTTAAAAAAAAATCTTAAAAAGAGATAACAATCTATATCAATACTAAGGTACAACTAATTAAATCCTCTCCACCCTCAACACTTCAGTACTGCTTCTGATTTGAGATGCTGCTATTGATTTATTGATGACATGTGTGATTAAATACAATCCCAATATGATGGAAAAATATGACATGCTGGAGCTTTGTAGAGAATGCATTTTTAAAAGCAATGGATCTTCAAATTAGGGATTTTATAGACCTGGAAATTATTTCCCTGAAAATTGGATACCATCAAGGCATGGCCTATGTCTTCTATTTTGCAAAGAAAGGACATCTTATGAAAACAATTGACATTAATTAATTCAACAAATGTGTATGAGCACCTATTATGTTGGTTTATGTTGTAGATACTGGGGGTACAGTGTTAAAGAAGAGAGAGAAGCCCCTGCTTGCATGGGGCTACACATCTAAGAGGAGAGACAGCAGCAGCATAGGAATCCCTGAAAGAGGTGGATGCTAGGAAATAAATTCATCAGAGGGATGTGATGAGGCTGGATGTGGAGGAAATTGGTGATGTGTATGGAGAGGCCAGTGAAATCCTTCAGGATAATAAAGGCAATAAATATACTAATATAATAAGGAGCCAGGCCTTCAAGGATCTGGGGGAGGTACAATCCAGGGAGAGGGAACAGCAAGTGCAAAGGTCCTGGGGTAGGAATGGGCTTGACATGGCAGAGAAGCAGAGAGGTAAGTGTAGCTAGTATGTAACAAGCAATGAAGTTTGTAGGACGTGAAGTAAGAAATGTAGGCAGGGGTCAGGTGGGCCTTATAGGTCATACTAGAGACTTTGAATCCATTGATAGTTCCAGCTGAAGTGGGAAGCCTGAGGATTGGAGATGATTCCCCAAATGATCTCATCTGCATAATCTAACTGATCAATTCAATGCTGGTGCAGAATTGACAGAAGAGGGACAAGTTGAAAGTCAGGTCTGTAATTGAGGAGTAAAAATGATGGCTCAAGAGAGGAAGGCAAATGGGTCATCTGCTATTCACATCATTTAATAAAAGAAAGAATATATTAATATCACAAAAGTCAAGGGAAAAAGTCATTTGCAAAAAAGAACAATTGCCAAACTTTCCCTGCTGGTAATTGTACTTTTGATATAAGTTGCTCGGTTTGGGACTCTTTTTCAACCTTTCAGTAAGACAGGGAGCTCGGATGTTTATTTTCCTCCCAACTACCATTAAAATGTAGGTTCAAGTAGGTGTGTTGACAATGGGAAGCCAATCTCTTAATTCATTCAATTGAGAGTACTCAGGGGAAGGTGAAGGAAGCTGAGGCTTAACAGCTGTGGAACCCGACCCTGGAGAAAGCAGGCTGCAGGCCACCTCAGTGCAGAGAAAGCATGGCGACCACCGGGCTGAGACCCAGCCCAGGGCAGTCAACAGGCTCAGATGTGACTAGGGAAAACTCACCTCCGCACACACACTGCCTGGCCTGGCTATAGACCAGCTGTGGGAGCCCCAGTGATTGAACATGTGAAGCGTCTTCAGTCTTTGTACCACCTGAAAGGTGACATAAGGATGAACTGAAATGATGCGGGCTCTCTTCTATGGGGTTGTCGGGAAAGTCATGGCGCATTTTTGCATTATGTCATGACTTTCCCGACGACCCGATATTTCATCAAAAGGGAATTGGGAGCTGGTGGAGGTGAGTGGTAGAGTGCTTAGAGCATCATAGGGAATGTGCCCAGAGTAGGGACCTTCTATAGGACAGCACTATGCAAAGGGAGTGGCAGGAAGGGACACAAGGACAAAAGCAGTTTGCAGCATCCACTGTCAACTGATGTCAGCCTGGAGTTCATACAATGATATCAATATATGGACTTTCCTAAAAATCTAATACATTTCACATGGAGGTGAGATACAGTCATTTTTTTTTAAAGATTTTTATTGGGGAATTGGGGGAAGGGGAACAGACAATTTGCTATCCTTTTGTTCTTCAGTCTAGTTGTGGAGGACATTGCTTCACTGGCCCAAGTTGGCACCATCATTGCGCTCTTCCCAGGTGAGGCAGATCAGTCGCCGGCTTCTGGATGGCCACTCACGCTGGCTGCTGGCTACACACGGTAGCCCATGGCAACCCACTGCAGCCTATGCCATCGCCGGCGACTCACGGTAGCCCAGCTCCAGGTTGAGCTGTTGTTCAGCATCTTAGCTGTAGAGGGCAGTGTCACTGGCCCTCATATGTGGGATCCAAACCAGGGCCCTCTGGCATCCCAAGCCAGCTCTTAACCAACGCGCCACTCGGCCGGCCCAAGATACAGTCATTTTGAACCAAGCGTCTTGTGTTAAATATTAGACATTCAGATTTTAAAAACTCCATAAAACATTGGTGGCTAGACTAAATACTTTCAGTAACACATACAAAAAATAACTTACAGCACTATGTGGTCATACATACCTGCCACAGGCCATTTACTTTACTCTTATGAGGTGCTGGCTAAAATAAATTTAATTAAATCAATTTCTGTATATTTTTTTAATAATGTGGAATTACCAATTGTCACTAATAATCAGTGATGCATGGCATTTTAATTGTCCATTAATCATTTCCTTTATAAAACAAATACCTTAATCCTAATGAATTTAGTTTTACATTATTTGTTTTAGAAGTGAATTTTGGCAGACCCACTTTATTGGTAATGACCTAGGACTTTCTAGCTGTCTGAAGCAGAATCAACAAATCACATTGCTACCTGGCTTTGTGGTATGATTTCTGTCTTTCAAAGCTATTTAAATGTAAGTGGCGTGCTACCTTGGGCTTAGAAACCTCTCTCCATTGGGACATAAAACTTAACTCTGGTCAGTTACTTCTACAGCTAAAATAATGTTTCTGTTTTTTAAAATTCACTAGAAACTCTTAGAGAAATATGACCAGATGAGTAGATAAGTGTGTAGTGCCACCAAAGAGCTTTGTCTGATATATTACGTTGCTATGAAATTGTTGCCGTTGGTGACCCCGGCTCTTTTCTCATCTTGCAACTGCCCTATCTCTACAACCTAAGGGGAAATAAGGTGTTTTTTTTTTAATCAGTTACCAAACCCAGCATCCCAACCCAAGCCCCCACTTCCCATCTAAGCTCCTGTTCATCTCCTCTCACCTCTGGATGACCAGGCTCTTAGAGCCTAATTCTCATGTGGCCTTTCTCAGTGGATCTACCTTCAGTACAGTATCATCAGCAGGACTGAAGGCTCCCAGTGCCAGTCAGTCTTTGACAAAATTTCAAATGGAATCATTGTTCTTTGGTGCCCAGGGCCTCCTAAACACCCTAGGTTTCTGCCCTTTCCACTATCTAGTCATCAAAAGCAACTAACCTGGATTGATGCCCAACTAAAATGCTCATAGATGATTAATTTGAAAGACACAAAACTTGAAAGCATCCCTGATGCAATGGTAGGGGCTACGATGGAGGCTGATAGGATGGCACCCTCCTAGAGGGCATAAAGGATTTTGTCTCCTTCCTTGAGCTGCCTCTGGAGAGGCCAGGGAAGGCAGGTTTTGAAAACCATGGACAGATTAGACTAATGCAGTTGGTCCCAGAGAAGGCTCCAGAAACAGAGGAGTTGGGGAGGGAGGTAAGAGCAGGCCCTCTTTGCCAGGATAAGGAGTTACTAAACTTTACTCTATGGGCACAGGAAGCTCATGAAGGTAACAGGAAAGGAGGAGGTTCTTATAAGAGCCCCTGTGAAACCTGACTTGAAAACTGGGGTGGAGAGAAGACATCACTTCCCATAGCTCTCTACTCCCAAAGCCATGCTAACCAGGCCCTCAGAGCTGTCCCATCTCTTCTTTGAGAGAAATGCTTGCTGTTCCATGTCACTTGGCCCAGGCTGATGCCTCACTGACTCAATAACCCCCCACCCAGCTTCAGGTGTGACTCGCCAATAAAACGTTTCTTATTCTCTTATCTACCCATCTCAGTCCACACTACTAATTTCTCCCCATTTTGGCGTATTGTTCTCCAGTAAAAAGTCTGCAACTTATTTCTGCCCTCAACCTGCACTCAGTTCAAACCCCAAATTCCTCTGGTTTACCCTAAGTTTATCTTACCAAGTGCCTCTTTTACACATCCACGCTAAATGCCTACCCTCCCATTAGTCAGCCATGTCGCCAGACTTCAATGTTAATTCTCAACGTGCCAAAGGTGCAGATGTGCCTGGGCCAACCAGCAGGAAGTCTTCGTGAGATGCAGTGGGACAAGCCTGTCACCTCCCAGATTAGAGATCCCTCTGGTGACATTTGCATTTTACTTGGAGACAAAGCAATTCCACTCTAATAGTGACAGATCATGAACGAGTGAGCATGATAGGATGGATAGTTATGGGTTTTTTGTTATTGTTTTTGTTTTTTGTTTTTTTCTGTGATACATATTATTTGGGGGAATATATCAGTATTTTTTTTTTTTTAGGTTCTGTTGAGAGCATGGCCCTATAAGTTAAAATTAGAACTATCATTTTCTTTATTTGAAAAAATGATAAAATCTCATTGTGGAAAGGTTGAGTAGACATTCAACGACAATTGATTCTATGATATTATGTAACAACCTGTCCAGCATTGCTCTAGGTACTGCCAGGATCACACAGAATATAAGTTCCCAGAGAGAATCACTATGCATATTTTCACATAGTTGAGATTATACTGCCGCTAGATATCCTGATTCTATCACTTCACCTTATTTCATGATTTTTTTCCTGTGATTAAAATATTTTCATAGCTACATTATTTTTCACGACTGCAGAATATTCTAGAACATATGTAGCCAGTTGTTCTCCCTGGGCATTTAAGTCTCTTCTAAATGTGAGTAGAGTTGACTTTTATCCACAACTGCTTTGTATTGCCAGAGGATACACTCACAACCCTAAAATAGGTAATAGGATTGTTATTGGTCAAGTAACTCCAAACTCATTCCAAATACATATTTTAAATATATGTGCAGCATTCTACCAAGGTTTCCTGATTTTCAGTAGTCAGATTTTTAAATCTGTGACTATGTTTTATATATTTAATCAATATATATTAAGTTTAAACCAGTTAGTTTGAGTTAAATTTTTTAGTTACAAAATACTTTTGACTCAGGTCAAATGTAATGCACTCAGGTAATGCACTGAGGTTAAGATATCACCTAAAACCCCCAACCATTATATTCTGAGTTTATAGTTAATTTAGACATTAGACAATTTATTTATATACCTATCTCTGTAGTAAGAGTAAATGGACCTAGACAGAGGGTATGAACTTTCTGTGCCTAGCACAATGCCTGACACATACTGGAAATTAGATCTTTTGGGATTGAACTGTGTCTTAATTTTGTTCCCAAAGCATGGACATCATCATATGTTCTGCTTTTTACTGACTTTGTTCAGCTCTTACCTTGCAGAATATATCTATCTTGTGGTATATTAAACTGGAGTTGTGATATTTTATGGGTTACAGATTTCGTTCAATTGTTGTGGTAGCTGGCAACATTAAACCATAAAATAGAAAAAGGTTTAAATAGTATTGCCATTTAAAACTGTTTTTTGATTGTTTTCTTTTTTAATAAATTTAGAGCTAAAATTTACCTTGGCTTCTAATTTTATTAATAATGCTTTATTACAGTATACTTATTTTTAATCATGTTAGAGATTATACTAGCACAAAATCAGCATTTCATATGAGTCACAACTTTAATGAAAAGCAAATAAAAAATAAATGGATATCATTTAATCTTTGCATTAGTTTCCTAGGGCTGCTGTAACAAGTTACCATAATCTCGGTTGCTTGAAACAACAGAAAATTTTGCCTCCCGATTCTGGAAGCGAGACATTTGAAATCAGGCAGGGCTCTGCAGGCTGCGAAGGCTCTGGGGGAGAGTCCTGCCTTGCCTCTGCCAGTTTCTGGTGGTTTTTAGTCATTCCTCCGCTTGAGGCTCCAATCGCTGCCTCCATCTTCACATGGTGTTCTTCACCCATCTCTTCTCTCTGTATCTGTCCTCCTAGTGTCTCTTATAAAGACACTTGACATGTGATTTAGGGCTCATCGATGTCATCTGGAGATCCTTAACTTAAATGCATTCAAAACGACCCTTTTTCCAAATAAGATCACAGTCACAGATTCCAGGGGTTAGGATATGGGCATATCTTTTCGGGGACCATGATTCAACCCACTATAATCATTGACTGAGAACATGAAACTTCATATGTTGCTCTACTAACAACCTGAAGCTAGATTTTGAGAGATTGAAAATTGCAATCTTCTTTAACACCAGACTTTCATGTGAGAATCTGCAAAAGAAAAGGATGAATAACTGCAAGATGGGAAAGGGTGGTGGGGTGGGGGGTGGAGGGCAGATGAGATACTTAGAACCAAAAAGTAGTTTTAAAATATTTAAGAGTGCTGGGTAAGGAAGATTGAGATTAAAAATGGAAAGACTTTTGTTTGCCAAAAATATGTTTTTGCAGACATATAGTATTACAGACCTGCTTTATATATTTATGTAGCAATTTAATAGGAGCCAAAAATGTGGTCAATATCAATGGAACTTTTCTGTTTTAAATTGGCATGACTTTATGTGTAAACTGACCAGTTTTCACAGTTACTTAAGCATATTTAAATTGGGAGAACTACTGAGACCCCTAAATCCCCCCTTTTTTCATTAATTTTGATACACAAAAGTCTATCTGTACTGTGCCAGATGGTCAGAAATGGAGCCCACACCAGCTACTTGAAAATGTGATGAATGATTCAAGTTAGTTCTCTTGTATGTATTTCTAAATATTATTGAAGGTTTCACACTGTCCCTTTTAATAATCTGCAAAAAGTGTTCTTATTTATGGGAATTTCTCCTTAGTGGAAACATTAGGGGGTGGGGGGATGAGATTTAAAACCTCATATAAAATGCTGAAAATGGAATCCTGAAATAGGCTTTCCCACTTTGAATTCTTGCCTATCGATATGTAAAGAATCTTAGGACGGCTCTTTCTCCCTGCCAAAGCTACCCTGCACCCCAGCGCCATAATGACGGCTGGCTTTTTACCCTTAGGGCCAGTGAGTTTTTATTTATCTGTGCAGTCAGTGCCCTGGGACTCTGATGACTGCAGAGCCCTCCATAACCTCGTTTCCCCCTCCTTCCGGCACACACCACCCCTCCCATTGGCCCAAGCTCTTCACCGGCCCCTTAGCTTGTGTTTTCCTCTGCTTGGTATTCTTTGTACCTTTTGTGACAAAGAGTGTAAGAAGCAGAACCTCACTGAGGCTAGTTCAAGTAAAGTGAGCATATTTTGCTGCAAGCCTCCAAGGTTCCCTCTGGAAGGAAACACACCTGGCAACCACTGAACCTGGGACCCAGGAGGTCTCCAGTGAGCTGAGAGGTGATCTCTGTGTGGATACTTCTCTGATTTTTTGTGCCTGTTTCTTTATTTTTATGTAGTGGCTCCTCTCTCAAATTTTTCTTTTTCTTTCCTAGTACTCTCTAAAATGTGGCCTCTGCAGCTGAACCTTAGGTTACGTGATTTTGGACTCCATTATCTGTGTGTGAATTCCAACTCAAATGCATGTTATAAACTTCCACCCACATTCTTACTGTCTGGACTTCTCAATGCTTTTGATTGGCTGACTTTGAGTCAGGTGTTCAAAATTCATTCAGTCACATCCACCAAACAGGGCTATGCCCCTCTCCTGAGGCAGGGGCTGTTAAGCTTGGATTGCCTCCTTCTCTCCATTCTGCTTTCCACACAGCTCCATCCACTGGGCTTTGCTCTCAATCACCCCACATATTTTTCTCCAAGGATCTCAATGTTGATGTGTCAGACAATTTTGCCATCCCTGAAAATTTATTGTTGCTATTTTTTATACTCTCCAATGAGAATATGCATGTGTTTAAGATGGACACATTTTTGACTTCTTATGCTCAGTAAATTTTTAAAAATATGGTTCAGAGTGATTCCATTGACTGGTCTTATTGGTTAGATTGTTATTTTGTATTGAGACAATTTGGATAATTCAATAAAATACTCTCCTTTTGATGTATTAAAATGTACCAAGTCAAGATCTTTAACATTAGTATGCCAGATCTCTACCAGAGATTACCTTATATTAGTGTTTTCCATCTTCAGAGTTTCTTCTTGATGAGTTTCTGTTCCAGAAGAGTTACCTGAGATGTGAGTGAAGACGACACAGTTGTCAATTCCCTGGGGATCAGGTCTCTTATGTGGGAACCAGAAGGTTGAACATTTGCCAGATGGAAATTTGAATTTGAGCACCTCCTTATCTCTCTGTTGAGCAATGCCAAGTGCTTGGCAGAATTTCCACCCACCCAAGAGCCTCTGTTTACTAAAACTATTCTCTATGAGCTGACACTGAGAGGGAGGCTGACCCTGATATAGGACTTGCCAGAAGATTCTCTCCACATCAACCCCTACATAACTGATGTTAGAAATTGCACAGAGATCACTTTCTTTGGCTTAGATCTCCTTGCCTGAGAATCTCTGGAAAGTCACATATAAGAATTACCAGCAGTGAGGACAAAGTTAGCCTTCATGCAAGTTAGCAAAAGCATCTCTTTTTGTGTAGATTAGAAACTTTTTATAATGTACAGATTTATATGAGAACAAGACTTACACTCATCTGCTAGAGAACTGTCATGCTAAATATAAATATCTAGTGTTATGTTGGGGCACTCTTGTGCAGTCTATAACCTGCCTGATATTAGTCAGGCAGCCCCAGAGCTGCTTTATTACTTAATCCCCTAGAATGCATCAATGTTTTTATTTTGCAAGCAGGTTTTGAGAATCAGTATGGAAGAGGCAACAAATGACCCCAGTAGACAGACAATGGACATCAAGGTTAGATGGAAAGAACAGACTGGGAACAAAGGTACCCTTCACAGTTGCACTAAATTCCGATTGAATTACATAGAGAAGGTAGTTAACAGAAAGGCTATCTTTGGAAAATATTTTCAGATATCATCGACTACACTATACTTCCATCCCAAGAGGTTGCAATCAAATGATGAGGTAAACTCAAATATGAAAAGACAATACCACAAGGATTATTTTAGATTGCTTTCTATAGAGTTAGGTGAACAGTCATAAACAAAAACATTTTTTTAAAAATAAAATTATGGGAAGAAAGGGTGTTTAGGGTCTTAGAGATAAACAAAGATATTTAAGAAACTTTTAAAAAAATTATTTTTAAGAGTTTTGTTTTTTTGGAACAAAGGAATAAGGAAACAAGTGTGATTTTGTTGTTGTTGTTGTTGTCTTTGTTTTATTAGAAGAGTGGTCCGACCTGACAAGTTATTCTAGCTGGATATAAATAGTTTTTGGTGATCTGTTATGTGTAAGGTTCTGTCATTACTTCTTTTCTTTTTTAAGGAGGGTGCAGCTCACAGTGGCCCATATGGAGATCGAACCGGCAACCTTGGTGTTATTAGCACCATGCTCTAACCAACTGAGCTAACCAGCCACCCTTGTCATTACTTCTTTATAAAAGTTGCTTTCCCCATTTAGTCTTCACAGCATTCTTACATGATAGGAATTTTATCTACATCTCATGTAATAGTGAAGCTCAGAGCATATGGCAGAGCTGAATTTCAATCTAAGTCCATCTAACTATAAGCCTGTATCTTTCCCATTATAATTGCTGCTCTGCAAACTCAGTTGAATAATAACAATGGTAAATATATCACTATGTGTTGTGGGTTGAATTGTATCCCCTAAAAACTCATATTATTTAAAATAATTTTTATTTATGTCTATTATTAAGTTGAAGTTCTAACTTCCAGTACTTCAGAATGTGACCTGGTATGGAGGTCGGGTCTCTACACAGGTAATCAATTTAAAATGAGGTCATTAGGATGGGCTCCAATCCAATATGAATGGTGTCTTTATGAAAAGGAGAAATTGGACAGACACATGAGGAAAATACCATATAAAGATAAAGACAGAGGTGGGGTGATGTCTCTACAAGCCAAGGAATGGCACAATGCCAGCTACCCCCCAGAAGGTAGAGTTGAGGTCAGGAACAGATTGTCTCTCACAGTCCTCAGAAGGAACCGATCCTGCTGAGACCTTCATCTTCAGACTTGGGGCCTCTTAAACTGTGAGAAAGTGAATTTCTGTTGTTTAAGCTGCTTAGTTTGTGGTACTTTGTTACAGCTGACCTAGCAAACTGACAAACGGTGTGTCTTAACGCAAATGGTCAGAAGCCAAGGGTAAGTACCTGAGTCCCATGCCTTAATACGATGTGTACAGCATAGGATGACCATGATGGGCTTTGAGAAAGGAAAGGATTAGCATGGGGTAAACTGTTCTTATTCAGTGTATACCAGCTGGGGTCACCTTGGCTGGGAGAGCTGAGCCTGGGTAAATGGGAGTCCCTGAAAACTTAAATAGCCCTTGTAAGCACGTTGTTCATGTAGCTGGAGTTTTGCTTTATGCCTACTAATTTTGTTTCTACCGTTTATTGGAATGGACAGAGTTCATTGAACTTTATAGGTATGTTGATTAAACCCCAAGCAGAGTTTTATGACATTGCTCAGTTGGCCAACTGTGCTGGCCATATCTGTTGTATTTTATGTGTTTGGTGATTCAGTCCTTCTTTCAGGATATTCTCACAGGTTAATAGATGGGAAAGTTGAAAGAGAAGGAAAATGTGAGGGAGAGGGGGAGATAGAGAGACTTATGAAAATGGTGTGTTGGGTAGGGAGATAAATTATCTTTGTTACATATGCAACAGTAGGGGTCTTGAGGAAAACAGAAGGTTTGTGGATGAAAATATTTATACATACAACTTAATTACTAGAAGGGCAGCCTCTCTCATGCTTGTGAACCACAAGGCCAACTGGTAACCAATACCATTCAATGTGAAAGACTTACTTGGTCTTATCTGTTCGAACCTAAACAAGCCTTGGACATTTTGTTTTCAAGCAAATCTTGAGCCTCAGCCATTACATATGAGCAGAAGAGTCCTCCTCAAAGAGGTGTTGAAGAGTGTTTCTATGAATGGGAGTTTCTGGATGACATTGAGTTAGTTGCAAAATGCTGCCAGCTTACCCATCTTTCTTAGATGGACAGTGCTATGAAAATAGAAGTGGGCAGGCCCTGGCCGACTCCTCACACACCCCAGCCTGGGTTATCTCATTAACCTCTTAGGAAGCTTTCATGTGTTAGTCTGAACTGTTTATTTGTTAAGTAAGAAATGCATTTCTTATCTAGAGTAAGGTGTTATATATGTTATTAACTTGTCTCTCATAGATAATAATAACAATAATAGTAGCAGCTGACATGTAGTAAATATTTACTGTTGTCATACATACTACTTAGTATTTTATTTTTCTCATTTAATATTTCAAAAAGAATAGTGGAAATGATCTCTTCTATTATTTCAAGACCACTTAAATAAATCTGTCTTTTAATTATTTCTGTTCACTGAGGTTAGCCAGATCCTGGGTTAGGCATTTTCACATATGATTTAAAGCTTTGATCCTATCTCCTTGGGCCTGCCTCGAGGCCAAGGAATCATAATTTCTTTGGTCTGCTTTTTCTTCATGCCTTTCTGGTGACTTCTTTGATGAATTGTGTTGCCTTTCCCCTTATGTGACCTAATTCTGTTATATGTTTTTTGAGGTTCATCCTCCAAAATGGTACCTAGGGTTTTTGTAAAGAGTTCTCACTATTTATTTATTAAATTCATTTGCATAATGATAACCATTTTTAAAGCCTAAACTAAAGGGTCCTAATATTTCTTATTCCTTTTGCCACCAAAAAATTTTGGGGGTAAAGACTATAATCCCAATGTTAGTTTTAAATCATTAGAGTGCATATGTTCTGGCTGGTTTCCAGCTCCCCTCAGACTGCAGCCTGCACCTCCATCCCCTCCTTCTTCATCTGACTAATGCATATCCATTCTGAGCTCTTGTCTTATATTTTCCATCTCCTCAGAGAGTTTTCCTTGACCCAAATTCTGAGTTGAAGGACCTTGCTAGATGTTCCCATGCACTCAGCCTACCATAGCCCAATCTCACTATTTTGTAATTGTGTGTTTACTGTCTGAACACCTCCTGTAAACAATTCAAAGGCAAATACTGGATTTAGGTCACTAGTGCCTAAAATGGTATCTGATTTCTAAAAGTCAAGCCAGAACAATTGCTGAAAGAGTAAATGAAGAATGAATGTCTCTAACTTCCCATTTACCAAATTGTGTGACTGCTTATGCAAGTCACCCATTCATTATACAGAGAGCATCTCTGCAAAGAAGGGGAGGGCTCTTTCTAACTTGTCTTTTTGTTCTGAGTGCCCAGTACCTGACCTGATCACAAAAAGGTGGCAAATGAAGGAATAAGGAAACAGGGACCAAGATCCCTAATAAGATTTTCTCATGTCATCTTTCATGATATTTCTTGGCAGTCAATGTTCAGGGGAAGGAGAAACTCTGACATTTGGTTTGCTTCTGATTCCTTCCTCCCACTAATGGCACTTGGACAAAGCACACCAATTTTCCTTTCCCATATTTATAGCACCAAGTTTCTTGGTAGTCATTTGATTTGCTTTGTAGACAGGAAGATGACTTAGGAAAGAAAAGATCCCCATGGTGGGAAGAGTCAGTAAAGTTGCTATTTATTAATTTCTATTTGTTTTAGAGGCTGGGTTATACAGTATTCCTAAAAACAGGTGGTAGAACTAATGTTTTCATAAATATTGATAACTGCTGGCTTTACATATCAATCTGTGATGCTGCAGTAACTCAGTGTGAAACATGGATATAATTTATGTGTAGTTAGAAACACAACAGTTCCCTGGATATTCCAGATCCATTTTATAGGTTGAAACATGCCTGGTTTTTGTTTGTAATTAAAGCTGCAAGAATTTTTTTTATTAAGTACTGCTCACACTTCAGTTGTTCTCTGAATATTTCAAAGGGCCTCTGGTGATAACTGCTAGTCAAGTGCAGATAAACGTGAAATAATGTGCATATATAAGCACATTTTTGATAACTGAAAGCTTTCATGTGCTAAACTAAAGTTTAAACAACTTGGAACGATGAGGTGGAACCAACAAGTTCTTAAAATGCTACTGGATCTAAGAATTCGACAAGGTCAAACTGAGTTCATTACTCAGTGGCTTAGTGGTTTCCACTCAAATCTCTAATAAAATAAGCATAATGTCTAATTCCTCCCATGGAAAGCTCTGTGCACTCATTCATGTCTTTGGTATGCCACCCAAAGGTCTAGTTTCCGAAAAGAGCTCGTTGATTTCAATGTGGGACTCTCAGGTCCGTCAATAGCACTTGATTCAGCAGACCAGCATCATTATTTATTTGATTATGTAACTTGGTTTGTGTACTGAGATGGCTCTAGACTCAGTTCTCTGCCAAGAACTTTTTCTGAAAACAACGAAATTATGAGAAGCTACCAGGTCAGTTTTAGGCTGTATTGCTTTCTAAAAGGGTCATTTTACATCAGTCTTATGATTTAATTATGTATACAGTCTCTCTATATACTTGGAAAGTTATAGTGAGCTAGATTCTCCCAACAATGAAATGTCTTCTTTGTATTTGAGTGTAATGGGCCTTTGGGGTACATGTTAACAGTTTAGAAGAAACGAAACTATGTCTGGACTTTGATAAATGAACAAAATGATAAAATAAATTTATTAGATTCTAAGCTTCTTAAGTGGAGGCAGCATTTTATTCATTCCACAAGTAGCCATTGTGCTAGGTTCTGAAAATATAAAGAAAAAAAAAACGATAATGATACAGTCATAGTAACTGTCTTTAGGGACTTCATCATCTAATGGGGAAAGCAGACACAAAGATAGGTAATTACGCATGTTTTTAGTGGTACAATACTTGAAATATTCACTTAGTATAACAGCAATACAATTAATCAAAGATCATGTGATGTGGAAGGGATGAGTTTGGCAGACAGAGATGTCTGAACAAAGTCATGGAGTTGGGGGTGAGAAAGACCCTAGCTGACTAATGGAAGTTGTAAGACACTTTGTGTTGCTATAGCCTTAATCATGGGTTAGTAATTCATTGTAGTTGAGGATGGAGAGTTACATAGTGTCAGATCTTGGAGAGCATGGTGTGTCAGTTTACAGGCTTCAGATTTTACTTTATTTTTTTTTTAAGATTTTTATTGGGGAATTGGGGGGATGGGAACAGTGCTGGGGAATTGGGGGAAGGGGAACAGAAAAGTTGCTGTCGTTTTGTTCTTCAATCTAGTTGTGGAGGACGCTGCTTCACTGGCCCAAGTTGGCACCATCATTGTGCTCTTCCCTGGTGAGGCAGATCAGTCACTGGCTCTGGACGGCTGCTCACGGCGGCTGCTGGCTACACACGGTAGCCCATGGCAACCCACTGCCACAGGGGCTGCAGCCTACACCGTCGCCGGTGACTCATGGCAGCCCAGCTCCAGGTTAAGCTGTTGTTCAGCATCTTAGCTGTGGAGGGCAGTGTCACTGGCCCTCATATGTGGTATCCAAACCAGGGCCCTCTGGTGTCCCAAGCCAGTTCTTAACCATCGCGCCACTCGGCCAGCCCAGATTTTACTTTTGAGCAGAGGAAAACCAGTGGCATGAGTCAAATTCCCCTTTAGACAGGTTGCTCTGGTGATTCTGCTGAAGATGGGACTGTACCTAGCCACACAGAGGCAGGAAGACCCATCAGCATCCTTAGTGAAAAATGATGAGGGCTAAATTAAGACAGTGGATGGATACTGGTTACATGGATGGATGCAATGTTTTAGAGACAACGACAACAAATTTTGAGGCTGAGGAACAGGAGTGCAGGCAGGAGGGATGAGAATCAAGACTCCCAGGTTTGAAAGTTTGGAGACCAGATGGACGATGAGACCAAGAGGATGCAGAGGAAGCAATGGGTTCAGCAGGAACTGAAACATTCTTTGACACATTTAATTTGACTTGTCCATGGGTAACTCAAATCAACATTTCCAATATGTAGTTAGATACACTAGTCTAAATATCAAGGTGGATGTCTGGACTGAATATTTAGCCTTGGGGGCTGTCAAGAATTAGATGGTACTGAGCACTATGATAGAGGCGGGGAGCTTTCTGGGGGGAGAGGGGAGTGATTACAGGTGAGAAGAACATGGAGGCTGAAGATAGAAATATTCAGAACATCAGCATAAAAGAAGGATATAGCTATATATCCAGACACTCTCAGGGCCCAACACAATGCTTGGTGCATGTGAAATTTTCCATAAGTAAAAATGAATAAATTATCCATAAATAAATTCTGAATGCGTGAATAAAAGTTAAAAGGTACAATTAGGTAAACAAGTTTTAAGATAGTGGGTCTCACCTCTGAGCATACAATGGAGACAATGAAGAGCATTTACAAAATTGCCAGTGAGCAAAGCCCCACTCTTTTGAGATCTGACTTAATTGTTCTGGGGTGGGGCTTAGACATAGGTGGATGAACATGTGTGTATGTTTTTAAGCATACAAGTGATCCCGATGTGAGGCCAAAGTTGAGAACTACTACTCTAGTCGAAATAAAGAGTCAGCTGGAAGGGTAATAGGGAGGGGCAAGTCCTGCTGGGGAAATGGGAAAGGAGCCAAGAGAAAACCGAGAAATGTTGTTTCAAGAAAAAGGGAAACAATTAAAATTAGAAAGAGCATATTCTGTAAGAAACCAGGCAAAGATCTTAGCTTGAGAAAGAATCAGATCGAGGAAGCTGGATTAAAAGGAGGAGCTAATATGGAAACGGGTCCATGTTCCCCCGGCATTGGCCACGTGTATGTAGCTTTGTGTCCTCTCTGGTATGCACATAATAGGTACCTTATACTGGAAATTCAAGGAGCTAGTTAGTCATCACTGACTTGTGCCCAGAACATTCCCAGGGGCTAAAATAATCTCACTTATAAAATAGAAGCTTCTAGAAGCTGTTTTCCCCCTCTTGGGGCATGAAAGGTACCAGGCATGGACTCGTCCTATGAGACAGAAGTATGTGAACACAGGTATTGATAACAGTGGTCTGGTCACCAGGAATTGCCCACAAGACACAGCCCAATTTCTTTGCAAGTGTCACCCTGTGCATGTTACCTCCCATTCTTCCTTGCTGGTATATGTTGGGGGTAAGGTTGAAAGCTGTTTTGTTGCTGCAGATTTTATCAAGATGCTTCACGTATTTTCCTGAAAGCCATACTATTGGATTCCAAAGGCTAATTTCAGTTTCAGGACTCTATGCGAAAGAAACAAGCCACTGGATGTTTACTGAAAAAGCAAAGCAATTTTGTATGAAAAGAATTTCATTCGTTACTCAACATTAGAGTTCTCTGAAAATGGGACAAAGGGAGAGAGTGTATGCACGAGGGTGAATGCGTGGGAGAGAGAAAGCCTGCGCCCACTTGGATGTATGAGCAAGCACTGGACCGTACATTCTAACGTCTTTAAGTGTCTAGAAAACACTTTGATCTGGCCGTCTGGGGCATACCTCAGAAGTACGGGATCATTTAGGATAGTTAATTATCAGCTTATGGTGTTCAAAACTGCTTCAAGTCTATGATATAGAGCAGGAGAACCTTGTGTTCTCTGTGTCCTTCATGCTGAGTCTCTAATAAACACCAGAGCATTAGGAACTGCTGTCTGGTATGCTGTTGATGGTTCTCAGGTTAATCATTGTCCCATGCCTGGAACTAACTTGAGTGACTATGTTCTTGGCATCTTTGCCTCAAAATAGAAGGTTGACACCTGGGTGGGAGAATCAGTCTGAGAGGACAAGACAGACATAAGACAGCATGGCAGCCATGTCTGAACCCAGGGAATGGCTTGGCTTGGATCTTAGGGTATACAGAGTTCTCAAGAATAGACCATTTTGCAGAAATATACTGGTGAGCTTTATGAATGACTGAAACAGCGAAGGAGCTACTTTCCCTCAGAAATCCTAGAATACATCACTCTCATATATGCATGGAAGCTGTGAATGATTATTATACCAGTTGATTCATAAGCAGTGGCGTAAGCTTAAACACCAAGCCTTCATTTTTATTCATTTATTCATTCATTCATGCATGCATGCATGCATGCAATATTTACTGGGTGTCTACTATGTGTCAGATTTTGATTAACCACTGAGGATAAAATCGGGAGCTAAAAAGGACATGGGTCTATTCTCATGGAGTTTGCGGACTACTGAGAACAGGATGATGGGTGAGGAGAAAGACATTGATCAGATAATGCCCTAATAGATGTATAAATATAAACTAATGCCATGTTCTCCTAAGGAAACAAATACTTACCCATAAGAGTAAATTACAGAGCAGTGCCTTATACTGGGGAATCTGAAAAGGCTGCTTTGAGGAAGGGAATCAGAGCTGAGATATAAGATGAAAAAGGATCCAGAAAGAAGAGGTAGCATGTGTTATAGGTCCAATGGCAAAAGGAATCATGGAGATTGGGGAACTGCAGGAGGATCAGTGTGCAGGCATGAAGAGAATTAAGGAAGACTTAAAGGATGAGGCAGAAGATTTGGATGGGGTTTGATCAAGTAGGGACTTCAAAGTTCATATTAAAACCTATGAGAGGGTATGTGACATTGTCAGAATTTTGATTTGGAACAAACAAACAAACAAACAAACAAACAAACATTCTGGCCACTGTGTAGTGAACAGCTTGAGGAGAGGGGCATAATAAACATGAGAAGACCAGTTAATAAGTTCTTGCAGAAGTCTAGGCCAGAGATGATGGCATTTAAGACTAGTATAGTAATGGGGAAGATATAGAGGAGTGGGTAATTCCCAAGATATTTGGGATAAAATTGAAGGTGGCATTGATTGGATTTGAGATTGAGGAAGAGGGAGGAATCAGGGATGATTTTTAGTCTTAGTCCTACATAACTGTCTGAATTAGTGGATTTGCTTACAGAGAATGACTAAAAGAGGAGGACTACGCTTAGTGGTGATGTTGCTTTGGCATGGATATAGAATGCAAATCATGAGTTTAGCTTTTCATGGAAGTTTGAGTATCTTTGGGAGACCTAAGAACAGATGTTTTGCAAGTACAGCCTGAAAGCTGACCTGTGACATTCCTTCCTGACACCCTCACATTCTAGGCTTCTGGGAGTAGCTGTGCAGTGCCCCCTGAAGGACCTTCCGATTTTGTAGCTTACCTCCTCTCTACCTGATGGCTGGTTATATACAAACTTGTACAGAGGAACGTGGTTCATCATTACATGAGTTTGTTTTTTTCCCCTAGAACTAAGGGATGATGTGGTTCTCTATCTTCAAATCTATATGCATATCTGTACCCAACTTATCCCACCAGCGACTGCTGTGGCTTTAGGAGCCATTTGGTACTGTGAGAGGACTCCTGGTTAGATTGATTACCAGTTGAGCTCTGCAATCACTATCTGTGTGATTTGGCTGTTGTGACATCCCTAGATCAATATTTCCTCCTATGTGAGAGAAACCACTGCTTCTCCCAGATAAATGAGAAGAGCTGAATGTTTGGGGGTTAGCCATACCCTAAAACTGCTTACTTTTGACAAATATTACTGCTTTCTAAGTTGTCTGTATGAATTTATTTTTATATGATTTTCTTCTTTTTCCTGAGTAGAATGCGGGGGAAAACAGTACTAGTTGATGGAGGTCTTTGGTTAATTGCATACCAGACAATTAAAGTTTTATTGAGCTCTTAGAACACTCAATATAGATCACAAACTGAAGTTATTATACTTAATTGTAACTTCCTTTTTAAAAATTTAATTGTTTTAGTTAACTACACAAATGATACATGATCACTGTTAGAAATTCAGACAATGCAAAATGCATAAAATAGAAAGTGAAAACATATCCTCTCCCAAACTCTACCCCTCAGATTTAATAGCATCATTAAATATCTTGAACAGTGTGGTGTGACCAATTAGACTTTTTCCTGTCTTGTGGAAATCTTGTCTGTCTGTGTATTTACATACACATGCAAATAAATAATTTAGAGGGAAAAAACAAATAAATGTCTTTTTTCTTTTCTAAAAAGGGGGAAGTAGATTTTAGGTCCAGCAGGATGAGATTCAAAGTAAAGATTTTCTCTCTCCTTTCTCCTTATAATTCTGTACTTTGCTTTTTGATACTTAAATATATATTTTAAACATCTTCCCAGATAAATGCATAAACCTATTTGCTTGCCAGTATTTTAATTTTGCTGGGCTGGTTCCTTTATCTGACTATAAACCCAAAAATCTCACAATGTATCTTCTATAGGGAAGGGTCTGAGGTCTCTGGTAAATAAATGACTGATGCATTTTACTGCACTTTGAAGTATCCTGACATCACAGTGGATTATTTTCTCAGATCTGGGATGTGATATTAATAATACTTATTCAGCTAGTCCATAAGTATTTATTGAGCACCTATTATGTGCCTGGCATTGAGCATCTACCTACCAGATACTGGGTATATAAAAGTGAATAAATGAGAAGACCATCATTCCTGCCTACATCTAGCTGACAATCCAAGTAAAGATAGACAGTCTGGGGTATTTTACTGCACTTTTACTCTAGAAAGATGAGACTTGGTCTCTTGTGAGTTTTAAAGGAGAACAAGAAACTCCTGGTAACTCTTTTTCTTTTATTTTACACAAAAGGATGAGACCATCACTAGCCCTGAGATTTGTTTTTCTCCAGCTTTGGACAGAATCCAGTTTGGTGAAATACATCTGGAGGTCAGATGCAGGGTGGAACAGTCCAGAAAATAATTCTCTCTTTGTGATTGCTTCAAAGGGCATGCAAGGGCAAGAATTAAAAGCTATTATTTCTAACTGAGAGAGATACACATATTGCGATTTACAGAAAAAAATGGTGGGCTTTATTAAGTTATTTGTTTGGGCAATGGAGTATGAAATAATATGTTTATTTTTTGACCAATGCAGAGGAGGAATTTGAATTTATGTTGCAAATTGAACTAATGTTCTATGTAAAATCTATTTTGCATTAGGCACCATTAGTGTATTATGTAAATAGAGTTCTGTCATTATACAGAGAATACCATATTGGCAAGGCAGCTCCTAATAGCACGGGTACATTATCTGGATATTGAAAGCACCAGGATTTATTCTTCTGTGACATAGGTTACTTTATTGTCAGGATTTCTTATAAAGCTCGTTTATTGAAATAATTAGAAGCAAATCGCTCACATCCACATTGGTAGGATAAGCTCCTTAACAAATCACTACTCCACAATCATTCCAGACTGGGCTTCTGGAAAAATACCCTTACAAACTTTTATCAGAAAGCATGCAGACTATTATATAGGTTTTAAGTTTAATACTTGATAATCTTCTGACAACAGTTGAGCAGCACTTAATGAGCTTAGCCTCTCTGCAATTAGGATGTTCTGAATCCTGGTGAGAAGGCATGGAGGGAGGTTTATTCCTTTCAGTTCATTTCCTACGTGGCATATGCTGCTTTCCCTCTGATACACTCACCTGCCCCCTGACAAGGCCTGGGAAGGCAGGTCAGACAGGTTAGTTATACCTGCAGCTCGCTCTTCGATGCTGTTCGCCGTGCCTGGGATTTGCATGTCTGGAGCGAAGCCATCCCTTCTAATCTGACTTCAGGCAACGGGATACAAAAATTGGCAGATGGGAGCTAAGAAGTTGGATTCAGATTCTCCAAACTGTTTACTCTCTGAAAACATGAGAGTTTACCTAAGAATACAGATTGTTTGGTATTTGTAACTTATCTAAAAAGCAGAAAAAAATCTGAGAGCATCATTTTAATGTTAGCACTAGATTTTTTTTTTCCAATCCACTGATGTATCTTATCTTTTTGGTTAAGTTCAGGTTTTTCCAAACTTCAGCCATTTGGGTATAGCCATCACAATTTTCCTTATCTTAGTAAGACCTGTGCTATAATTTACTTTACTTATGATTTTTATGTCGATTCTTATTTTAAGTTAGCATAAACATGAGCAAGAATATTAATGAAATCATGAGGTTAGTTTTATTACAAACCAATTATGGAAAGTTTGTTTTATTTATATAATTATTTTCTTCTAATACATACAAAAAGAAATACACAGACATTAAGGTATAAGTACATTTTTCTGTGAACTACCAACAATCATTCCATAAAAATCCCAGTGGTACACATAATGCCCCTTGGGAAACCCTGCTTTTGTCCAAGCTCAGTCTTTCTGTGGCTGCTGATGTCTAGGGTGGTTGTGAAAGCAGCCCCGACCATGGCTGATTGTCCTGTTTCCTGCCTGGGTCAGATCTTGCACTTGACTCCTGACACCAAGGCCAGTTTGGGGCCCTTACCTTGGCTGATTCCATCATGAACCTGGTCCAGCTGTCACCTCCCTCACCTCAGTACCCTGCTTCTGTCTTCCATGTGTCATGTGCTTTTTAGAACACCAAGACTGCTACCTTTCCTCTAAATGTCACACTGCTTTGCACATGGTAGGTGGTCTGTGAATTATTTCCAGGTAAATGGGGAGGTGGGGGGGGGGAGGGATGAGTAGATGGCACTGGATACCTAGCCAGGCAGAAATCAAAGGTGCTACTTAAGCTTATTTTTTACTTCCCTTTGCTCTACCTCAGAGCTCTCATGTGAAATGCTTTTGTTGAATATTTTTACTTTTCTCCCAAGTCTTGGTCCAAGTGAGGGATGGTAATGGGAATAATTTAATCCTTCTTACTTGCTTAGTGGATTTTAAATAGTGAGGTTGGTGACAAAATTTTTGCTGCAGCATTCACCAAAAATTTAATAAGGCTGTTGCAACATTTTTACTGAGCTTATTATTTCAGCTTGTGTGCTTTTCAGAATCTATTGATACACTTTAAAATTTGAAACTTTGGCTAGTGCAAATAATTTATATTTGGCTTTGGAATTAGTAGAAACGCTAAGTTTGTGGCAGATTTTCTCTTTGCATTATATATTCTTTTGTCAGTGTTAAGCTAAAATAATGGATAATAGAGATATGTGGGTTTCCAGTGGATGGTTGTAGATGAATGAGAGAGCCCAGTGTGTAGGAACACATTTTGATGACTCAGAGAAACAGGACAAGACACTCACCTGTGGGACTTTTTAAAATATTTGTTAGATTTCCCTATACCTTTTATTCAGGGAATTCCTGGACATTATGTCTGCTATCTCAGGCATTTTTGCCCATGCTACTAGATGGCACAGTTTCCCAGAGCTGATTCAGGCTTCTCTGCAGAGCTGTGACATTGTATTTGCTTGTGCAAAAAGGAATCCCAGTTTCCTCCAGGAATGGCGCATATCAACGGCAACTTTACCTTGATTTCACATGGGACTCCCCAGCAAAATGTAGTGCTGCTGTGGACTAGATCTTACCAATTGTGCTTTTCTGCCTTTCATATTTGTAGTCTCAGTGTGATCGAGATGGGAAATGACAGGAGATGAAATTGGAAAGATAGGTAAGCCCTAAATGCTCTGGACTTTATTCTGTAGACAGTGAGAAGCCACGGGAAGGTTTTAAGCAGGCAAGTGTGGTGATCAAATCTGAGTTGTAGAAACATCACTGCAGCTGCTGTTTGCAAGGTAGGTGAATGGAGGAATGAGACAGGCAAACTGGTTAGGAAGTCTTTGCAAGGGTCTCGGTGAGGCATGATTAAGACAGAAGTTTAATGGCCATGGCCATGAGGATGGAAAGAAGGGGGTATATCTCAAGTGTATTTAGAGTGCAGATGCAAGAGAACTTGGTGGCATAGTGCTCTGGCAAATGGAGGAGTAAAAGGAGTTGAAGGTGACACTTAGAGTCCTGGCTTGTGTGAATGGATGAATAGTGCCACATCTCACATGGTTTTAGTCAGATGTGACACCTGAAACTCAGATATCAGTGACCATTTATTGGAATTTGTTCCCAATTTCTAACACCATTGCCTTTATAAATCATTTATTTTTGTTAGTTTTAAGTATATGTGCTTAATTTGAGATATCATCTGTCATGTATTAGAGATAATTCATCATTTCTGATACCCATCTTTTTGTAAATTCATTCATTCATTCAATAGTCATCCATCAGATGTTCTTGGGGTTTATTGATATTATGTTCCAGACTTGTACCAAGAGAAAAGCTCTGACACTTCTATTCATCCCTGTGGTACCTGTGCCTGATTACATTGCCCAGCCTTTTCTGGTGGGAATCACTTTACTTCCCTGAACGCCTAGCCAGGCCTTTGGTCCTGGAGGGCCAACTTCCTTGAGTTGGTCTTAATGGTCACATTCTGAGGCACTGTCCTTCCTGCCTGTGCTGCTCTTCTAGACATGACACTCAGCTCCCTTTTTAAACTTCTTGTATTCATTTACGCATCTATTCTTTAAAATACTGGCTTTCAGGTTATTATCCATTAGGCTTTCAGGTATTTAAATATAGGCTAGATTCATTTCACTGGGCTCATTTCACAGTTCTGGCCACCCCTGGCCTACTTTTGTCTTCTTACAATATTACTAATGCCCTAGAAGAATACCAATGTATTACCTTTCTTCTGGTGTCCTACGCCTGTAATTCTTTTCTGCCATTTTCTTTCTACTCTCTAAGGACTGGATACATGTCTTTTCACCAACATATAAACATGAAAACACCATGGAATACTAATACTATCTAACATTTAGTGAGTATTTATCATGTGCCAGGGCTTTTGACAAATATGTATGTTAAATCATCTCAACAATCCTGTACTCTAGGTAGCATTTTATTATTCCAATTTTATAGATGAGGAAATTGAGACTTGAAAAGGTTATATAACATAACCAAAATCACATGAACCAAGCAGAAGATTCAGGACTGGAACACAAGAGAATCTGATTCCAGGAACTTTCCTTTTAACTTATATTGTATTCTGTATAATAGATAAGTCTTAAAAGAGTTCCAAGAAATGTACCATATTTAAAGAGAGCAGATCTTAAGTCAATTGAATGAATATCTAATTTGGGGACTTTGAGACCAAACCAGTCATAGTAGAGACATTTTAGATGCCTATGGGGTGTGATGCATTGGGGTAGGTGAGGACTTTTGGAATCATAACTTAGCTGCCACTCACTTGCAAACTTGTATCATCTTTGAAACTAAGCTGTGAAAGTAACTGCAAAAAGGACTCTCTCAAGAGGTAGTTTCATTGAGAAGTTGCTTGGACAGTGGCTTGTCAAGGAGGCCAGGGATTGCTTCCAAGGACTTGTAGACTGGCATGGGTCCACGTGGAGTGGCTGAGTCACTGGAGCCTATTTTGAGCTCCCCAAACAGTTTCTTCAATTTCCTTGCCATCCTATTGGGAAGTGTGCACATCATCAGAATCACTGCCACTGAGACATCTGGGCACCCTGATCTGAACTACAATTACATTGGTTTCCCAGAACCCAAGTGAGTTCTACAAAGAAGATGCTTATATTGGAGGGAAGGGCACAACCCAGAAAGTGCCTGTGTAGTAACTGGTCAGGGGTGAGGAAGTTCTGAGATGCAATGATTGCAGTGGGCTTAAAGGGAAATGGGAAAGTTGAAGGATGTTTGGAAAGAGAGTAGGAAGGTCCAAAATTTTATTCATCATATAACAGGTAGTAATCTGTGTCCCCAAATCTGTCCTGATTCAGTTCATCTAGAATAAGGTCTACGAATACCAGGGGTGCCAAAACAATGTATAGACACTTTAACAGATGTTATCTATGTATTACTTTTTGAAGTTGAGTTGAATTATGGTAGCAATGTGTAGTATGACTTTTGCTCAAAAGATGTTTTTGGGAATGATTGAATTTACTTCCAATAGTATTACAATTTTAACATAGTTTTTTTTTTCTTTTTTTAAATTTATACATATTTCTTGGCATCCTCTGTATGTATTATTTAAAGCATCCCCAAGGTGATTTTGGTCAGTGAATCTTTGGCTGGTTTTGAAGTTGGACACAAGCATCAGAAATACTTCCAAGGATATCAGCTTTTGAATCCAAGAAGAATATTATTGCCACTGACAGAAATGGCTAAGCCACTGAACATGGGGAAAAAAAAACATGGGTTTTGGAACAAGCATGCAGTGATGAGATATTGAAAAAGTGCCCCATAATCAGGAGAAGTAGGGAGCGACCATTTTATTAAGTCTTTTCCATGCTTGAAATCACCACATAGATTTTGTTTTTTCCCTATGGGATAGCATCTGGTCTTTGAAGGTCTCCAGAGTATGTCCACCTGCCTGCCCTTCGTATTCCTCATTATTCCTATAATGAAACCCTTGTGGCAGACACTCAGTCTCCTCAGTGACCCCCAACAAGCCATGTACTTGCCCAGCTCCACCATCATTGCTTAATACAGTTGACCCCCTGATACTCTCTCTCCCTGAGTTGTCCGTACGAGAATCCTATTCATCCTTCCAGGGCCAACTCATATCTCATCTGCGTTGTGGCACCAACATGACTCTCTTTTCTCTCTAATTATGGTTCTTCTGGGACTACTCACTCATTTGGCCTTAAAACCACTATTTAACCTTGAATGTATGCATTCATTTTTTTTTACTAAGCTCTTTTGTAAACACTGAGGAGAGACTTAAGTCAATTCCTCTCTTTCTCCCTTACAAAATCTAGTATGATAATACGTCTGCAAATATTTAAGGGTAGGGTTGCATAGAAGGATTTATCAAAGCCCAGAAACTCAAAGAATTTGTGAGAAAATGTCAAAGGAAATGGACAGGGTTGGCTCAGCAACAAGTGAGAGGAGGAGAAAGCCCAATAAAGAAATCCTCAGGGGTTTGGAGGCAGAACAAGGCAAGGGCAGCACGTTAGCCCAGGGTGAAAAATGTTTGATAAAGAGCGATCGGTGCCCAGTCTTTATCGATTCAGAGGTTGCATGAGAACAGATATTATTTTTATAGTAAAATAGAGGCTGTACAAACTTTATGTAGCCGATTGTATATAAAGGAACTCACTCTTCCATTCAAATGTAAAGAAATATTTTGAGTGCTTACTGTGTTCTAGACACTATGGATATTATCTATGTTATCTACTGATATTATACACAGGTTTATTCTTAACTTCCTCAGCAGACATCATTGCAGGCAATCTCCATGCCCCTTGGTGCCATTCGAAAACCATGAGTTATGTTATTTCATGTTGCATTAAGCAGCACATGGCATTCATTTTCATGGAAATCTAGCTAAGCACAGATGTCTGATTGTGACTCCTCGCCGAGGGATTAAACTCCAAAACACGGGCAATGTTTTTGTTTTTTTTTTTCATCTCTCACATGCTTCGATTATATGCTTGAGTATTGAAGTTCTTTTTTAAATGATGGGTTAAAAAAATCCTTATGGCAAGAAGTGAGAGTCTGAGTTCCAATCCATGACTAATGGTATATTGCACAAATATTTGTTGCTGCAAAACTAGCAGATTTTCATTTGTGCAGGCCCATGGGTCTTAGCTGATTAGTGACAACCCTTTCTATTTTGACCCGCACATAGATATTCTCAGATCCTTCTTCTTGTTTTTTACCAGAGACTCTATTGAGAAGCAAAGATTTATGTTTTCCCCATCTGGCAATTGAGAATCGGTGTCTTCCTGTAGTCTCCATGGGGTTAGGAGGCATATGATGTGAGTTGGCAAATTCACTTGAATGAATCTCATTTGTTACTTTCAGGTCAATAAGCATCTTAAACATTCTAGGGCCTGCAACCCTCCCTGTGTCATATCCCATAACTTCTAAGCAGGGCTCTCCCTGGAGGAGAGTTAACCAAAAGAAATGTAATCCTTTAAGTCTTACGTAGAACATACTTGAGTTAAAAAAATAAAATAAAAGAACCCAAAGAATAAATACATTTTGATGACCAGGTATTTTTTTTTAAAGCTAAAAATCCATTAGCCTAACTTTTTTAATTGACTTCATTAACTTTTTGAAATGGCATCCACATTAATAGGAGTTTTATTATTAATTCTTCTAACTTGTTTATACTCTGAAAGGGGTCTTATTATTTTCTTGAGTATAGCTATGCATTGATGAGACTCATTAAGCATAATGGAATCTGGTAATTTATCACCCAGATGAAAAGCCCTTTGCATGTAACCTCCATTTACCCTTTATATTTAGAGGCACCTCGTTGGCATCAATCAAGGGCTCAGTGTAACTCCCGTTTTCTCAGTAACAGAATCTCTCCGCAGTTAGACATGTCCTTCCTGTCCTGCACTGCCCTTCCTCCTACCCACACTGACATGAATACCCAATTCTTTTTATTCAGGTGAAGTTGTAAAAAGTATACAGAGTTAAGCTGTTTGGATAAATGCAATCTTGCCTTTTCTATCATTTCTTTCCCAAGCCTTTTCTGGTCATATTTCTTCACTGGAGCCTTGTTCTTTGGGGAACTATCAGAAATCAATGCCCTTTACAAATGCTAAACGTCTCTTTCTTGTTATGAATGGAACATTAGCCACCTAAGGTCTCTGTCTTCCCCCATCGTGACTAATAGGATTGTAATTTCATCAAGGTCTCCAATGACATCGAAAACCATACCAGTGAAACGCTAAGTGGATTTGGATGTCACCTGATCTTCAAGATGAAATTCAAAGCACTGTCTATTTAAAGGTTCAGAGGCAGTGGGGTCCCAGCTAAAGCCACCACTCTGACCCAATAGAGGTGTCCCTGATGGGGCAGGCTGGATGAAGCTAATAAATCATTTCTTAAAAAACACTTCAAACTAAACGTAGGATACCTAAGCAAACAGGGGGAAGACACAACTACTTGAATTTCAGTCCATCTTCCACATTTATAGTCCCTCCTTTCTCTTTTACAAATAAATCAAAACATTCAAAAGCTAATTAAGCCATGTAAGATCCTTTTCCAACATGCAAAGAAAATGCTGTTGACCTAGTGTTCACATTTTGAAGATTTTTGCTCATTTTTTAAAACTGTTGTTTTCCTTTAATTGGTATTGCCATGTCTGTCTTCCATATTTTCAGCCTAGACCCATGTTTGCAGTAGCTGCATGAAATGAGAGGCGCACGAATGGGTTAAGCTTTAGAACAGAATCAAATGACATTGCAAATTGGAAGTTTGAACTGGGCCCTATGCCTCAGTGCCCAAATCTAAAATAATTATAATATTCAAAGTTTCTCAAAGCATAGTATCTCAAAGCTAAATAGTTATAGTGGAATTTTAATGAACAGAAGCACTTAATGATTTCCTTATTTTTTGCTATCCCTTCTGAGGTAGATAACATTAATTAAACCATCTATCTCTGTCAAGGGATCGCTGTTTTCAGATACATTCATTCAAACCTTGGGATCTTTGTGACAACATTTTGCTTCCACTTCTAATTGTGATCCTTTGTCAATTTCCATGGCCCATCATCATTTCCATAGCCCTGTACCTGGCCTCTTAGACTCCAGTATCTCCCTGTCAATCTATCCTACATGCTGCTGGAAGACTTGCGCCAGCTAAGTGGCTTCTGTCACGTGGTTTTCTTTTTCTTTTTTTTTTTTTTCAGCCTATGCCTTCACCGGCGACTAATGGCAGCCTAGCTCCAGGTTGAGCTGCTGTTCAGCATCTTAACTGTAGAGGGCAGTGTCACTGGCCCTCCTATGTGGGATCCGAACCAGGGCCTTCTGGTGTCCCAAACCAGTTCTTAACCATGGCTGCACTCGGCCAGCCCAGTCACGTGGTTTTCTTGATGAAAGTTATCCATGGCTCCCATTTCTTTCCACATCAAATCTAAACCACTCTTGCTTTGGCTTTTGAAGCTTTGTATGACCTAGGCCCACTCCATCTGCCCACTCCTGTGACCCCCAGCACATATAACCTCTTATCTCTACTGTCAATCATTGGTCATGCGATCTGGATATGTCCCTGTAGTAATATCCTTCCTGACCTTAGCCTTTTCAAAGCATATCCATCTTTTACCCATAAAGCCTTCCCCAGTATTTTTAAATCTTATCTTCTACTCCTCTGAATTCATAGGGACTTGTGATAGGTGTAGTGCAAGTTATATATACTTCATTCTCTTTTATTTGAGATTTATATGTGCCCCCCCCACTTCTGAAAGGATTTGTTACTTAAGTAGATAGCATCTTGTAATGTTTGATCATTGCTTCCTACCTACATT
This sequence comes from Hipposideros armiger, assembly GCF_001890085.2. Lineage (NCBI taxonomy): Eukaryota > Metazoa > Chordata > Mammalia > Chiroptera > Hipposideridae > Hipposideros > Hipposideros armiger. The sequence continues at coordinate 1,297,590 of NW_017731850.1, read as the reverse complement.
TCTTATCTCCTCTACTCAGTCATTAGCTCTTCTAAGACAGGGACCATACCTCAGGCTTCATTTTGAATTGTACCATGGACAAATGGAGAGGACATAGGGCTAGGAGCCAAAGGACGTAAGTCCAAATATAATTTTGCTACAAATTAACAATGTGAATTTCAGTGAATTCCTTAAACTCTGAAGGATGAAATTATATATAAATTGCTAAAAATTGCATTTTTCACCAAAGGAAAAAAATCTTTTTTTTTCTGTTCATGAAAATCATACTTTCTCATTATTAAAAAAAATCAAATAATATAGAAACACTTAAAGAAGAAATTAAAAATCAGCTGAACTTGCACTACCCTGAGATAAACATTGTTAACATTTTAGTATTTATCATTTCACATAGATTTTTTTTTTTACCCATGTGCACACAAGGGTAGATCTCTCTTTCTACCTACCCACCTATTCATCTAATAATGGGGAAAATACTTATATCTTGGCAGTTTTCCCACTTAACAGTAAAAGATGTACATATTTTCACTTCACTAAATTATTATGACATTGTATGGGTATTAAAGAGTATATAGTCCCTTCTTAAAAACACATTTTAGAGAATTACATAAGAATAGACACACATATTGACTGCTGAAAGGGGCATATAACCTCCAATTTTTTTCTTTGATGAGACATCTCAACCTTTCCTTTTACTCTGTCTTCCTAATTGAACATTTGTTTACTTCATTTCAAAGGGTGTCTAATTGGGCAGAAGTCTCCACTTCCAGCACCTCATAAACTCCAGCTATGTCTCTGTCACACAGGTGTACAGTCCCTTAGAGCAATCTCAGCACCCAAACAGCTCTAAATTCAACTTGTTTGTTTGTTTTTTAAAGGTTTGGTTTAACTTAGCTGATAGAAAAATCTGTTGTACTTTGGTGTGAGGCAACTTATAGTTTTTATTTAATTCATTTGGTACATTTATGTTTCAGTTCAGAAACATTAATCCATTTGACTATGAGCTGCCACCCCAAGTCCTGGCTGGGAGTGATGCATAATACAGAATATATGTTCTCTATTCATTATCTAATAAATACAAATATTCTGAATTCCAAAATGCATCTGGTACAAAGGGTTTTGAATAAGAGATTGTAGCCCTGTCTTAAACTTATGAGATCTACAATACCTGTGATTAAAATCAGTACTTCATTTTACTGGTTTTCCATCATTAAAAAAAAAAAATGAGTATTGACCATTACAGCAGTGGTTTTCAAACTTGTATTTTCTTTTGGGGCTCCAGAAAATAAAATCTCATGGAGCAAAGATAAAGGTCAAGTCCCTCTCTCTGGAGAGGAGGCCAGCAGTTGGGTCTGCTGGGTTTCTCCTCCACCCACCCAAAGGTTCCCTCTACTGTGGTCGGTGAAAAGAGCTGCAGTGAAAGTGAACAGTTTTTCAGGCCTGAGATACCACATGGGGCAGGGCTGTAGCCATGATGGACTGGGACACTGGCCAGGCAGGGAGTGCCACCTTCCCATGGATGGGAAGGGTTTTGTGGTTGATGTTTCTGCCATTGTTTTGTTCTGATTTTCTTTTTTAGTCAGATGAACAAGAGCTGACATTTAGCGTATAAGAAGAATGGTGAGGAGGCTCCACGGAAGCCAGGTTATTTCAAGGTTGAATGTATGGGAGTTGAGGACCACTTGACTAAAAATTTAGTAACCAATCCATATTTGGGACATTTATGTCATTTTTATACAATAAATAAAGCCATGGTGAACATAAATGCACTTACGTTATTGTCTATTCATATTATCATGTCCTTATGATAAATTCTGAGAGTGTAAGTATATCATGTACAATTTAAAACTACTGTATATATTTTCAGATTGTCTTCCAGAAAGATCATAGCAATTTACATCCCATATGACCCTGAAAATCTCGTTAATTCCCAATTTTAAGAGCCATCAAACCAATAAGAAGTGTTTAACAATGCTTTCTTACTGTTTTTGTTTTATTTCTGGCATATTATAATTTTTAAGTGTCAAATGAATTTAATTAACACTAGCAAAGGAGGTTTCATCAAAACATATTTCTTTAGTTGCTGGCACTTACCGTATTTGCCGGCGTATAAGACGATTTTTTGGCCCTGAAAAATATGCCTCCAAGTGGGGGGTCGTCTTATACACCAGGTACACTTCAGATAGACTGCCCATAGTGCTTGCCCCTGCCATAGTGGCCTCCCGATGCCCGCCCACTTCATTCCACATACCGTTCAGGCATCAGCAGCACTGCTGGGTGTATGCTCGGCTGTTATGCGATTTTGCTGTTATGCGATTTTGCTGTTATGCGATTTTACCACACTCGCAAAATCGCACACAGCCGACCATACACCCAGTATGATATGTTTGATTACATACAGCCTTGTGACAGTTTTCCTGCATGTCATAAGCATTTGAATATAAATATAAATGTTGAAATCAAATCTGATATTGTTTTACCTTTTATTTGGTGTGTGGAAGGTGTGCGGAAGAGGGGGTAGTCTTATACGGCGAGTATATAACAAACTCTGTATTTTGAGTGGAAATGTTAGGGGGTCGTCTTATACGCCCAGTCGTCTTATACGCCGGCAAATACGGTAGCTAAAATTTTTATTTAAGATTTCAATTGCAAATATATACATTTTTAATTCTCTAATAAATTTCTGACTTTATCTTCTTTACTCTAACTATTGGAGATTTATAAAAAAAGATTCTCAAAATGGAAAATATGACTTAAAACGGTTATCAAAAATTACAAAACCAAACTATCAAAAAAAATTGTCCACTAAACTATTTTTCCCACTTCTGCAAGTTTTTGTTTTTGTGATAAACTAATCTTTTCACCTCATTTTTTTTTTCACCACATCTTTTAAATGTATACTATCAGGAAAGTGTCTATAACTGAAATAATCAGCTCATATTGTTGAATAAGGCATTTTTTGTTGAAATGTCGATGACTAATATCTCACAAGAGTATTTTAGTGCAGGATACACCTCTGCTATCTTAATTATTAAAGTCTTTTTTTCTTCCCCCTCACAATGACTGAATTGTAAACACATTTCAAATTGAATGAAGCTATAGTTTTCAGATGGTATAAATCTAACAAGAAAAATGAGAGGAAAATGTTGAAACTCAGGAAACTTATAAAAATCAGATCAATGAATAAAAGGAGAGTCTCCTTATGGCCTTCATAATTATGTCTGTATGAGTAGAGTGATGAGCCTTCAGAGTATTCACAGTAAGGTCTTTTGGTATCTAGTTTCAGTTCTGAAGTCAGTTACATGCTGAAGAGGGTGTTAGAAAATAAACTCCCCTTGCCTTCATGGTGTGTTTCAACCTAAATATAGAATCAAGGAGTGCGTGCACACATGTGCATGCATGTGTGTGTGTTTGTGTGTGTGTGTGTGTGTGTGTGTGTGTGTGTGCGTGTATGTGTGTATTTAAAATTTTTTTTTTCTATGTGGTAGGATCCTACAAAAATCATCCAGCTGGTATTATCATCCAATAAGCCTGGCTCCTAGGTGGGATAGGCAATCAGGGCCTAGCTGGTACATACTGGCACTAGTGAGTATTTGGCACATGACCCAAGCAGGCCTTGTCTTTTGGGGTTCAGATACACACACATTAGGAGCCCATTTCTGTTAGTCAACATGCTTTGCCAGGTAGTAGAGATCCAGTGAGGAATAGGACGTAAACCTGGATGGTCACAGTCCAGTGCTTATTCCAATAATGCAACCATTGTTGAGAAAGTTAGAATTGATACTACTGTTGTTTGTGGTTCTCAACAATTTCTTAATCGGAACAACTGTGTGTGTTTGCACATATGTGTCTAGGCTTCGTGTCAGCTTATTGAGATTGTTGTCTGTTAAAACGGTAAGACATACTGACATTGTGAACCCCTGGTATGGGTGATATGTGGAAGACACAACATCATTTCTGTGGTGTCCTTGCCAAAACACGTAACCTGAGTTCAATCCTGAGGAAAAAAACCAGACAAACCCAAATTGAGAGACGTTCGACAAAATAACTAATCAATATTTTTCTGAAGTGTTGAGAACATAAAAGACAGGGAAAGACTGAGAAATAGTTACTGATTGAAGGAGACTAAGGAGAGATAACAACTTAATGTGAAGTGGGATCCTACATAGGATCCTGGCAGAAACAAAGAACCTTAGTGAAAATACTATTGACGTTTGAGTTTTGTATAGTATTGTACCAACGTGAATTTCCTGGTTCTCACCATTGTGCTATATTTATGTGATATGTTAACATTAGTGGAAGCTGGATGAGGAATATAATGGAAATTCTGTACTATTTTGCAATTGTTCAGTCTAGAATTTGTTGAAAATAAAGTTTTCAAAAAAACATATTTTTCATAGGAACTGCTGTTAGCTTCCTTCAGACACTTCAAAAAGTTCATTTTTAATCACTTGAATAAGGATTTACCTTTACCTTTAATGAAGTTAGGCTTATTAATGTAAGTCAGTTGCCCCAGCATATGAAGGTTAGAAGATCAGAATCAGGAAGACAAGGTTTGATTCCAGCTCTGCCTGATATCATATGTGTGACCTCGGGATGTTACTTAGGTTCTCTGGGCCTCGATTTTTTTCAACTATAAATATGGAATGCTGATGATCATGATCACGATCATGATCATGATGTTAATAATGATACTAATACTTCATGAAATAGTTGAGAGTATTAAATGAAATAACATTTATAAGTACTTAACACAGTGGCTAGGACATAGTAAGTGCTTTTTAAATATTAGTGGTTGCTCCTGATGTTATTATTATTTAAATTTATTTTCATTTACTCAGCAGTAAAATCTAAATAATGTCCCAAGGATTAAATGAGCTATTGTTTCTACAAAAATATGTGTGTCTGACACATAGTCCTTGCTAAGTAATGTGTACTTACTACTATCATCCATCCATCCATTCATCCATCCATGCATCCATCCATCTATCCATCCATCCATCCATCATTCATCCATCGAAGAATCCACCCAGTATTTTTGAGGGTCTCCATGTATTGGAAGTGGACATGTATTTATTGTGAAAAGCACTGCTATTGATCTTGAACCAGCAGAACGATCATAATAAGATATGTCTTCTGTGTGTTTAGCACATTACAATCCATAAAGAACTTCCCCATACATTATTTCATTAGACACCTTCTGAAGCATTTGCTGTAATTATCAATTTCTCTTAATGTGGATAATGAAAATGAGCATCAGAGAGATTATGATACATCTTAGCTTATGTGACTAGTCAGGGTTGACAAACTTTTTCTGTAAAGGACCCAGTAGTAAATACTTTGGCTCTGTGGGCCATATCATCTTCGTTGCAATTCCACTCTGCCACTGAAGCAAGAAAATAGTCATAGACAGTAGGTAAACAAACACATGAGCTGTGTTCCAAAAAAACTTGATGTACAAAATCAAGCAGTAGGCCTGTATTTGTGGACCCCTGAACTAGTTAGTGCAAAGCAGTTCCTCAACTTTAGATTTCTGCCTCCAAGTCCAAGCATCTCATGGTTCTCTCTGTTGCACTTCAGCTCAGTTGTTAGGCAGAGAACACCGCAGTATCTCTCTGCAGTTTCACTTAACTAAAATGATCATCTAGTCCCTATTTCTATATCCTGCTTCCTGGTGATCAAGAAATATGAAATACTCAGCAGAAATCCAGATTAACTTTGTCTCTCAGTCTTGTTACCTTTTCCAAAAAGATATGAATAGGAGTTTAGAAGGTGTTTTATTTATTTTTTTTTGGGGGGGGGGGTGAGGGGAAGTCCCTATAACTACTTTTCTAATTGTCATATACTGTCTTCTAAAATATTTTAAATTCTAGAATTTTTTTTCCAGTGGGGAAGGGAAAATCAGCTTAACTAATTTGTACTTTCTAAATGCAACTTTTTCCTTTGATTTGAAAAATCAAAAAAAAAATCTGAAATGTTCTTAAAAAAACAAATCCATCTTCCTGCTTTTAATATGGGCCCCTCTCTGAGTTGTCATGATCCCCCAAAGATTGCCAACAATGCTTCCACAGTCCCATATGAGGTCCTTTTATTATATTATTTATTGCTGTATAGTATAATTTATTGCTGAGACTTGGATTTATTCAAAGCAGTTGGCTGATCTTCCTTGGAACTCTTAACCTATCTTGGACTTCATGTTTTCCTCTCCTTTTCAACTTGGAGATCATTTGCCTTGATAGCAATGGTGGAAGCCACCTAGGAATTGATGATTCTGCTTTCTCCCTAGCTTCTATTAGCATGACATCATCTGCATCTAGCGATACATCAGTCTCATCCTTGTTCTCACCTGACCCTCAACCAGTCTTAACCTAACACTACTCTTTGTTAATCTCATCAGGTTTTATAAACCATAACTCACCCTGGGATTTTGACACAGTTTTTTCACACTTTTCTGTTTCTTCCTTGATTATTTGACCTTCTGTCCACACATCATAATGTTTATTATTCTCATGTGATTACAGAACCAAATTAAATTTACAAATTAAAAGCTATAAAATTCAAAAATGTGACATGAATTTAATATGATGGTGATGTTTTGCTGAAACATTTGCTGGCCATTAGACTTGAATATGGTCTTTTCTCCAAGCAGAAGGTTCTTTTGAGCTCGGCTGCCCTGTACAGTTTTGTGATGGATGATGACTCAATTGTCACTTCAATTTTTACCCTTCAAGCTATACAATGTTAGTTTAATGTGTGAGCATATCATTTCTGCCTTTACTTGTGGCTTGGATATGTCACTTTTCCATCAAGTCTACCTTTTTATAAGTGTTCTCTTTTAATAGTTTTTAACAGCATCATAAATAAAAGTACAAAGAAGACACTGAACCACATGGCAGTATTTGTTCAGAAGTTGTTTATAAATGCATTCAGAATATACTTAACATTCATTTTTATACCACTGAAATGAGACAAAATGTTTAAAGTATTTATTGAGATTTTGTGGATCAATAAAAATATGACTGGATACTAAGGAAATCCCTGAATCCATATTTTCAGCTCTGCTTAAGGAATATTGACTGAGACAGCCAAATCCTTTTGACTTTTTCTAAACATTCAGCTGCTTGCTCCCCAAATAACACTCCTTATGCTTCTAGCCATTCTTGAACTGGACATGTCTTATTAGGCTCTCAAATTCTTTTATTTTCTATGTAGGATTTCAAAGTCAATGGAGAGATCTCATGGCATGTGTATCTTTTATCTTTGCTCTACCTGAATTCAAAGCAGGGTATGTTTGTTGGTTGTGTAGTGGATGAGGTTCTCCCTCTCATCTCAGATGCATGTACCAAGAAAAGACCCAAAGCCCTGGTTAGTCAGATGATGGGGTCCATGGCTGCCTCTGAAGACCTCAGCAATAAGTCTCCAGCCACCAGGTCAGGTCCCTGCCTTCTGCGTGAGATCGGCCATCGTCATCTCACACCTCTCATGTGTGAGACAGTTATGAGTTATCCCTCTGAGCTGGTCCTTTTTTCCTTTTTTCCTTCTGTGAGAAGATCCTCAAACCACTTATTGGTTCCAGTTCCTTCTGGCTCAATTTTGATTTGCCATGATCTTCTACTCACCAGCCTTTTGAAACTGGTTTTATTTTCCATTCACATTCTTATAAAAGCTTTCTCTTATTTTCCTCCATGAACAAATCTATTATTTCTGGAAACATTTCTCCTTTCTAACCAGCTAGGGCATAGAGAACAATCCCCAAGATCCATCATCTGCTCTGGTACTTGTCAGACACCAACTGGCATGTCTGGTACGGATGATGCTGGGACTCTGGAAAGAAAGCATTTCATTGCATTACCATCAGGACAATGAAAGGAATCCCTTGCTTTCTAGACTCACCTGGTACTGGGATGAATGGCAGTCCTTTGTTAGCCTACCTAAAATTTCTATGGGAGCCCTGACAAGCAAACTTCCTCTTTGTCAAGCCTGTTTATTAAGGATTCCTTTTTATGCTTCTTTTATCCATACTGAAAATAGACATTTTCATATGTCTATCTTCTCCTTTCTTTCTCTTACTCTTTTCTGTTCTTTCTCCTCTTTCCCTCAATCTTTTATGGGCTACTCACCATCCTGGTTTATACAAAATAACGTCTTGTCTACCTTTCAAAGGAACCCATAAACACGGGCTAAGATCTCCCTGTCCCAGAGCATCTCAATTGGTCCCTCCAGCTGTATTCATCTTCCCTCTCTTCTCCTTACCTGTTATCTCTGTTCCAATTGGATTTCCATCTAGTTACCCATGGTATTAAATCATCCTAGGTGAAAACCATACTCTCTTTCCAGAATTGGTTTGTTTGGAAAATTGGTAACTTCGTTGTGTTTTTGAACAAAGTGTTGCTTGGGAGTTGTTTCTATAATTGGTCTGCCTTGAATTGAAAATTTGACTTCTTGGACATCCGTATTTGTCGTCTGGATTTCACTCTCCTGATGGCCAGCTGTTGGATTCACTGGCATTCTCTTCCACTTAGGAATGTTTCTCTGCAAAAATCAACCATGATCTTGATATTAGCTTTGCCATTTGGGGGCCAAGGAAGAGATCCATGTGAGCTTTATAATGATAATCAGTGTGGTATTTCAGGACTTTCCTCATCCTAGGCTGACAGTGGGGAGTACAGGCAAGAAAGATATAAAACCATCCTTGTTAGGTGGTGTGAAGTTTGCCTTCTGTTGTTTACCATAGAAGAAAGACAAATTATTTTTAATTAGGTTGCTATATCTGCCCTTCATTCATCACAGTACTTTCAGGTGTTCTCTAAAATTGTGTTTTCTAAGTTATGATATAGCTGATTATATATATATACTTCTTTGGTGTCTCTTCCTAAAGGAATCAGGCAAGAGTTCAGCTGGTATTCAAAAAAGCACCATGTTACAAGTTCTTTCTGAATTTTGAGAAATTGACCTGGCTGCACTGCATCATCTTCTTGGTGAATTCAATAAGTTTTCTGGTTGTGTTATTTATAAAATGACTTTTGCTTATAGATATTCAAATCTATGCAGTTGGTTATAATCCAAGAGAAAATAAGGGGGGGAAATAGATTCCTAAGTCATTAGTATGGAGAATTATCTCGAACAAAATTGATTTTCCTCATGGCAAATCACACAAAATCTCCATAGCAACTTCACATAATTATGCATAAGATTTCAGTGTAGTAACAAAACTGAGGGCAGAAGAAATTGTAAAGAATAGTGATGTTGAATGAGACAGATATGGGGGTAGGTGGCACATGGGAAGGTTGAAGGGGGATAGTTCTCAGATGTGAAAAATGTACAAAGGACAAAAAGATGGCTTGCTTTGTGTTTTGGAGAGTACTGCTTAAGTCACTGCATTGTCTGGAAATTGGAGACTGCGGCTGCAATATCTATTGATAATACTGAGGTGCCTGCTAGAACCACCATTGTTATAGGAATGTCAGCATTTCTATTATATTTTATTTCTGATTTTATAACAACTATAAGAAAGTTTCTCTAGGCAATATGCTGACATACTAGCTTGAAATAGAGAAATGATTTTATAATTATTTTTTGAATTTATAAAACTTGCTTGAGCTCTTATATTCGAAAAGAAAAAAAAAACTGTAGATGCACTCAGATCTGCAAATAACACAAGTTTAGTTACTATGAAACATAGCTGAGATGCCACAACACAAACATTCCTTGCAATTTAAATGATTATTTTTAGTAAATGTTAGCACTTAAGCTAACTCATGGTTGGGTATGAGAGTTCCCAATATAAAGTTATTTACTAATAGATCACTATCAGCATATGGCTTTCTTAACAGCCATTTCTAAAGAGTGTTGCTGCTCTATAATCTCGAAGAATATTGATAGCTCAATTCAGAACTATACGTAAGAAAAGAGGATGACAATTTCTGGAAAGTCCAAAACCACAAAGGAACATTGAGAGATTAGGTGGTGTTGATTGGTAAAAGAACAAGATAATGTTACATACTCAATTTGGTTCAACACGTGTTAATTCCATTGGCATTATGATTCTGATTTCCAAATCAGTGCTGGAAGCATAAAGATGACTTTGACTTAATTTGTGTAATGGGAATATTTAGAGTCTAGAGTAGGAAACAGGTATGTAACTGGCTAATTTTAATGTAACCTAGTAAATACTGAGATGTGCTCAGGGTTGTATTAGACTATAGCAGAGGGACATGTTACCAAACATCACCTGGAGGAGACTTGATAAGTACTAAAGGGAGAAAGTGTCAACCAGGTGAAGAAAGGTGAGGACAACATTTCAGACAAAGGGAATGGCATAAGCAAAGGTATGAACTAGTGCAATGTGTTCAGGGAAGTAACAACTATCTCTTTAGTATTACCAGAGCCTAAAGTAAAGAGTGGAGGGAAATGAGGTTGAAACTGTAGGAGGGACACTAGGTAGGTCAGGCCTTTTCTGCCAAGCAAAATGACCCCAAAAAGTTGCTCTGAAAGCTATGGAAGCTACTGAAGGACTGAAGTGTTTAAAGCAAGCCAGTAACATGGCTGGATTTGCCTTATAGGTAGATGCCCCAAGTTCATTTTGGAGAGTGGAATTAGCAGGGAAAGATTAAAATGTAGGAGTTTGTTAAAGAGGTAATTTCTGAAGCACAAACCTTTGCAATGACTCATCCTCTTTGTCCCATATACTAAGTGTAAGCTCCATGCAAGCCCATTTGTACCTAACCATGAGGATCTTTACTTGAACTCATTATTCGGAGGGTGATGTTAGCTATGTCCTCTTAACATTAAGATGTTAATTAAATTGGTTTAATTTTGTATTATGGAAACTATTCTCATTTTAAGGACAGATTTAGTCCATTTCTTTGCTTTCAAGCAGAACATCTAAGTGATTATGGGCACATAAAAATTTATTCTATTTTAAGAGCTTTAAGAAAAAAATCTATTTCACACTAATGTGTGTGTGGGGGGGTGGGGTGGGGGCGTGTATCACTCAACTAATATGAATAAGTGTTGGATGACTATAGTTTTGGAAGAACAGACAAGAAATAGGACAATACCTAGGGCAGGAAAAACATGCATTCATTTAATTTCATCTGTCCATCAACCAACATTTTTGAGGGTCCACTAGATGTCAGGGACTGTTCTGAGCAAGAATGTGCAGCAGTGATGTATAAAATAGACTTAGGACTTAACATTGTGGAGATTACAATCTAGCCAAGATGACCAACATTCATCAAATAAATGTATTTATTTGCCTTTGAAAGATTAATACAAATATATCTCAAAATGCCATTTATCCAAGTCTTGCTTTTCAAGTTGATCAAGAATCTCAGTCCCTTGGCATTTTCCATCTGTCCATCACTTGCCTTTGAATTGTATGAGAAGGAAAGTTCACAGTGAACATGGCTCCCTGGATTCCCTGGAAAATAACTTAAAGGGCTCCCCACCTTTTATTACAATGCAAATACTAACTTTATTATATCTCCTATTATCCCTAAATTCTAATTAAAAAGTATAATAGACTCCAATGTCAATCATACAATTTAGGCATTTCTCCCCATGCATAGTGCTTGTGGAAACTCTCTTCTTTGCTGTCAAATTTAAGGTATTTTTTGCAGTAGAGTATCTGGGAAGAAGTTAATTCTTCCAGGTGTGTGAGTACATAGGAAAAGGAATGAAGTCAAGTCAAGGTCAGAAAAAAAGAAAAAAAACATTTGATAATAAGTAATCACAACATTATAGAATCTCTTGACTCAAAATAAAACTCAGAATGCACACCACAAATCTGCTATAACTATGAGGAAAGAAAATATTTTCAGCTGCATCTGAACATTTTGAAAATAAAAATTCATAGAAAAAAATTACCTCTTGTGTGCAATATTTGCATATCATATCTTGAGAAGTTCTGTCTGTTAATATGAATCATAATAGGATTATTTGTCAGTAGATATATGCAGAACTTTTTATTCAAATCTCAGTACATTTTATTTGCATATAAAGTGGCACATTTATACTCAACAATAACTAGCACTGAAGGAGTGATATTTAATAGGAAGATACAATTATCCCAGTCAGGCCATAAACATTTTCTTTAGGGCAATGGCTATAGTTTAAGATAGCCTCATAATCACTCTTGTAAAGTAATAAGCTATTACCAAACTAAGATAGAGAGGAATTTAAGCTACAAAAATATTGTGATTTCATTTGAATAAAATATCAACTTTTCACTTATCTACCATTTCAGGAGTTATAAACATAAGGTCAATGAGCTATTAAATTTTTATTCTTGATTCCACATGAAAGCTTCAAACAATTATTTTAAGCACAAATGCTAAGAACTGTAAATATTTTATTCCATACCATGTTAACCACCTAGAGTTGTTTTCTCCTTCATCTAAGATGATGGCATCATATGGCAAGTAGTTAGAATATATCTAGTTAATGATTTTGGTCACTTAAAGCAGCCTTTTCAGGATGTCTCATTGTGTGCTGTGCATACATTGGCACCATTTTGACGAAGCATTGTTTTCTTAAGATTTTAGGACATGATTCCTAGATAGCTATAATGTCTTAATATATCAGAAATCATATGGGGTCTTGCACACAAATCAGAAAATTTAGAAGTTAACTTATTTGTATCTATCCTATTTTGGGAAGAGGTATTCTATTGTATTAGGAATTCAAAGGCTTGGCTGTCAAATTGTTTCTATCATTAATAAGCTGGGTACCAATTCAATTACCTTCTATCAGGCTTTCATATTTATTAGTTGATGTATCAGACCAACTGTTAAGAATTCTCCATGCCAGCATTGCTGGAGATTGTGTTCCTTAAATCAACCTGGTGTGTAATGATAAGATCAAGTAAGTGTGTAGGCAAGAATCAAAACGAGATATGAGGTCGCTGAGGTGGAGAAGGTGGCTGATCAAGTAACGAACAGCCTGAAGTCAGTGTTACAGTGTAGGGAAGAATCCAGAAGTCAGAGTGATGTGAGAACATTCATAGCAAATGCCCCAATGTTACCCTATCTGGCCAACTTTTAGAGAGAACTGTGCTCAGAAGTCTAGGGAAGGGTTGATAAGGGAAACCTAGACCGAGGGTTTGTCAAGTGCCTTCTACCCTGAAAACTGTGTAAATGTCTTCTCTCTTAGGATATTAGGTGATAATCCAGCTTGTTCCACAACTGCTTCATGCCTTTTGGTGATAGTAATGCACAATTCAGGCTTCAGATTTGCAAACTGATTTTATGAGGTCTCAATGCTAATGATCTTGTGTTTTCTTTTTTTTGACGTTTGCTTCCTTTGAGTTTATGAATAACTGCATTCTAATTGAGAATTCAATGTCCTCTGCTGAGTCCAAGTTTATCTGAATATGGCCCAAAGTTTCTTTCAAGGCCTGTCCACCCAGAATCTTGGCCCAGTCTTCAGCTTCTAACAAGACAAGCTTGTTTGGCAAAAAGCTGTGGAGTCAGAAGACAGGCAGCCGACTTTAAATATTCCTTTTTTGGCTTTTGGCTTTTATTTTGCCAACATCTGCACAGTGGATCCTGAGCCAGTTTCTCAGCATATGTTCTGGAAATTCTGTTCAAATTGACAATGGGAAATTAGTTTGGCTAGACTAAAACTGCCTCATTTTGGCCCGCGAGCCTGTGAGATTTCTGGCCAGTCTTCTGCGGTAGACATCAATCTCCTGGAGTTTCGGCCATCGATATAAATCACTGGCGGTCCCACCTGATCAGATCATTCTCTAAATGGGAACACAAGCTCTTGTTATATTCACAGAGAGCACTCACACTCACCCTTCTACCCTGAACCACTCAGCTAAGATACTTCCATAGGCATGTGCTTAGATATGCCAAGCTAGCCCTCTCCTCTTCCTGGGCCTCTGCCCAACATGCTCTTGACACAGGTTTGGTGCTGGAGTCTGCGCCTCATAAATTATGCCAAATTGTGTCTTGACAGCTTTTGCCTTAGGAACAATGGTGCCTCATTCATTCATTCATTCATTCATTCATTCATTCATTCATTCATCTGTGTGTTCTTTCAAGACATGTTTATTGAACCCCTAACACTTACTTGTCAGACACAGTGTTAGATGCTAGGGAGACAGCAGGGACAAAATAAACAAAAATCCCTGCCCTCATGGGACTTCCATTTTCCTGGGGAAGACCTTATGAAGAAAATAAATGAGCAAAATGTATAGAAGGTGCAGAGTGCTATGGTTAAACAGAAGCAGGGAGGGGGTATGGAGAACTTAAAAGTAAGGTCATGGGGAAGACTCTCCTTTGAGGGCAAATCTGAAGGAGGGAGGAGATGAACCAGAGGGAGTTTAGGACAGAAGGCAGGCTGCAGGGTGCTGTCACCACTCCAGAGGCACACTGGGCTTTACCCCACGGGATGTGGAAGCCTCGGAGGGGTTTGAGCAGGAGAGTGACCCGACGTGACTTACATTTTACCAGCGTCATGCTAGCTGCTGTAAAGCACAAGGGTAGAAGCAAGGAGGCCTGTTAGAGGCAGATGCGATAATCAAGGTGGAGCAGGGTGGTGGTAGTGGATATGTGGGAGCAGTGGGATTCTGAGTATATTTTGAAGAGAAAGCAGACATGCTATCCCAGTGGATGTGATGTGCGGTAGAGAGAAATGGAAGAGTCAGAAAAGTCGCCCAGGTTTGGCCTGGGTCACAGCAAGGATCACACTGCATGTTAGAGATAGGGAGACAGGCAGAGCAGGTGACGGACAAGGAGACAGTGCTGGCTGAAGAGCATTAAGTCTTCACTGCATGAAACAAGAAAGTCATCTTAGACTCAGGGAAATTTGTACATCTGAAATAACTTTTGCCAAATAAGAGCTAACGTTCACCTAATGGTGTCTGAGTGTTAAGCACTGTACATTTTTCAGTCAGCCCTCACAAGAATTACATAGGGTACACAACTTTATTCATTATAATAATAATTATTATTATATATTATAATTATTGCATAACTTCATCATTATTGTACTTCTAATTATAGGGTAGATGAGTATCATTACTGTAATATATATTAATGATATATGATTACCACTATTTACAGATGAAAAAAAATTAAGGGTCAAAGAAGTTAAATTACTGCCATAAAGTTCCTCAGTTTATGGGTAGCAAGTTTTAAACTTGGGTCTATCGCACTCCAAAGCTGGGTTTTTAAATGACATTGAGCTGCATGGGCAATGACCTACAAAGGTGATACAGTGATTGTTGCTTTTTCTTTTTCCGGAAGCCATGAACCACTTTACTTTGTTGCTCATGAACCTGTAAGCTGGGCTATTACCCATACCAGCCATAAAGTAATTGTCTCCTGTGTAGCAAGTTCCATGCTGGTTCTGGCGAGACGATGTTTACAAACCCAAATATGCACCAACCTTCTTACGGCTTATTCTTTAGTTATAGAAACAAATATAAAAGTACAACTGTGATAAGTAATTCAAAGGAGAGGTCCAGGGTGTGGAGAGGGCATTTAATAGAGGAACGTGACCCAGTCTGCAGAAGGAATGATGATTTAGCCGAGCTCAGACAAGCGGAAACTATGTAGGCAAAAGAGGAGGAGTGTTACAAGCAGAGAGAGAGAGAACATGTGCTAGGGCCATGTGGCAGGAAGAAACACTGAGCATCCTGCATCTCATCCCAGGAAGTTGAAGGTCTGTGTCACGGGCTCAGGAGCAAGAAAAAATAGAGTGGTGTAAAACAAAAGCTCCACAGGAGTCTGCACAGGCAGGCCTAGATATGCACAGCTCAGACTGGGGCGGCAACATAATGTATCATCCAAACTGCTATGCTTTTGAGTGTGTAAATGCACTAAATGCTAAAAGGGATACTTTGTTGGTGATGTGTGTGAGAACCAGGTCTGTCCCGGCCAACCAGAATGACGGTCATACTATTTACGGTCATACTATTTATAGGCCAGTTTAAGGATTTTATCCTTATTGTGAGGGTTGATGGGAAGCCATTAGTAGGGTTAGCAAAGGAAGGAGAATTGACATGATCAGGCTTGCATTTTTAAAGGATCACTCTGAATTTAGTTAACAGTCAGTATTGTACAAACATCCATCTCCTAGATATTATGTTTATGGTTATATAAAATGCTATCATTGGGAAAGCTAGGTAAATGCTACAGGGAACTGTTAATTTTGCAACTTCTCATGAGTCTAAAATTATTTCAAACTGAAAAAAAAAGTTTACTATAGATTCTGAGAACAGGTAAGAGGTGTGCCGATTATTGGACGTTTGGTCCTTTCCAAAACGTCCATGGAGACATTTCATTTATGTCAAAGGTCCTTGAAATTTGGTCCTGTCAAAAACATCTGTGATCATATTTGGTCCACACCAAATGGTCCTTCATATTTAGTCTTGTCCAAAACATTCACGCATAGAAAACGTCCCTGGATTCAAATAACCCATAAAGTTTATTTCTATTTTTTGTTTACAGGATTAATACATGAAAATACCATCATATGTTATTGGTCCAATAACTGTATTATGGCTGTATTGCCAATAATAACCCTTCTTGCCTTAGTAACCTAGCTGGTCATGGCACATGGGGTGAGGTAGATGGGTCATGGTTCAAATGTTGCAGAAGAGCAGGATTTATATTAACTATGCCCTCCAAATATCTCCATGGACCTTTTGGACAGAACCAAATATCCTGCCAAGAGATGGGCCAGTTGGAAACACAAAATATGGAGATGAGGCTAATTCTGTAGACCATGCAATAGTTGAGGACAAGTTAGTATGGAGGAGTTGGAAAGAAATGAACTGATTTCAAGAGATATTTAAGCTATAAAGCCAACAGTCTATTCTAGACATCTCATTTCTTTGTGTTCTTTGAGATGTCCTACCAAGAGGTTCCCTAGAAGAAGAGAAAGAGGGAGGTGTTGGGGCAACCCTTCTAACACAGAGTTTCCTCTCTATTCCTTTTCTTGGGTAGTCAAATACTGCCTGGGAAAAGCAAATTCATTCATCATGCTATATAATCTCTTCATTTCTTACTAGGGAAACAAGATGACATTTCTCCAAAGCAAAGGCCAACAGGGTTTGAATTTATCTCATACAAATAATTAAAATCTACCTGTCCCCTTTTTATGGATAGAGAGAAAGCAGTGAAAAGGAAAGACTTGACAGGACTTTATTAGATTAAGGGGTAAGAATTAGAGAAGGATCTGTGCTCAAAATAAACTGCTTTTGAAAAAAAATTTTGTTGGAGTTTATTTTGGGAAAAAATATTTTCTATGATTCAGCGCAAGAGAGAAGATACCAGTACTGGAAGACTTCTAACAAGAAGTATTTTGGTATTTACTTAGTGTTCCTTTTTGGTTTGCACACCTTTGGGGATTTTCTAAACTTTAGGTCTTGTTTGTTATGTGTCTTTTGGTTTCTTGTAAGTCTTTTTCAGTTGATTAGAAGGTTACAGTCTTGATAAGATAATCACCTTGGCCGGATATTGAATTTCATTCATTAACCATCAGCAGGAAATTATTGTCTGCATTGGTTTTTAAGCATGAGGGTGGCAGGAGTCAGGAGGAAAAGCAGTCTCTTTGCTTTGAGGAGGTTTGGGCCTGTATGTCTCATGATCAAGATCATTTAACTGGCAGTACTATGTGTGAGGTAGTGGTGGCCCCAGTGGCAATCAGTGGTGGGCATTTGGGGATATAGGAATCAATGAAATTAACACAGTATTACTGTAACATTTTCCTTCATAGTTTTTGAGAAGAAACTACAATTTGGGAATCATTGGAATGATTTTTAAACAATATTTTTCAAGTAAAACTTTATATATGAATAGCCCCCTGCTTACTGTATGGTAATATTTTTAGAATCACTTGTTTGAAACTTGAAATTGATTTTTTCAGCTTTATTGAGGTATAATTGGCAAATAAAAGTTATACATTTAATTTTGTGTATGTGTGTGAGAACGCTAAAGACCTACCCTCTTAGCAAATTTTAAGGAAATGTTGCCATTTGCAATAACATGGATGAACCTGGAAGACATTATGCTAAGTGGAATAAACCAGACACAGAAAGACAAATATTGCATGATTTCACTTACATGTGGAGTCTAAAAAAGTCAAATGTTACACCATGAACAAACTTCCCAAGGATTTTCCAATACCCTGCCACCTTCAATTACTTCACTTCCTTTATCCCCAGCCATCTTTTGCTGTGCTCTATCTTGAATCCCATGTCACATCCTGAACCACCTTCAGAATCACAGTGTAGTCATCCCATTGCCAGACCACAACCTCCTCTCTTCCCAGAAGACTTTAGCAAGCAGCCTCAATTTTATCAAGACCTTTAGTTACTTGGTTCTACCCCTGTCTTTCCCGTCCCTTGCCCAGCTTAACTCCTTTAAAAGTAAATCCATACCACCTACTACTACACAACAATTATATCATAATTGCTTGGGGGTGGGACCCAGTTGTTAGTATTTTTCAAAGCTCCTTGGCGATTATGTATAACCAGGGTTGAGAACCATTGCTCCTTCTTCTGAGCATCAAAACACCCTGTTCTCTACATAAGTTGATGGGTAACAAATCTCTTTTAGACTATTAATGAGTATTAATATAGGTTTGAACAGAATCATTCTGAAAATGGAGCAACCCTTAATAACTGTAGCTTCAGGGACATGGAGAACTCACCAGAGGTTACATCTCCCCATGAAAGGTTGCCTCCTTTCCAGGGGCTTCTTAAAGGCTCAGCATCTGTCATTATTCTCCAAGACACTCAAATGGTGCTCCAGTGACGTAATCACTAACATCATCAATTTGTATCTTCATTTGTGACCTCTCCCCTGAGCCACAGGCTTTTGTATATCCTGCTGCTACTTGACAGCTCCACTTGGATGTTGACAACTCTCACCTAAAATGACCAAAAATCAACCCCTGATTTTCGCTCTGTACCTGCTCTTGCCTTGGTGTTCTCCATCTCAGTGACTGGTGCCACGTAGTAGCTAAGCTTATTAGTCACATGGTAGCTAAACCTAAGAGAAGTTCACGAGATTGCCTTTGACTCCTCACTTGCCCTATCCCCTCCAATTCAGAGATAGCTTCTGGTAGGTTTACCTGTCAACACTATTCCAAACCTGAGCATTTTTCATCACTTCCACTTCTACCACTCCACACCAAGTCACTTTCACCTCTTATCTAGATTTCCGCCCTACTGTCCTCATTCCCCATCCTGTTTTCACCTTCTCAGACAGCACTTTTATGTTTCTTCTGCACAGCAGCCAGACCAATTCATTAAAAATATAATTCATATCGTGTCATTTTCCTGTTCAAAACTCTTCATTGACTCCCCCATCTCATCATAAAAAATTCATATTCCTCCCAATGCCAACAAAGCTGTATGACAGCCCTTGCCTACGTCTCCCCTCACAGTGGCCTTTCTGTTCCTCAGACATAAGACATACAAGATATTTCCTGCCTCAGGACCTTTATGCTTGCTGTTTCTCCCCCACTACCTCCAACTCTCTACTGCATAATTTCATGGCTTCTTTTCATTCAGGTCTCTGCTTAAATATCATTAGCTAAAGAATTATTCCAACCACCTGCATAAAAGATGTTTCATATCCCCACCACACTTGGCTTCTTCATATCACATCCAGGCATGAGTTGGAGCTGGCTTGTACTGCTCTTCAGAACTGACTGTACTATCACATAGTCACACTGATTGTGACATCACAGTAGGGGGGAGTATTTACACTATGACCAAAGCTACCAATCAAGCTCTCCCTCCCCCAAGCTTGTTGTTAAACATGTATACCACTGCTTCTTACTACATGAATTCAGATTATACCCTCATGTGTTTTGGTCTGACTCTCTCAGTAGAATTTCAACACAGGGACTTAGTATGACTTGCATATGCTTATATCCTGTCTATGAGAGTACCTGGACATAGTTGGCATTTAGTCAGTGTTTACTGGATTGATGGATAGATGGATGGGTGGATGAAAGTCAGATTTTTGTGGTTTCATCCCAATTTTCAGAAATAAAATTTTTCAAATGGTTAAATTTCTTATACTTTTCTCCCTTATAATTTTCTTATGCTTTTAGCGTCTGCAATATTCCTCTGCCATAGCACAGGTAGCAAAAGTTTCTTTTTCTCTTTCCTTCACTTCCCTTGCTTTCCTTTCTTTGCCCTTCTCTCTCTTTCTCTCTCCCCACCCCATGTAATTTCCTTTTGTAGGCCTATCATACTTGCTAGTTCCTGTTAATAAAATTTTTCTTCCTTTCATGTATCTGTCTAAATGAAACCTGTTAATATTTCTTGTGTCCTACAGCATAGCCATAGAACCTAGAAACCCAGGCAAATATACATGTGTGATATACGAATAGTATATTGATACTATGTCACACTGCATGATATGTTTAGTGACATAACATGATAAGTTTAATGGGTTGTCCCCTGTGAGTAGTGCCCTAGATCAAGGCACTGTGCAAATTGTAACAAGTGCAATCATTAACACAGCATGTCCATCCAGTGCCACATCTGCATCTGTGATTCATTGCCTTGGAGAATTTGAGTCTCAGATTTTCACGGAATAAACCTTGACCTTGACCTTTCCTCAGAAGATGGAAACAAGGGAGTTTAGAACTGGTGAGCCTGTGGCCCACTTTACAGGGTCACTTCTTCCCATCTAGTTTTAGAGATCATCTTCTCACCTGTCTCTCACTGTTCTGACATGAAGAGATGGTGCCCCATCCTGTGGGAACCACTCTGGTGACCTTCCCCTAGCCTGTCAAGTGTGGGCACTAATTAATCACAGCATGGTGAAATCTGTCTAAAAGTCCCCTGGGTTTTTAGACTTTGGGGCTGCCTGAACAAAGAGCACAGTGACCTCTCAGTGCTTTTGTCTCTGAGCACATTAGAGAACCTTTTTCCAAAAAGAGCTCACTCAGGGATGCAGGAGCTAAATGATTCCACCCTGTGCCTGCTCAGTGCATACTGGGATGGAGCGGGGGAACTGCTGAGCCGCAGTCATAAAGCTCAAAGAACACAGTACCTTTGAAAAAAGCACAGTAGCATAAGACCAGATGAGGACAGCCATACAGACTTTCCAGGGCTCCCTGAGTCTTGTTCGCACAGTTGAGTCTGTGTGAGCTGAGGAGAAGTCCCTTGTCGCTTGTCTCCTTATTTACCAGAAACATGTTGTGCTCCCTTTGTGTCCCGAAGGACTGAGTTTGTCACAACATGGTTCATGCATCATTTGCATAAGATCCTCTGTGATACTAGTTATAATGTAGATTCTTGGATCCCACCTTAGACCTATTGCATCAAAATCTCAGTAAATATAAGTTTTTGTTATGTCTTCTCCATTCCCTTTCCCTGAAGCCCTAAATAATGTTTAGGCTCATCTTTTATTCTTCCATTCACCAATCATTGCTTACCATTGATTATGTTGAATCTTATGAAATTGCCAAGATCTTGTCATGTCTAATGGCAAAAATGGCAATTTAATGTGGTCCTAAATAATGCTAAATTCCAGGTCCTGTCCCAGGTGCTGGAAATGCAAGACAAAAACAAAAACAAAAACAAATAGTCCTTGGCTTCAAGATGTTCAGAGTGTGGGTGGAGAGACACCTAGGTGAAGAGGTAGCTAGGATAGTTATGTGTGGTGGGTGCTGTGCTACTCAATATTGGTAAGTTTTAAGGGACATTTGAATGCCAGTATTGTGAAATATAGATAACCTTAAAATTATTTAGATAAATTATCAGATGACAGATTGATAAGAGATTATTAAGGGAAGTTAGCATGGTACTCATTGAGATTGATGTCAAGAAAAAACATGTACAGTAGAGTGATGATTTTCAATGGTGGATATCTGAGGATGGGGAGAATAAAAATACCAAGATCACCTAAAGGTTTCTATTGGGTTACATATTTTTCCCTGCCATGACAGCATCTGCTATATTCTTCCAAGGAAGAGAGCCCATCCCCCCACTCCCCTTAGAAGCACTGCCTGAAGGAGTTATTGTTAATGGCAGTTGTAAGTCATAACCTCCAGGTGTATGGCTACAGAAAAAAAAAATAGAACTACTGCTAACTTCCAGGGTGATAAGTCAGAGATAGGTGCTAGGTCTTACCACGGTGATCATTTCTCATGTTGTTATATTTTGACATACAGCTGTATATAGACTCTAATAAATGGTTCTTTTATGGGATAAATGTGGTTGTAGGAAATAACAAGGAATACATTTGATCCAATGGTCTTAGTAATTTCATTTAGAAGTGGATGGCTGTTAATGGAATTGGCAAAAATGGCATGGGATAGTGTCGAAATATAACAATTTTGGCAATGTTCCTTGAGAAGTCTAAAAACAGTGATGCCCCTGAGGATGTGAGCTGGCTACAGAGATAGGGAAGAAAATGGTCTATAAGACATGGGAAATTCAATTCTTAGATGCTAGGATGCCTTTTCTTTTACTAAATATACTTTTAAGATCCAGATTAATCTCATTCTTCTACAAAGAAATCCCTGTCTACTCTAGCAAGTATTGCCATCTCTGAACTCTTATTGCCTTTACAATTTTATGTCACTCATAATGTTTATTAAGTCTACTACTATGGGTCATTCATTACCTCTTTCTTGGCTTTATCAACTAGATTATAAAG
This sequence comes from Hipposideros armiger, assembly GCF_001890085.2. NCBI lineage: Eukaryota > Metazoa > Chordata > Mammalia > Chiroptera > Hipposideridae > Hipposideros > Hipposideros armiger. The sequence continues at coordinate 1,274,953 of NW_017731850.1, read as the reverse complement.
ATCTTTGAGGGCTTGTATTATATCTTACTTGTCTTTTCTTTCTCCATACTTTGTCAAAGATACCCAGAGCCATTTTTATAAATCAGAACTATTGAATTATGTAGGACTTAACTTAATGCATAATGAAGTTATATCTTGATAAATATTTGTGGACTATAGATAGAGAAGGAAGAAAAAAGGAAAGCTGAGATTCCCAATGTTTAAAATACCATGAGCTTTTTTTATTATTATTAAATTTATTGGGGTGACAATGGTTAGTAAAATTACATAGGTTTCAATTGTACATTTCTATAATACATAATCTATATATCACAATGTGTGTTCTCCACCCAGAGTCAGTTCTCTTTCCATCACCGTAAGTTGATCCCCTTTACCCTCCTCTATCATCACCTCTCCCCCCTTACCTTCTGGTAACCACTAAACTGTTGTCTGTGTCTATGAGTTTTTGTTTCTTTATTTGTTTGTCTTGTTCCTTTGTTGCTTTCAGTTATATATCCCACATATGGTTCATGAGCTCTTTTGGGAAAACTTAGTTTGACCAAAGGAAAGGACTTTTGAGGGGAAGTGAGTTCTTTGAACATTCTTTAAAATGGAAAAAAACAAGATTAGTTTTTGTCATTCCTAAAGTGATAGCTAGAGTCTATTATTATCAATTTAAACAAAAGGGCATTTACCTTCAAGCTACTAAAAATAATGCTAGTTGACTCCAGATAGTTGTAAATAACTTGCTATTACTGTGATCTGATGTAATTCTCAAATGCTTGCCCTTTGCTTCATGAAAAGCCAGCCTTTGTGTATGTCAGCTGGTATAATTAAAAAGCAATAATTTCCTGGCCATGGAGTATGTATTTTGGGAAGCTCTATAAAGACAAAGTGTGCAGGCGTGGGGTAGAGGTTGGCTTTCTAACCCAGGAAGCTAAAAATAACCAGCAATGGCACTAGGTTTGCTTCTGACACCAAACTTTTAAAACCAAAGACCAAGCCAATGTTCTGGAATTGTAGCTGGTATCCACTGACTCTCTTTTAATTAATTTGTTGTCTATAAAATTTATGGCCTACTTATAGGATGGGACAGAAAGGGCAAATACCAGTGAAAGGCACTTTAAAAAGAAAGTGAGATTAGTCTTTTAAATAGCTAGCTATTCTTCCCCAAAGTTAACATGCATAGCGCTTTATCAGTGGCTAATTACAAACTGAAGAATCTCCTTGTCAAAAGACAGCCTATCTTTTTCACTCTGGCTCCAGATTTTCTAATTATGTTCTCCCATTGGTATCAAGCAGAAGCCTATCTGTCTTGATAGACATATAATAAATTAATGGCTACATGGAACATATTCAGATGTTTGGTTAAAATATGGCTACTCCATCTCTGTTCCCAGCCAGCCCAACCCACTTTTTCAATTAGCTCCCCTTCACACACAGAAAGATGCTAAAATGTCAAAAGTTAAGGAATTCTTCCTTCCTCCTTGTTCTGAAGTCCAGGCCTTCAAAGACCAAAGCAACACACTGTTTATATGCTTTATTAAAAATAGCTCAGGGCGGGCCGGCTGGGTGGCCCGTTGGTTAAGAGCTGGCTTGGAACGCCAGAGGGCCCTTGTTTGGATCCCACATATGAGGGCCAGTGACACTGCCCTCTACAGCTAAGATGCTGAACAATAGCTCAACCTGGAGCTGGGCTGCTGTGAGTTGCTGGCAATGGTGTAGGCTGCAGCCCCTGTTCCAGTGGGTTGCCATGGGCTACCATGTGTAGCCAGCAGCCAGCGTGACTGGCCATCCAGAAGCCGGTGACTGATCTGCCTCACCCGGGAAGAACGCAGTGAAGCCATGTCCTTCACAACTAAACTGAAGAACAAAAGGACAGCAACTTGTCTGTTCCCCTTCCCCAATTCCCCAATAAAATCTTAAAAAAAAAAAAATAGCTCAGGGGTATGGATACACAGCCCAGGGGACATGTTTTATAGGACTTTCTTTTTTCCAGTGACTTAATCTTGTGTTCTTTTTAAAGATCAAAAGAAAAAAGTTCTATACACTTCTCATTACTTCTAAGAGATTCTTTCTTCTGGCACATTCATTTTAAAAAAATGCATACAAACTGAAGGTTTCTGTCTGTTGCTAAAGAGACAAGGGAGGAGAGAGAAGCAAAGAAGATGGTTAGTTTAATTCTCAAGAAGTTATATTATATTAGTGACTTTGATTTTTCCCCCTGCATAGAACCATAGCAGATCATATAACAAGGGTGAAATGGCCTTGCATTTTATTATTTATTTATTTATTTATTTTTTTAGTTTTCAAAATGACATGTTTTTTTTTTTTTAATTGTTAGTTTCAGGTATACAGAACAATGCAATAGTTATCCTTTTCACCCTTCACACAGAAGCAACCCCCCTCCCCCATCCACTGCCCTCCCACCCCCGATATCATACTTATCTATTACAATTCCATTGACTCCATTCCCACACTCTACTCCACGTCCTGTGACTATATGTATATATAATTATAGTTGACATACAATGTTATTCAGCATCAGCTTCAGAAATACAGTGGCCTTGCATTTTAAAGAAACACATGTGTCTGAACACTTTCTATTGATGGCATCACTAAATGCTTAATAGCTCTTGTGCTTTAGTGAATCAGTTATGCCTCCATTTTCTTACTTACCAAATAGAACCTGTATTGTGTTACTTTTGCTGGAATGCTGTGAGAATGAAAAGAACTGATCAGTGACAGTGCAGTAGGACTTCGTGCCTCAGAATGAGAGCTGCACTATAAGACTGAGTACATTATCCACTGGCTAATATACGAGCCTCGGCTTTCTTAGGCTATGGATGCTGATATAGTTTCTGCCATTGTTAATGAGCTGGAATGATATGACAGTTCAGGCATGTGCATTGTTTTTTTCCCAGAAGAATTTAATTCTCATTAGTTTGAAATGGTGCATTTTTATAGAACTTTCACATCTTCAAACATTTATTGGCATTCGTAGAGAAGAGCTTTTTGCCATCACTTTGGCAGAACTTGACTCCACTACTTCATACCAGGAAAAACCAAGTGCCTGGGATGATAAGTTACTATATTTTTTCCTGAACCAAATTATTCTCATTAGAAATTTGACTTAACCAGACAAAAAATTCAATAAACTCATGTAATTCAATCTTTTCTCTAATCATGTGCTTTAACTCTTCTGAGAAGCTTTACTATTACTTGCTAATATTAAAATCCAAACTCATTGAAAATCTGATTCAAGCATATGTACTTAATGGAATAAAACAGGTTTAAACACCTGAGCATAGCACACATCATAGTGTTTGTTTGTAGTCTAAAGAATGTTATTAAATTTGAGGGTAAAATTGTTGAAGCATATGCATTCTCTGCTATAGTTGAAACTCATCGTAAGAATGGCTCGTCCTATCCAACGTGGTTGGTATTTGGTATAATGAACATATTAATCAGTTCACGCTGCTATAACAGTGTCACATACTGAGTGGCTTAAACAACAGAAATATATTTGATCACAGTCCTGGAGGCTGGAGGTGTGAGATCAAGGTGCTGATAGGCTTGGCTTCTTCAGAGGCCTTCTTCCTAAGCTTGCAGATGGCTGCCTCCTGGCTGTGTGTTAATGTGGTTGTGTTTCAGTCTATGTACGTATCTGATTTCTCTCTCTGTTTGGGTCCTAATCCCCTCTTCTTATAAAGACAGCCACCAGTCATATTGGATTAGAGGCTACCCTAACAATCACATTTTAACTTAATTACCTCTTTAAAGGCCCTATCTCCAAATACAGCCCCATTTGGAATTTTGGTGAGATACAATTCAGCCCAAAACAATGAGAAAAATTATTTCTACATCAGTCTGATTTGAATCCATTCCTGTAGCAGAGCAATTTAGCAGAGCATTGCCGCAGAATTCCAGTTTATTCACTATTCCTTTCATAAAGCTTCATCTTAAACCAAGTTACCCTGAATTTGGACCATCAAGGACATGAGAGATGTCAAGCCAATGAGGAGTCTAAGGCCAGACACGTTTTGATGAACTTCAAAGAGTACAGCTAAATAATGGCAGAACTAGGTTTAAAACCCAGGTATGCTGAGTGTAGACTAAATATGCCATGTGAAAAATAAAAATTGTCACATTGACATATTTGTAAGTTGCATCCTTCACAGCAATAAAATGAAGAAGACTGGGGGTGAAGGCAGGGAGGGAGGCATAAAGCACAATTGAAAAGAGGCCTAGAGGGTATGATGCTGAGTGAAATAAGTCAGACAGAGAGAGAGAAATACCATATGATCTCACTTACATGTGGAATCTAAAGAACAAAATAAATGAATAAAAAACAGAAATGAACTCATATAGATACAGAGAGCACACTGATGGGTGCCAGATCGGAGGAGGGTTGGGGGACAGGGTGAAAAAGATGAAGAGATTAAGAAGTACAAATTGGTCGTTGCAAAATAGTCACCAGGATGTAAAGTACAGCATAGGGAATATAGTCAATAATATTGTATTAACTATGTATGGTGCCAGGTGGGTACTAGATTTATCGCAGGATCACTTTGTAAATTATATAAATGTCTAAACATTATGCTGTACACCTGAAACTAATAAAAAATAATATTGAATGTCAACTGTAGTTGACTAGAAAAAAAAAAAGGAGAAGAGGAGGAAAAAGAGGCTTGACTCCTAGTGCAGCCACAGGAAGTTTACTAATGTATGACAGGAACATGTAAATAATCTGGCAATCGCAGTTATTTGGTATTTATGTTAACAATGTCATTTATGTCTCTCTACTAGGATTATGGGGACAAATCTGGGTGACATTATTTAATGAATGTCTACTCTGTTCCTAGAGCAGTGAAACAAGGGAGGGATGTGCCTCTGCCCACCAGAGGCCTACTGCCTATCACTTTTAGAGGTGGAATCAATCTTATCAGCTATTTCTGTAGCAAAAGAGAAGCTGTTACCTAAAAAGTATAACCCTTCATTTCAAGGCCGGAGTAATGGGGAATTTACTCAAATCTCCCAGCTTATTACTTGATCTGGAATTAGGATTAATTCCAGATCACCCTCAGTGGTTCTGCCTTTCCACTTCAACTCACTAACTCCATTAATATATATGAAAATATTAATTGTGTCTTGCTTCTAACTCATCTTCTGTGGTTTTATACATTTCTCTCTACAACTCACCATGGTATAAAACCATGTGAGGTTATTCACTTTGATTTAAAACATTACCCAGAAAACCATGCCCAAGGGCAAAATCATCAAGAAGCTCAATCCTTGTGTTAAAACATATTCACTTAAACTGTTTGTACTTGGTGGGTTTAAAGGAAAGAAGAAAGCATGGCCTTTTGAACCAGAAGACCTGGTTTCAGCTCAGCCATTTGTTTGATAGAGCACAGATTACATTTCTTGTCTGAGCCTGTTTCCTTATCTGTAAGGATGATAATAATAATTACCTAGCCAGATAACTGTAAGAAATAGAGAAAATATGTATTTTATTAAGTTGAATGCCAGGCATACCTAGACATTCAGTAAATGATACCTATCTCTTCCCTGATTTTCCCTTGAATCTGTAAGAAATAATGGCTCTTTTAGTAGATAGAAGGTGTGATTTCCCAACCCTCTGTACTAATCAAAGGCCTACACCTCTTCACTCGGATACTTAAGACTGTAAAACTGAGAAATTTCTACCTACTTCAGTGCTGATATAGTGTATAATAATCAACAATGTTTTTTCAAGAGCAAAATGCCTTGAGAAACACCAACTACTGTATAAAGTGTCAAATGTGAAGCTTGGTTAGCCATTTATTTTTGCTTTAAGAAATTTATATCCTAATCTTTGTACTCTGATTAGCATATAAAATCAATTTTGGAACTGAGAGAATAAAATATCAATTCTAATTACTTCATTTAGCAAAGTAATTCTTAAAGATGGTAATAATTTTCATAATAGGCAATTGATTACAATAGTAATGTGACAAGTGAATAATCATTTAAACTCAGCTTTTAAAGGGCCTTTTTACGACAACACATAATCTGCAAAAATAAAGATATGTATGCACAATCAATATATCATTAGGCTAAAATATTTTTTTACTTTTTTATGGCTCCTTATACTATGTGATTTTATAGAACAAATGCCAGGTTTAAAATGAAGGAGATTTACAGTACAGGTAGGATATGTATATAGGATTAAGGGGCTTTGTGTAATTGCTTTCCTTTGGCTACATACCCAGCCCCAAACACCAAACAGATTTCTAGCTGTCTCTGTATATGAGTTTTAATATTCACAGACTTTGCTTGCATATGTTTGTCCAACCAAATGAGAAGGAAAAGGTATACTCATCCCAGCTAACGCACCAATTAGTGGTCAAATAGGAAGAATTCAGTTGACCCTTGAAAACACAGGGGTTAGCGGCACTGATTCCCTGTGCAGTCTAAAATCTGTGCATAATTTTGACTCCCCAAAACTTGAGTACTAATAGCCTTACTGATGTAATAAACAGTTGATTAACACATATTTTATATGTTATATGTATTACATACTATACTCTTAAAGTAAGCTAGAGGAAACAAATGGTTATTTAAAAATTATCAGGAAAAGGGAATTCATTTATAGCATTTTAAAAATTTGTTGCATATATGTGGACCTGTGTAGGGTCAACTGTACCAGCAATTTAGGAACTAGGATCTGGGTTATAGTTCTGTTGTGAAAGATAGCAGTATTCTTGTTTGAACTAAACTTCTTGCTTTGATTAAGAGTAAGAGGAGAAGGAGCAATATCACAGCGATTATAGCTCAGGAGGCAGATTTATATCCCAGATCCACTGACACGTTCCACAGGTACCATGAAAAGTTGGGCAAGTTACTTTCCCCCTCTGTGCCTTGATTTGACTACCTGTAAAATGTGGATCATGACAATGCTTACACCATTGGGCCATGTGATACTTAAGGAAGGTACCTTATGTAAAACACTCAGCACAACGCATGTCACATAATTATCACCCAGGAAATGTTTACCATTATTAAAGGGGGTAGTGAACAACCACAAGTAAATGTACATGTACTTGGATTTCTATCCATCTTCCATTCCCAACAAAGATCCAGCTCAACCAGGGTTTAAGGGAGCCGATCCCTCTTACCAAGATGAAAAATCTGACACCCATAGCTGTGTTCTGCATTCGTGTGAGGGACACCCTAATTCAGGGGCATGCTAAGTAGTTTCTGGCAAGGCATCTGGTGCTCCACACTTCAATTAGCATGCCCTGCTATTTCGCCTTTGAGACGTGCAGCAGCCCTCTTGAACGGGATAGTTGTTAATGGAGCACAGCTTGATAACAAAGCCAAATCTAAAAGAACTCAATTGAATGAAATTCTTTTTGTGTACAAATATGGAAAAAATGGTAAAAGGCAGCACAGTGTGACAGAAGGAGCATGGATTTGGGAGGTAGACAGTCATGGGATGGACTCTCCACTCTGCCACTCACTGCCTGTGTGACCTCAGGCAAGTTATTTAACTTTCGTGAGCAATCACTTATAAATGGGGATGATAATGGCTACTTGCTGGGAAGATTCAATAAAATAAGATTAGGAACATGAAGTGCCCTAGCTGGCATCTGTCACATGGCATGCCCTCCATGGCACATACTTTTAACCACCACCACCACGATAGTGGCACCATGCTATGCCAATTCAGTTTTCAAGAGGGATGCTTAACCCTTACAGAATCAGTTTTACAAGTATTAATTCACGTGACTCTTAAAATCCATGTGAGGTAGGGATCATCATTAGTATTATTCCCATTTTTCAGATGAGGAAACTGAGGCACAAATTAGCTGAGGGACTTGTCCATGGTCAAACAACCAGTGAGTTGGAGGACCAGGTGTTGACTCCAGCATCCACACTCATACTGTTGAAACAAATTATCTCTCAAGGGATTGGTAACTGGCTTCCTTCTCTGCCTCCTTCTTATAGTAAATTGAGTCTCTTCTATAGTACTTATCACACTGCTTGGAACTGGATTCACATATGCACATGCTTGCCTTGGGAGGCTACAAGGTCCTTCCTCATGTCTTCATCACTTTCTGTTCCTCAAGGTACCCAATGCATCCACCACATTATGTAGGTGAGCAACACATTGTATAAAAAAATGAGGCAGAAAAGATTTGAGAAGTTTTCCCTGCCAGGACAGTATTGCCCCATGGTGCTTTACAATGCAGTCTGATTGACTCTCAGGACTTTTTTAGACATGACCATAGAAAGTGCTGAAGGAAGACGGGACAATGCTAGGCTGCCACCACTCCTGATTCTACTACTAATTCAATGGTGTTCAAAAGGTGACAGTGTGTGGCTAATACCAACTGTAGTTGTAGAAATGAATGAGCATTGAGTATTTCTCCACAGCTTCACTTCCAAACTTTATTTGTTGAGTTCCTCAAGGCCGTGGCTCTTTCTAGTCATAGGAGAAAGGGGGAGAGCATTAAGGTGCATTGGTAATGTGTTCAGGGCTGAGCGGGCTTCAAAGTCAGGCCAAATGACCCCAGAGCCTGTGCTCTTCAATGGACCATGTGCTCACCAGTGACCTCTTCAAACCCCAGGACCCAGGTTTTATCTTAAAAAATAAAATAAATAACTGAATCTACACATAATCATCCCCTGTTTGGGTTTTCTTTTTTTTTTTTTTTGTTCTTGTTGTTGTTGGTTTAGAACAACTCTGAAATGAATTAACCACCTATCACCTAAAACTTCTTGGAGCTGCTATTCAGAGCAATAGAAGTTGCATTTGCTGAACTAACTCTGGGAAGGTTTAATCTGTAGAGGCTTTGTGTTCATTCTGCCAGTGAACATTAAGGGAAAATTCAGAGAACCAATGGCAAATTTTAGGCTCATAGTTATTCTGAGAAGAACTGTCAAGGAGTCCCAGTGTTAGAGAATAGAAACCCCATTTTAAAAATCAGAATGTCCTCTCAACAGAGTGCCTTTTAGAGAAGTTGTGTCAAGTGGTATACCTCTGTAGCAATGGATTTGTTCCTGAGACTGTCGGCCCATAGCTCATGCGTCTAACCCTTCATTGGGTATCGACATACTGTCTAACTCTGAGGCAGTCATTTAACCTCCCACCTCGAGTCACCCATCTGTAAAGTGAAGGAAAGGTTACAGCTCTCCCCCAGAAGAGAAACAAATAGCAGGGTAAAAGAATACTTAAAGTTTTTTTTGTTTGTTTGTTTTGGGTTATTTTTGTTTGTTTCTTTGTTTGTTTTTCTGGAATAATAGAGGATAAGGGTGTATGTATAGATATAAATTTTTGTTGATCACTAACTGCAAAATCCGTTAATTTTGTTGCTTGTTCAATTACATGGAAATTTTTTCTAAAATGTTCATGTCGTAAGCACAAGCATGCCAATAATTATAACTTTAAATAATGACTATATGATTATTGCCTCAGGGTCCATATCCTGAAAACCCACCCTCTCTATAAGAAGCTAAATAGAGACTGGATCACTGAACTGACTCCAGGAAAAGCACTGAACTTTGTTTCTTTGGGTGAAATAAGAATATGTTCTTGAGTATTCATTCTTTCTTCTAAAAATGGTTAATTTTTAGATTCTGCTTAATTAGGTCCATCCATTTGTTGGATTCTGGTTAGTAGAGGCTTGCCGTATGTACTTAGAATGGAGTGTTTCATTTGGTGTTTGATAGTGTTTACAAGGCAATATTTTTAGCACAGAGAGGCAAAGGTGCATTAAAAATTAACTCCAGAAGAAATGTTATATTGAGCATGTTTTGTTGGAGTACTTGACTCTCCAGCTTAGAAACAATCAAGACTTCCCCATTAGATGAAAAGCTCCAAAGTGATAACTGTGAAGTTTTCCTGAGGGCACACTATTTCTCTATCACCTAGAATCTCCTCTGTTGATTATTCAGAGATGGAGTTAGATGGGAGTTGACACATATGTGACATACACATACATACATGAACACATACATGAGCATAGCTGCCTGGGAAGGAAAAATACCTAATTCTTGACAGTTGCATAAATAGCATCCATGCCTACCAGCTGAAAACCATCGGAGAAACAGCCCAGCCTCCACTCCAGGATCACTGCTCAAACCAAGGGAGTCGAGAAGGAAAGTCAATATGGTATCTTCCCAGTTATTGGGCATCACCATGTGTGGGGGAATGTGGTGTGCTCCCTTGAGGGACAGGTCTCAGTTACAGGAAGGGCACTCTTGTGTGCCCTTTCTGGCAGCTTTCCATACCCTTAATTGGCACCCCAGGTGACATCAACCTGCAGCCCAGCTGCTGTCACTAAGCTTCAGCCACTTAAAACCAGTCCTGGTTTGGCTGTTTATGCACTTAAGTGGAAAAGCAGTACCCAAGTTGTCCCCAAGATTTAGCGAGGACACAATAATTGCTTTCCTTTCAATGGCAGGTGATGCATTTGCCACCAAGGAGTATGACACGCTGCCGCTCTCAGTCATAACAGGAGCAACGGGAGAGAAATGCAGGAGGAAATAGAAAATGTCAAAGAGCTCAGGGTTGGAAATTGCATTTTGCAGATGCCATTAAGCTCTGTCAGGAGAGAAGATGAAAATGCTAATTGGCAGATTTAGTTATGTTTTATTTTCTGCAAGTTGCTGAGTAAGTCATCGGATGATGCTGTTTAATCGTTAATGTAAAACTTTAGAGAAATTCTTCAACTGTTTGCTACTCATCTTGTACCCCTTCCACAAAGGTATCTAAAACCACTATACCCTGCCAGCAAGAAAAGGAGAAAGAGTATAAATATTTACATTCAGCCCAAGAACTGATAAAAGTTAATTTGCACAGTACAAGAATATTAATTACAGTGTAAAAAACTTGGTATCAGTCAAGGACAATTAGGATATCTTGTCTATTTTACACAAAACAACACACACATACATACACACACATGCACTTGTGCAGACATATTCACCCAGAGTTTTCACATCTTTAAAATAAGTATAATAATAATATATACCACATTGGTGTGTGTGTGTGTGTTTGTGTGTGTGTCTACATCTTTGTGTTGAGTAAAGAAGTTAATATATGTGCATTGTACAGAGTACATGCTAAATAGTTTTAGCTGTCACTAACACTATATGATGCAGAAAGTTATACATCAGATAAAGTTATAATTTAGAGGCTTGCAAACTATTTTCCCTTTTTATTAATAGAAATTTTATGCCACGAACATGTACTTTTATAAAGCAACACACACCTTTTTAAAAATTAAGTATTGATATATTTGGTAATGAAAAAAACAAACAAACAACAACAACTCTTGTTTTCTTGCCCACGTTCTCTTCCAAATCTGGAAAATAATGCCCAGTATTACATTCTCTGTACTTTTCATAGCATCTTAGCCACAGACCTCTCGGGTCAAAGGTTACTACTGCTGAGGGATAATTGGAGAAACTTTAAACATCACAGATTCCTCAGAGTTGTCCCAAACCCACCATCAGAAGACTAGAATCCACGTCTTAAGACTCCACAGGTGATTTCAGGAAGCTGGGCAGAACAATGGCGTGGGGCACCACGGCTTTCCTGCATGTTTGGAGTCCAGTGTGTGGGAGGTCTCTATTACATTGCTAGGGCTGCCGTAACAAAGTACCAACTACCACAGACTGAGAGGCTTGAACAGCAGACATTTATTTTCTCACCGTTCTAGAAGTTCAAGATCAAGGTGTTGTCAGGGTTGGTTTCATTCTGAGGCCTCTCTTCTAGGCTTATAGAAGACCGTCTTTTCATGATGTCTCCACATGGTCTTTCCTTTGTGCCTTTCCATGTCCTAATCTCCTCTTCTTGTAAGGACACAGTAACATTGGATTAGATCCTACTCAAAGACATTATTTAATATCAATTACCTCTTTAAAGACCATGTCTTCAAATACATTCACATTCTGGGGCACTAGGTGTTAGAACTTAACCATATGAATTTGGTGGGGGTGGGGAGGGCACAGAGTCCTTTGTCTTCTTTAGTGTAGTGTATCCAACATTCTGGAACCTTCAGTAGTTACAAAACATACACTGTATCTCAGCATTAGTGCTGATGAATAAAATAATTAATAGAATAATAATTGAATGTGTCATTGTGCAAATATTCTCCCTTGTATATAACTTGAATTCTGATAATTTGGGTGGGTTTATGTTATGCCTATTAGTCAATCCCCTTCCATTTCTCCCCAAATGCCCTGCCTATCTCCCACCTCTGTGTTTTGTTGGCTTTGTTCTCTTTTTCTCTTCTTTAAGGCTTGGTGTTCTTTATTAAAATTGATGGTGTCTTTGGTAGGTAAATTCCATTTCAAGCTCCTCTGCTTGCATCTCTATTATTTTTTCTTTTCCTAAGTCAACTGGACAACTGTGAAGTACTTTAGACATATCTGGTACTCCCTCTTCTCCTAAGGCACTGTCCCTAGCCTCTCCTCCCTTTCCCACTGGCCACTTGGCCATCCCCTGCTTGCTCCTTGTCTACCCACGGGCCTGTGGATGGAGAAGTGGGATGAACTAATAAGGCGAAACAGGAAGGCAGAGCCAATCCTAATGGCTCTCTCAGTGTAGCATGTACCTTGAAACAGCCCAAGTGTTCTCCTTCTTACTTTTTTTTTTTTCTGGGAGTCAAACCGGCAACCTTGCTGTTAAGAGTGCACGCTCTATCCGCTGAGCCAACTGGGTGGCTGTTCCCCTTCTTATGCTTGTTCAACAACGTGGTGAAAAACGTAATTCCACTTTTTGAAAATTTAATGGAGAATACTTAATAGCTGATATATGTTGGTAAAGGAAACAGTTAAAGGGAACTCTAAATGTTTCCTTAAACTAATTCCTTTTTATTGTCTTACTTTTTCTTTATAATAAGCTGTTCATAGTAACTACAGGGCATTTCCACATAAAGCATATATTTAATCATTTGTCCTATGATTATGAACACCCTAGGGGAATAAAATTCTAATATTATGATCGCTGTAAGGTTTTCTTCCCATGAAAGTTTCCAGCATTTAATATTATTTCAGTACTACTCAGCTGAGGTTGAAATGCAAGTTCATTTTAAATTAAACATAAGACATGCATCTAGTCTACCCTTCAAATACAATTTATATATATTTTTCCATTGGTGGATGGATCTATAGACCTCACTGGATGGGCTGGTTGCTTTCACTCCTTGTTACCAACACATCATAATTGAGTTCACAGGGTCTGATTTTCTTTCCCCATGCTTCTATTATGTGTTAATTATTTTATGCTCTTAAATATTTAACACTGTCTGTCAAAGTATGTCAAGTACTGCCCAGGCCATGGTGACTCCAGTAGCTGTATCTGGTGGCAAGAGAAGTCAGAAAGTGTTAAATCACTTTCATCTTACTTCTAGTTCTGCCTCTCTCGTTAAGTCTCAATTTTTTTTTCTCTTAAAACATATTAATTTTTAAATATCTTGATTCTCATAAGAGCTCAGTTGCTCTGTTTAAAACAAGATAGTCAGAAATCCCAATCTCCGTCAAGCTTCTGTATGTTGTGCTACCTTCATTTCCCCAAGTCTCTATTCTCTATTTTCCACCTGCAACTGGTTTAATGAAAGTTATCATCAGTGAATTTGGGGATTGAGTATAGAACTTCCCATTTGCAGGACCTCTTATAAATAAACATGGAAAGATTACCATAGTCTATTCTGCAATGAGAGGCAGCATGTTGGAATGGAAAGAATATAGCTTTGTAGGTAGGGATGGTTTAAAATCTTGGTTCTACCAACTAGATAACCTTGGGCTGAATGGTGGTAGATGAAGACTAGGTTGGACCACTGAGTAAGCTCTGAGGATGTGTATGGTACCTAGTATACATCACAGTTTCTCAACCTTGACACCATTGATATTTTGGACTCCATAATTCTTCGTTGTGGGAACAGTCCTGAACACTGTAGATGGATAGCAGCATCCCTCACTTCTATCCTAGCTTTCAGTACCACCTCCCCATCTTCCTCAGGTATGATACCCAACAATGTCTCCAGTGGCACAAAGTCATCCCCCCCCACCCCACCCAGTGAGAAACACCAGTATACTGTTCGCTTGTAGACCTCACAAGAGGAGCCCTTTAAGTATAAATATCTCTATTATCTTATGAAGAATCCAAGGCTAAGGAAGGGAAAAATAGTTAAGAACTTTTTAAAGGCCTTACAAATTTTAGGCAATTATATTAATTATAATTACCAATTTTTAAAATATATAGAAAATCTTAAGAGATGCTGTTTCCCAGGTCTTAGAGATGAGAGGGTTATCATTTCTTCCATCACTAACACTGTTTTTTCATGTTCTGAGTCCTCAAAACAAATTATTTACTCAGACCAGTCAGTTTGCCCACAGAACAATCAGAGTCAAGAATTTACATTTTCTCTTGGAAAACACTAAGACCATTAAAAAGCAATGCCACTGGGGTGCTATTAACATCCCTTTGCCTAGAATTGGAATTTAAATGTTCCGGAGATCCATTCTCACTTAATATAGGGAAAAGATAAAAACAATTGCAGAAACTAAAGATGCAGCATTTGGTAGCAAGCTTTTAGGAGGGAAAAAGAAATAGCCCAAGTGGGAGCAGTGATGTTTCCATCTGCTAAATACCAGATTCAGGCAAGATAGGAGCTAGCTGCTGAGTGCAAAGCCTGGCACAAGAAATTCATTTCCCGGTGTTTCCCGTTTTTACCTGCCCTTGAAAATTACCTGGGTTGCCTGGTAAATCCCCAAGTCTTTTTTTCTGGATCCTCTGACTCAAAAGGTTTGAGGTTGTGCCCAGAAATGGTTAACTTTAAGAAGCTCCCTCAGTGACCTTTATGACCCAGTAGAATTAGGAAACACTGAAGCCTAAACCCTTGTTTCTCAGAATGTGCCCCACAAGCCAGTAGCAGCAACTGAGAGTTTGTTAGGATCCGATTCTGAGTCCATAGGTCTGAGGTAAAACCTAAGACTCTGCATTTCTAACCAGCACCCAGGAGAGGCCGATGCTTCAGGTCTGTGCACTCCGCTTTGAGCAGAGAGGATCCTGGTGACTGTAGGCAGGAGGAGAAATGAGGGTGGAGCCATCATTAAATCCGCCATGTGGGTGATGCCCTGGCTTTCACAGACAGGCCTTTAGAAATGGGGTAAAGGTCCATGGAGATGGGGGATATGGAATGATAGAATTATTCATTGTTGATATCCATGATGTCCAAAATTCCAGAGTTCTGTAAAATATTTCAAATGAAGAGCTGGAAAGCATCTCTGAAAGAAGGCAGAACTGTTACCTGCTATATCAGCCTTTGGCCCTCATGGTCCCCATTTTATCAGTTCTGCGGCAGGCTCTTCAATCAAGGGTCTCCTAAGTGGCTGCTGTTTCTCAGTCAGAAATGCTGAATCATTCATCCCTAAAGCTGTCCACCCTCCAGAAAAGAGGAGAGCTGCCTGTATTTCTTTATTATATAAAGATTATGTTTCTTTATTGATTGTAACTGCTGGGAAGCAGCATCGTCACTGGGTTTGTTGAGACATCCCTTGAATGGCTTCACCTTTCCTGACTATAGCGCACACAATCAGCAGCTTTTTATGGATAAAATCAGGTGAAGGTGAACATTTCAGGCATGCTAAGTAAGGGGAAGGTGGCCAAAAGGCATTGTGTGATGTGTCTGGGTGGTGGTGATGGCTGTTAAAAATGCCGAAGATGCTAGCCTCAAAGCTACCAGAGAAGAGAGGATGCCCATCGCACATTAGTTCCTGCACAACCGCACTGACCGTGGTTGGGCCCAGAGCCCATCCTTGGACAGTCGACATCTCCAGAGGCCTGTGACGGCTGCCGTGCATTCAAGTCTCAGGCTCCGCCGTGGAAGTGGGGATAGCGAGCCACAGGGCGGCAGAGGAGTGAGTCCTCCAAAGAAGGGGGCTTCCTGCTCTCCAGAATCACATGTGTCCTTTGCATGCACCCACCAATAACTCTGAGCAACACAATGCCCCTTAAACCAGCCACTATAGTAGAGAGGGCTATAGAAACTACGGACGCAAGAGCTTAGGGAAGGGCGGGTTGAAGTCATAAAAAATGAGTTCGAGTCCACGAAAACCTCTCAGGAAACAGCGTCTCAAAGGCCCTGTACTCAGAATGAAGCCGGTTTCTGCTAGAAGAGTGCCTTCTTGTCAGGCTGATGTAGACACCCAGGGGACTACACATGCAGTCTTTGCAAGCTGCAGTAGTCTTTTCACACAGCATTCGGACCCCTCCTTCCTCAAAGGTTAGCACGCATGCTGTGGAGACCCTGAGTCCTGGTTCCAATTTCTTTGGCTCTCCCTCACTAGCTGTGTCTAGTTGGGAAAGTGGCTTAACGTGTCAAAGCTGTAGTTCTTCATTTATGAAGTAAGATAACAGCGCCTTCTCCCTCCCTCCCTGCTAGTTGTAAAGATTATACACGACAGTGATGAAGGGGACGCTGTCTATTTTTATCACCATTATATTCAATAGCTCCTAGCACTACACATAACAGGTGCTCGAGTGAATAACCAACTCAGCAGTTTATTGAGTGAATAAATAAATAAATAAATGAATTTTAAAAGTGCTTGGTGTACAGCATGTGCTTTAAAATATGTATTTTTTTTCTTTATTACAACCAATGCTCATGTGTGACTCTAACAATTTCATTTTATTGGGCTAAAATCGGGCCTTCTTTGTGAAGTCCAAGTGAAATTGTTGAAGAAACCCTGGGAATTTCTCTCTTTGCCCTGGTTTCAGGAGCTTATTCTCCCCAACGCCCAAGTAGGAAGCTACTGTGTGGCTGAAAGTTTCCAGAAGTCTTTCCGGCAGTTCCATCTGACTCAGCCGGCTGTGAACCAGACTTTCCTACTCTGACAGCCTCGCTTAAAATATTTTTTGTTTAATTCCAAGTAAATATTTTTAAACAATATTCTCAGTGAGTCAGTTTTGTGGTCACACATAAGCCCAGAGAAACTTAAATGTCATTCAGGCCTCTGCACTCTCAGAGTAGGGTGTTTTTATTCCCTTGTGCCATCGCGGAGAGGGAACTGAGGCTTGCATAGTAGGTCTGGTTGGCTTCTTACCCACTTCTGGTTTGTGCAGGGAAAGGTAAGTTCAATTGAATGCAGTCCAGCCTTCCTGAGGTTTTAATTTCAAACTTTGATAGTAGCTTGGAAACCTAATGGGGTCAAAGGATGTATGGGAGGGCAGGTATGTTTAGAATTCAAACCTGGAAATCAAGATTTCTATCTTGACAGCTAGGATGACTCTCTTGCCACTCCCAGAGGAGTTTCTGGGAACTTCTTTGGGCATAATTTTAAATTGCTGATGCCAGGTCCTGAGTAGGACAAGCACTTCTCACTGTGAGAAGCTGAGATCAGCTAAAGGCTCCGGTCTTGTAGAAAACTATTAGGAATGTTTATTATTATTATTGTTGTTGTCGTTGTTGTTGTTGTTATTATTATTATTACTAAACATGTGTTCACAGGGCCTCTACCCTTTAAAAAAGAGGTTTGGGTTGGAACAGTGATTAAGTTTAATTTACCTCCCTGTCAGATTCCCCAGACAATTATGCTGGTTCTGACCATTTTAGCAGCTGTAACAAAAATGTGGAAAAAGAAAGTAAGATGTGATACTACATGGATTGCCTGTGTTTCACTGATCCATGCAGCTAATATTTGCTGAGCTTTTCCTTTGAGCCAGACACTATCTTAATAATTTTGCATGCTTTTCCTGATTTAATTTATTTTTACGGGTTTCATATGATTGCTGAAATGGAGTTAAAGAGAATTGTCAAATACTAATAATTTATATAAATTATTATCTTACTTGCTAAATTATTTTTCCTACTTTTACCCAAACTGAGAACTCTTTGAAAACATACTTGTAATAAACATTCAACAAATGTTTGTTGAATAAGTGGATTGAAGGATATATGGATAGGTGGATAAATGAACATTTATTTGCAGCTGGTCTAGATGTAAGAATATTAATGAAATCTTTCTCTCCACACTAAATCATAGAGGCTTTAAAGCCTAGATCTCAGGTTTAGTCCAAGGGTTCTCAAAGTGTGTTCCCTAGACCAGTAGCATCACCATTACCTGGGAACTTGTTAGAAATGCAAACTTTCAGTTGTGCCCCAGGTCTGCTGAATCAGAAATTCTGCAGGTGGGGATCAGCAATCTGTTTTAACAAGTCCTCCAGGTGATTCTGATGCTTACTGAAGTTTGCTAACCACTGACCTGGCCCCAGCTCCTCATTTTATAAATAAGGAAATGGAGGTCCAGAGGAGTCAAGGTCCATAAAGCTTGTATACATCCTACAGTCTGATCCCAGCACAGAGAATCATTTGTATGGTGGTTACTAAAATAATTATTGATTTAACTACTGGTGTTTTTACAGATTAGAAGGACTATGCCTGTTTAATCAAATCTATTGACTTTCTGCTAAGAATACCTAGTATATATAAAATGGGCTTTACAAAAGTGATGAATTAGGCTAATATTCACTTTACAAAATTGATTCCGTTTGATGTGAAAAATTAGATACACATGCACTATTTACAGAAACAACTTTTGGGTAAACTAAGTGCACACACTTAATTTATGATTTAGGTAATTAAATTTAATATTGGGCTAAGGCAAGGCATAGTTATAGTTAATGTGGAGAAGGCAGTACTGCTAAATTAGAGTGAATTAAATAGCTATTGCTTTGGAATTGGGACTTAATCTTGTTACAGGCCTGGTTTTGTTCTGTTTTTTAGTTGAAGTGGGACAAAGGGGAAAGGGTTAAACACATTGTATATGGCTAGGAATATTTTATTGTCAAGTTTGGGATGTAGCAAGAAGGTAGGGGACTGAGCTGTTGAAACCAATGAAGCAGGGTGCTTTTACAGCCAGTCCCAACAGGTAACTAGGTGTGTCCATGTATCAACATCAGGGAGACATGGCCGTTTCATCACTCATTTTCCCCTTTCCTTTTGACAAAATATCTCTACCATGACTGTGTTCTTATTAAATCTGTCAAAGAGAGAAATGCAGCTTTCTAAACACTAGAGTTTCCTTCTAGTTTTACTATAGCTTTGGCTCTTTTTGCCAAAAACATGCTACTAAAATCCGTTTCTGTCATTATATACTCAGTACTAATATGGTGAAGTGCTTGACTACTGTAGATTCTAGAGCAACAAAATTGTGTCTAGTGCCTCATGATCCTCTGATAAAAGATGACGTGAAAGATCAAAAGTCCACCATTCCTTTTCTTTTTATTTTTTTCATTAAAATTTATTGGCTGACAATGGTTAGTAAAATTGCATAGGTTTCAAATGTACAATTCTGTAATATATCATCTATATATCACATTGTGTGCTTACCACCCAGAGTCAGTTTTCCTTCCATCACCATATATTTGACCCCCTTTACCATCCTCTACCATTTCCCCTCCCTCCTTACCCTCTGGTAACCACTAAACTATTGTCTGTGTCTATGAGTTTTTGTTTCTTTGTTTGTCTTGTTCCTTTGTTGCTTTCAGTTTTATATCCCACATATCAGTGAAATCATATTCTTGACTTTTTCTGTCTGACTTATTTTGTTTAGCATAATAATCTCAAGTTCTATCCATGTTGTCACAAATGAGACTATTTCATCTTTTCTTATGGCATTCATTCATTCATTTCTAATAGGAGACAGCAAAGTATATTATAAGGAGCAAAGCTGGAACCTCAATAGTGAATCAGTGTGGAGTAAATGTAAGCCAAGAATACAACTGAGTCTGACCTGGTTGAAGTGCTGGTCCCACTGAGGGGTGCTGAGCAGTAACTGATCTTACAGCACAGTATCCAGGAAGGAGCATGGCGGTGATGGCAACCGGTCTGTCTGTGGGACTCTGATTTGGGGTGGTATTGACAATGGAGCCCTCTGAGAATGAACCCTCAGGAAGAGAGTGAGCCTTTGGTTCCAGAGCAGTCCACCTGGGCTAAAGCAAGACCCGGCTCAGTGACTGGTCTTCCTGGCAAAAGCATCCACTTCTCTAGTGGATAGTGGTAAGCAAAAGTGCCTCCTGGAATTAGACCTAGTCAGTTGCACTAACATATAGGGCTAGACCCACTCCCAGGGAGAAATTTGGAACGTTTTTTAGAAAAACTGAAGCCCAGTGATGAGGAATGTGCAAATAGACTGGGAGTAATAGAGGAAAAGTGTGATCATGGTAGAGTAACCAACTTGTCCCAGTTTGAGCAAGACTGCCCCAGGGTTAGCTGGGAAAGTTCCATACCCTGAGAAACCTCTCAGTCCTGGGAAATCAGGAATGGACTACAGCTCTTGTGGCCAGGAGGCGTTTAGAGCTGAATGCCCCTATTTCCTAGCAAGGATATCAGACACAGAGCTCTGCCAGCGAGAGGAGGTCCAGAGCCCACCTACTAGTGGGGGTGTTTACAGAGTGAGTTAGGGAGAGCCAACAGGCCAGAAGTCCAGATTGTGTCCAGCCTGGGGCAGGCAGGAACTGAGCAGTAATTAGATTTTAGAGCTATTCCAAAATAGAAGTTTGGCTTTGTTTTTTTGGTACATAGTAAATGATAGCACTGAGTCCTTTCTAAATAATGAGAAACTAAAAGACACTCCATCTGGTCAATGACAGCTGAGAGGGTCTAGTGCAAAAACAGAGGCTTCATGGCTTCTGCTTCTTCTGATTCCCGCCTCCATAGCGTGCTGCCCACAGAGTCTGCAGAATCTTCCACCTCTCCTTGCACTTAGTTTTGTTTGACCCGAATGAATAACAATATGGGAGGCTGGAATTAGATTCACCTGCAGTTTACCCTCAGTTTGCAGCCTTTCAATCATGAAAAGGAGGGTCCCTTTCATGTTAACTAGCCTTATTTTTGAGTGTGATTCGTTATAATGGCAAATTTAATTTTGCATGAAAAGCATGGTAACGAATTATGGGGCATTTGCATACTCCAAACAAATTCCCCAAAATATTTGCATAAATTTCCTGATGTTCTTTTTTGACTCAACAACCTCATCATAGAAAATTGCCTTTCTAAATTGATTTAACACATCTGCCTTGTCAAATTGTGGCTAATTTTCATCAAAAATAAGAATTAGGATAGATAAGTTATTGTATACTCTAAGTGAACTGTCTGTATTGCTACCTCAACTCTGTATTTGTAAAAATGGAGCTCCTGTCTTGGGTGATTGTCCCAGTACAAAGCAATTCCATGGCTCCTCAGATCCTAGACTTTGCACAGTCCATTTATTGAAGAGTTTTAGCCACTTAACAATTTAAAGAGGGACTACTTTAAAAAAAAAATATATATATATACACATATATGTTATATATGTATATATATATATTTATAAATATATATATATATATATATTAAAAGTAACAGCACAGATGCACCTGCTACTGTTATATTTATCATGGGTACTGATCTCATGCTGACTTTTAAAATGGCACCTTCCCCATTAGTACACATGTTGGCTTTCCAGCTATTGCTGGTTTTGCATTGAGGTATATTTAAAAATAAGATTTTTTTAAAAATGAGATTTAAAGAAAAAAACCCTCTAATACTGAATACTGACAGCAACTCAAGAAACTAATTATAGATTTGTTTAGTTGATCTTAAATTGGGGGGCGATGTGAGTAATGAGTGACTATAACGATGATGGACTGTTAATTTATTGACCATTTATTAAACAGTGGTTCTCAAAGTTAAAGTGGGATCAGGATCCCCCGGAGGACTTGCTGAAACATATTGCTGGGTCCCACCTATAGAGTTTCTGATTCAGTGGGTGTGGGGAAAAGCCCCAAGGTTTGCATTTCTAACACCTGTGAGGGTGATGCCACTGCTGCTGGTCAGGAGACCACACTGGGAGAAATGCTGAATTAGATTCTAATTATTAGAAGAATATGTTTTTGTGAAGTGGGCATTTAGCTGAGGCTAAAAGGCCATTTTGGTCAGACCTGGTACAGCCAAGAAGAGAAGGCCAGCAGGTGCCCAGGTAATGGAAAATGATGAGTTTCTGGGGTATGACCCTGCTTCTCTTCAGAGACGTGCTGGCTCAGAGATGGAGCTCTGGGTGCAAGGTCTCTCTCTAAATTAAAAGTTGCAATGTGTTACAATGTTTCTAGTGGGAGTGTTAAAGTCTCCTGTAAGCACAGGCTTCATTTGTCTTGCCCTTTAAGAGAGAAGAAACTTCGTTTTTCCTGAATCAAAGAGACTTTCCACAGTCAGGGCAAAAAGATTTTCTAATTATCTTTCAACCAAGAGAACAGTACTATTTCCTTTGGGCTGTATTAGCCTCTGGGTTACCACTAATAAAAGTACTTTTTAATCAAGCCTGGTAATCATTTTGTACCACAAGACATTTGGGGCACTATGGATAAGAATCTCAAATGTCTTCACACATAACAAGCTACAGAGCTGAGGGTAGAAGGTGCCAGGAAACAGGTCATCTTTAATCCTGTCTCTTTGTTGAGAAAAATGAAAATGTTTGCCACTGAGGTTTTTATTAGGGCATCTGCTACTTCATAAGTCCTTTCGTCCTTCAAAACCATGCTAAAATCTTCCTTGTATGGTTGGCAGTTGATTCTGTAGATGCACTTTTCCTGAAAGTTGTTTATCCTGATATTAGAGAATTGACTACAGTGTAGGCTCAGGGTCTGGAAGCAAAGTTGAAGGAGAAAATCATTTTAAAGTTTGAGAGGAGTGCATATTTCCCTACTGCTCCCCCTTTCCACTTTCTCCCATGGCAGAGCTAATTCTGCAAACTATTGTAGAAAGAGGGGGATACCCTGTGAATATAGTAGGCAGCTCCTTGCTGCAGTCTATTTTCAGAAGGCAGGGTCCCATTGCCAAAAGAGGGTCCTCCCTCTTACCTTTCTACCTTCTTGTTCCCACTTGGCATTTTCCTGGTCATATTTACAGATATGAAAAGGCAGAGTGGCAGCCAGATGTGGCCTGCTTTGCACTCATGCCCATTATACCATAATGGTCTGGGTGTAGGGAACCATATTGAGCTACTCATACAAATTAACTGGTCCTCAAGGAGCTAAGTTTCTTTCTGCAGAGTTGGCCTCTTCCTGGAGGATGTTGGGCAAGTTCAAGTGTCTTCAGCACTAGGGTTGTTATGGCTAAAGGAATGACATAGGGGGCCAGCCTAGTGGCACATTGGTTAAGAGTTGGCATGGTAGCGCCAGCCCTGAGCAACAGGGCCCCAGTTCAGATCCCAGATGAAAGCCAGTGATGCTGGGCCCTCTACAGCTAAGATGGTGAACAACAGCTTGACCTGGAGCTGGGCTGCCATGAGTCGCTGGCGATGGCGTAGGCTGCAGTGGGGCTGGCCAGCAGCTGGCATGCGTTTTCATGAGCTGCCGTGAGCCACTGTGAGTGGCTGTCCATTGGCTGGAAGCGACTTCTTCACCCGGGAAGAGTGCAATGATAATACCAACATGGACCAGTGAAGCAACGTCCTCCACAACTAGACTGAAGAACAAAAAGGACAGCAACTTGTCTGTTCCCCTTCCCTGATTCCCCAATGCTGTTCCCCTCCCTCAATTTCCCAATAAAATCTTTAAAAAAAAAAAAAGAAAGAAATGACGTAGGGCTCTCCATATTACATTAGAAGTCCTACAACATGATAGCTCTGATTGAGAAGGTTCTACTGAGTAGGCCCATTGTCTGCTGCAGAGGCTTCAGTGAATTCAAGCTCTGCTTTACTTTTTTTTAGGCACCCACACCCACATAGAAGCCAATCCCCAAATCCCACCCCAACCTCTTGAGCCTATCTCCCCAGGATGAAATTTATCTTCAGTAGAGGACAGTCCTTTATTATCCTGAGTAATAAACTAATAATTCTTTATTCCCTGCTCCTTCCTTTTTAGTATGTGTGGGGAGGGGTATGGCCACAGAATACTACATTTAAATTAAACACACAGACTGCCGCCCAAGAGACCCCTCCTACTTTTTCTATGTTCCATCTGACTTGGGAGTTCTCTGATTTGGCCCTTATCTTCATGATAGATTTCTTTTGGGGATTACTCTTCTGACTTCCAGAATTCTTCATAATTTCTAGCCTACTTTCATACTTTGCAATGACAATAGAGATTTATTCTGTGTGTGTGTGTGTGTGTGTGTGTGTGTGCGCGCGCGCGCACACACACACATATATCATGCAGAATATTACAGTTGAAAAGGCTGCTCCGAGGGGACAGCATATCTCCTGAGGGCCTCCATCCTTTATTTCCTGAGGTGCATCACAGGTGGACACATGTGGTCTCCCATAATACACCCCTTGATGTTAATATAGAGACCAGATTTAGAGGTAAGAGGTAGACATGGTCATCAGTGGTGGTAACTCATATGTTCTGCCTTTGCTGTTGTTGTTGTTGTTGTTTTAGAAAATGAAACAAGATAGAGCTAGTGTTTCTCTTCACGAAAAGAAGTCTAAATGTTTAAAAACGTAATTAAAACAATAGCCTGCAGCCATAAGAGAGTGAGAAAAACTGATCACGTTTATTACTTTCATTTTCTCAATTTTACAATGAAAATACAGACATAAATGCGATCTGATCCTGAGTGCCACCCATCCCCATGCAGAGGCAGTAGAGAAGACTTTGAAATACCTCGCTGCAAGACGAATGTTCTTTCCTCCAGTGTGAATCATGCACAGTGTCCACAAGTGAGAGATGCAGTTTAACAGACTCAAATCCATGAATCCACAAATACTTTGAGGCTCAGAAAATAAAATCCAAACAGGGTTTATATGTTAATACACAAATATATAATCCCTCCTCAGTAGGAAATAGCCCATTTTTTGATGGAAGCCCCTTACTAAGGATGAATACAAAAATAGAATAGAATAGAATAGAATAGAATAGAATAGAATAGAATAGAATAGAATAGAATAGAATTTTACAGCCCTCCTGTGTGACTAAGGGCATCTTCCTAGGATAGACAGCCCAAGTTTTCCCAGGAGAGTTCCTGGCTCCAACATGTATAGTGCCTTCTGCTCTTTTTCTAAAACATCTTTATGTTCACAGTCTTGTTCCCCAATAATATGGGAATATTGACAGACTTCAAGGCCCTGACTATGCTCAGCAGAGTAGGTGTTGTGAGTGGTTCAGAGAAAGGTTTGATTTGTTGGTTGATTGTTGGTGATTGGTTAGCTTAGTTTTGTTGACCTAACAGGTCCTCAGAAATGATGAAAACTTCCATTCGGGAAACGATTCTCCAGAGGTGCCCCAGGAGAACTGGCAACATCTTCTCCCTAGTTCTTGTTAAAATTAGATCTTCAGGCCCCACCTAACTCCCAGACTTACAGAACTGAATCTCTGAGCTGGAACCTGGAATCGCCCATTTTTCCAAGTGCCTGCTAGCCTCTCAGAAACACTGAACTTTAAGAACTACATGGAATTGACTTCCAGATAAAATGACGGAATAGGTACATGCTTGCCTCCTCCACTGACCACATCAAAGTTGCAACTAAAGTACAGAATAACAATCATTGAGAATCACCTGAAGTCTAGCAGAATGGAGTTCTATAAGGACGTACAGAAGAAGAAAAGTTGAGAGTGGTATGAGAAGCAGAGATGTGCAACAGGCTGGTCCCACATCCATGTGTGGCAGTTAAAAATCAGGAGGTATGTCTGATGAGTGAGTAGACCCAGCCCCACACCAGGCTTCCCAGCCCAGGGTTCCATTTCAGGGAACAGAAATCCCCATAATTTCAGGCTATGAAAACCAGAGGAGATTGTGGCTGAGTGAGATGAAAGGCATCTGGCTCATGCTGCAGATGTTGCTAAAATCTTTCAAAGGTTCACAAACCCCAAACAAGTAGCATCTGGCCTCAGTGTGCCCTGTAACTCTTGCTAAGCAACTCAAAGCCCAGCACAGCAACAGTCAGCCTCTGTTCACAGCCTAGCCTCCCCCATGTACCTCCAGGTCCAGCACCACTGGCAACCATCTGCAGATCATTTTGTAGCTTATACCAAATGGGCACAGGCAGCAGCTGACCTTGGCCTGCACCAGAGCCACTCCCAAGAGGCCCCAGAGCCAACACACCTAGGGAACAGCTTCAGACCACTCCAGAGCACCACCCAACCACCTCCACAAATAACTGACCCAAAGGACAGACTTGGCAGGCACCAGAGCCCTGATAAAGCAAATGCTGCTCCAACAGCTCCTCTACTATAATCCCAGCCAGTTCTCACAGCCAATCAGCCTGAGGGTCAATCCCTTTCACTGATGTGCAAATAGCAGTCAAGGCTTAACTACAACAGGAAGGCACAGCACACACAGCCCACACAAGGGACATACCTGGATCACGTGGCTTGGGTGACCAGGGAGACTGTACCACTGGGCCCAACATGACACCTACTTCATAAGGTTACTCTACTAAGACTGGGAGACATAGCAGTCCTACCTAATACATAGAAACAAACACAGGGAGGCAGCTGCAATGTGGAGAGAAAGAAACATGTCCCAAATGAAAGAACAGAACAGAGCTCCAGAAAAAGAGCTAAACAAAATGGAGACAATCAATCTACTGGATTCAAAGTTCAAAACACTGATTATAGGGATGCTCGATGATCTCAGTGAGAACTTCAATGAAGAGAGAGGAAACATAAAAATGGAGACAAAAAACATAAGAAAGAACCAGTCAGAAATGAAGAATACATTAGAGGGAATCAACAGTAGAGTAGATGAAGCAGAGGATTGAATCAATAATTTGGAAGTTGAGGTAGCAGAAAACATTTGATCAGAACAGGGAAAAAAAAAAGCAAGAATAAAAATAATGAAAGTTTAAGGGGCCTCTGGGACACATCAAGTGTAATGACATCCACATCATAGGGGGTACCAGAAAGAGAAGAGAGAAAGCAAGTAATTGAAAACCTATTTGAAGAAATGATAACAAAAGACTTTCCTAACTTGGTGAAGGAAATAGACATACAAATCTAGGAAGTGCAGAGAGTCCCAAACAAGATGAACCCAAAGAGGCCCACACCAAGACACATCATAATTAAAATGCCAAAGGTTAAAGACGAGAGAATCTTAAAAGCTGCAAGACAAAAGCAGTTAGTTAGCTGCAAGGGAGCACCCATAGGACTGTAAGCTGCTTTCTCAAATAGAAACTGCAGGCCAGAGGGATTGGCACAAAATATTTAAAGTGATGAAAATCAAGGACCTACAACCAAGACTATTCTATTCAGCAAGGCTATTACTTAAAATTGAAGGACAGTTCAAGAGCATTCCACACAAGAAAAAGCTAAAGGAATTCATCACTACAAAACTAGTATTACAAGAAATGCAAAAAGGTCTTCTTTAAGGAAACAAATAAACAGATAAAAAATATGGATAATAAAATGACAATAACTGCGTATCTATCAACAATTACTTTAAATTTAAATAGATTAAATGCTTCAAGAGACATAGTGTGGCTGAAAGGATAAAAAAAGCAAGACTTTTACATGTGCTGTCTGTAGGACATTCATTTCAGATTGAAAGACATACAGAGACTGAAAGTAAAGGAAAGGAAATAAGATATTTCATGGGAAAGGAAAGCTGGGCAGTAATACTTATATCAGATAAAATAGACTTTAAAACAAAGGCTAAAGAGACAAAGAAGGACCCATTAATTCCACTTCTGGGTATTTATCTGAAGAAACCCAAAATGCTACTTCGAGGGGATATATGCATCCGTATGTCCATTGCAGCATTGTTTACAATGGCCAAGATGTGGAGGCAGCCTGGGTGTTTGTCAATGGATGAATGGATAAAGAGGAGGTGGCGCATATATACAATGAGATATTTCTCAGGCATAAAAAATAATGAAATCTTGCCATCTGTAACTGCATGGATGGACCTAGAGGATTTGATGTTGAGTGAAGTGAGACAGAGAAAGATAAATGCCACATGATTTCACTTATATGTGGAATCCACAGAACAAGATAAACAAAACAGAAACAACTTCATAGATACAGAGAATATTCTGATGGTTGCTGGATTGGGGGGATGGATGAACAGGGTGAGGGGATTAAGAAGTACAATTTGGGGCCGGCCGAGTGGAGCATTGTTTAAGAGCTGGCTAGGGACACCAGCTCTGAGAGCAGAGCCCTGGTTTGGATCCCACATGGGCCAGTGACACTGCACCCTCCACAGCTAAGTTGGTGAACAACAGCTCAACCTGGAGCTGGGCTGCCGTGAGTCGCTGGTGATGGCGTAGGCTGCAGCCCCTGCTGCATTGGGCTGTCATATGCTACCGTGTGTGGCCAGCAGCCAGCATGAGAGGCCAGCAGCCATTGTGAGCTGCCAAGAGCCACCGTGAGTGGCGGTCCAGAGGCTAGCGACCGATCTGCCTCCCCAGGAAGAGCACAGTGATCACAATAACAACATGGCCCATTGAAGCAATGTCCTCCACAACTAAACTGAAGAACAAAAAGGACAGCAATTTGTCTGTTCCCCTTCCCCCAATTTCCTAGCACTGTTCCCCTCCCTCAATTTCCCAATAAAAAAAAATCTTAAAAAAAAAAGAAGTGCAAATTGGTAGTTACATAATAGGCATGGGGATGTAAAGTATAACATAGGAAATATAGGCAATAATATTGTAATAAATATGTATGGTGTTAGATGGGTACTAGATTATCAGAGTGATCACTTCATAAGTTATACAAATGTCTACTCACTACGTTGTACACCTGAAACTAATATAATATATGCCAACTGTAATTGGGCAAAATATATATACATATCATGGTATTTTCTAGAAAACTGTTCATACTTCCTCTCCATCCCTGATTTTTACTTTCGTCTCTGAGTGAGGACTTTGGAAAGTCTACTTAACTAAAATTGGTTTTGTCAGTCTCCTGAGAGCCTCCATATTGGCAAGTGCTGTGGTCAGTTTGGGGTTTGTCTTACTTGACCATTGACCGTATTTGGCAACCCCTCCTGAAAACTGTTCTGGAACAATAGCTTCTCATTGTTCTCTCACTGGCTTCTCCTTCATTTATTGGCTTCTTCTTTTTCTCCCAACCTCCAGTTACTGGGTCTTTTCCTCTGAAGTATCATTCCTTCTTCCATTGATCTAACTTCAGTCTCATGGTTCCAATCACTACCGACACACGCTATGGAATCCCAAATTCCTGTCTCCCAGGTCTGTTTCCTGAAGATTAATGCCCCCATCAAAATCTCCTCTCCCATATGCAATAGGCATCTCAAACAAGTGTCCAAAGGCGAACAATTTATTCAACACCACTTGCACAAACATGCTTCTTTTATAGTCTTTTCTCTGTCAGTAAATGTCACATCATCCAATTGCTTAGGACAAAAACAAAATATTATCTTTTATTCTTTCCATTTTCCTCATTCTCGCATTCAAACCATCAGTAAAGTCTGTCACCTCGATCTTCAGATCACATCTTGAATCCAACAACTTATTATTCTTCTTGTGACATCCTTAGTCCAAGTGACTGTTATTTCCTTCCAATAATCTCCAACTGGTATCCCTAGTTGTACTCCTGTGCTTACATCCCCCACCCCGCATTTCTGTAGTTAACAGTAGCCAGAAGTATCATTCTCAAACTTATGTGAGATTGTTCCACTCCTCAAATCAAGTCCCACTGAGATTGCTCCCCGCTTCATTGAGAACGAAAGACAAGGTCCTTGTAAGGAATGTGAGACCTTTATGATCTGTCTCCTCTGCATAGCCCATGTCTGTGCTCTGTCCACACTCAGTGCTGTTCTTGGAACTTGCCAGCACACTCGTGCCTCGAAGTCTTTGTTCTTCTCTCTGCCTAGAATGGGCCTTCCAATATAGTCACCTCGTTTAGTTTCCTCATTTCCATTAGGTCTTTCCTCAAATGTTGCCTCTTCCCACACCAGCCTATGGTAACTCCACTTCTCTACCTCGGCTCCTCCTCCTTTACCCCTTGTCTTTTCATTTTTCCACATAACACTTACTTTCACTTATGTCTGTCTCCTCCACAAAAACATAACTTTCATGAAAGCAGAGACTTTTGTCTATATGGTTCATGGCTGGATTCCCTAGCCTAGAAGGGTCCCTGAATATAATTGACACTCACAAATATCTGTTGAATTGAATTTGGCATTATTCACACTGGTCTTACTAATTTCTTTAAGAGGACAGGGAATGGTAGTGGAATTAAGGCATAAACTAATCCCTGTTATTATAGGCAGTGGCTATCAAAGAATGGTCCTCAGACCAGCAGCATCAGAATCACCTGGGAACTCATTAGAGATGCACATTTCGGGGCTCCATCTGACACTGAATTAGAAACTTTGGGGTTGGGCTCAACAATTTGGTTTCACTAGCCCTCCAAGTGATTCTGATGAACAAAGAACCATTAATATGAGTAAACAAATGTGTTAGTTTCCCTTGGTGATGTTTCAACCTAGTTCAAGTGTGTCAGTCTCTTAAAATGCCTTAAGACTCTGACCGTGAATAACATTGGTGCCAACTTCCATCTTGACACCTATTTACAAGTCCTGAGGTAGGTGCTGAGATTGCAGAGAGGTTATATCTTGGCCTTTCCAGGAAAAGCAAGGAGCCTGGCTTCACCAGAGTCCCAGGACAGCTTTGGGGGAATCATAGGAGATAAAATTAGAACATTACTGGCCAAATTTTGAAGGGCATTGATAATGGTAGGTTCAGGGGGCATGACACTCTGTAATGAGTGACACTGGCATTCTGTGATCCAATATTTGAGTGGAAAGAACATGTGAAATATATATTGTAGGGATGCCATCGATGGCAGTCAATTCCTGTTGTGTTTTGATATGATACTGGAATTTGGAATAGTCCTTGACCTTGCTGTGGCCAAACTCTTCTACTTAAAGTAGCTGGTGACTTAATTGAGGCTTTCCACTTACATAAGGCTCTGTCAGTATCTCTCCATCAAAGCAAGAATCAAGGTTGAAATGAAGACTCTGCTAACCATGTAATTTTTATTTTTATGGTGACCAAATTTTTTTATATATATATATATAAAATCTACTGTCATGCTGACAAATAAGTTTTTGACTTGCAGAACTTCAGGATAGATTAAATTATTTTTCATTTCCTCAGAAAAAAATAACTGAACTTAAAATAAGTCATTTTTTCCACCTAAATGAATTCCTTTATTTGACCAATATATACTTATCTCCTAAACTGCTATAAAAGCAATATGTAAGAAAACATAATAGGCAGCTAAGGAATACAATAATCACTTCTCTGTTTCACTTAAAATCAAATATAACCTATATTTTTTTTTCTCAAAGAATATCTAGGTATCAATAATAGCATCTTTGTAAAATTTGATAAGAATTAAAAGATGCTGTGTTTGGATTCATTCCATGTATTAGAATAGAGTGCTGTATATGAAACTACAGTCGAATTTCTGCCCTTGGCCCTGCTGAGCCAGGGCGGGGGAATCAAAGCAAAACCAAAGCCACCCATACACAGATTATGCAATTGGTATGAATTTGGAGGTTTATTCCTGACTTTGTTTAATGGCTTTAGTATAGCCAGATGGTCCTAAGTGAGAGGAATGGGGAGGGTTCTTCTGCCTCTAGTCTCTCTGTCTTACCAATATAGAATCTACTTTGAAGGCAGTTAGCTATGGGAAGGAAATTCTCTGCTTTAATTTGGCCTGTGGCAGTAGTAAATGTGCTGGATTGAGTGATTGTCTTAACTATCTCATTGTTTGATCAGGAGCAAATCATTTAACCGTAACCTGAGCCTTAGTTTTCTAAATTGAAATGGTGACTATGACTCAAAGATACTGAGGATCAAATGAGAATGATGCTAAATCGCTTTGGAAAACTATAATGGATGCCAAAGTGCTTTGGAAAACATTATAATTTTGATTAAACTGTATTATAAATTATAAATTATATTGATTAAACTTGACAGGTTAAACTATATTAATCCATCAAATAAGTAATATAGAGATGTTAAGTTGGCTGCTGAGTATTTCACTTTGTCTCTCTGCCATTTTAAGGTTCAAAAGAAATGACTAATATTTATTGTGTTACTATGTAAGCTAAAGCGCAGTAACAAAAAGACCACCAAATAGGGTTTTAAATAAGATACAGATGTATTTCTTTATCATGTAAGAGGCCAAAGGGAAAGATGAGGGTGGGTGGACAGCTGCTTTAAAGGTCAATCAGTTTCACCATCCTCAACATGACCTTCTGTCTCTGGGCTCAAGATTGTTACCATTCCAAGCTAGGGGAAGAATGTATAATGGACATGCAGCCTGTCTTTAGGCTGGAGATTCTTTGGATATTACGTGCACCATTTTTGTTCACATCTCATTGGCTAGAACTCAGTCACATGTTTATACCTAGTTTGCTGGGGAATAGAATCTCTGGCTTAGGAGCCATGTGTGCAGCAGAAACTGGGGAGAAGCAGGAACTGTCTTTAAACAAAATAAAGAAAAATACACAATGGAGGCAGTGTAGTTGTAGTCTCTGACAAATTGAAGTGTATTATACTTTAAAGTTCTGCTAAACTGTACTTATATTTTGATTGACATTGATTGCATTGCCTTGGTACTGCATAGCAGGAGATAAAACTTTTCATTGTTGTGGCTACTGTATGTCTATTCTGTAACTGTTAATTGATATTAATGAAATTTTCACACATGATAGAAGTTACAGAGAACCTCACTCTGGGGTTCGCTAGTCATCATTCTATCCTTTATCCCTCTGTTTGATAGCAAATTCTGGTTATTACTTTTTGCATTGTGTTGATCTTCGACAACCCATATGACTTAAAGGGCATAGACAAGCAATGTGCCTAAATCTTCCTTAGCATTATGAGATCAGAAGAACACACTGGAGTTTGCAAAATTGTCAATATGTTATCTTTGAGAGCCATTTCTGGTTTGTACTAATAAAATAAAAGTGAGTATACAGTAATTATGGAAAACTACCTAATGTCCCTATGACCATTATAACCTTTTTAATTAAAAAACAGTTCTGGAAGATCAGACTTGATAGCCTTGTAACTTCAGAGTCTCTTGTTATGAGACTGATTACATCCAGGTAATTAATTAATCATACCTTCATTTATTAAACATAACTTTGTTGACTACTTGTGATGTTCCAAGTGAACTGCTAGATTTTCAAGGATACAAAAATTAAGTAAGATGACTTGAAGCGTTGTTGCACCCCAAAGGGACCTGTTTGGTCCATAGCCAGATATGCAGGATTAGACCTCAAGAGGGTTATCTGGCATGGAGATAAATATTTGAGAGTCTCCAGATTTTTGGTAATTGTTTAAGTCCTGGTAATCTATTGGGTTTCCCAGTAGAAAGTGAAAAGTGCACCTATTGGGTTGTCGGAAAAGTCATGACGCATTTTTGCAATGCAAAACATAGAAAAAATACATCATGACTTTTCCGACAACCCAATAGAATAAAACCTTACCTTGATACCTGGAGGCTGGAAGAAGGGAGAAAGAAATAGACAAGGATCTCAGAGTGATAGAAGGAGACAGGAGGAGCTTCTAGAGGATACCAGGGAGGGAGCAGTATGATATAAAATGTCAGGTGCTGCGGGGACTAGTCATAAGATAAGGAACAAGCCATATCCTAAGGTTTCACCTTGTGAAGGTCATTCTGGCTGTAATGCAGCAGTTCCACTGCAGAGTCTGCAGTGAAACCAAGGTTCAGTTGTTTGAAAAGTGAGTGGGAAAAAGGAATTAAAGATGGCTAATGGAGCGATAATAGCAGTGAGATCAATCTGTTACATCCAGTATTCCTGAATTGATTTGTTTGTTGTGTTTAACATTTAAAAATATCTCAGTGGAAGAATTTTTGTTGGCACAGATGCCAGTCAAGAAGGAGAGGCACGTATCTATTATTACCTTGCTCTGTAATTTCAAAAGCGGGCATGGTTTAGTTTTTAACATTCACCATGCGCATGTATGATGGGAGGTGACAAAGTAATTTTAAATTATGTAAGGTGACCTTGAATTCATTGAGGTGACAAAATAATTTTTGAGGGAAGCATCACTTATTATGGTAGTAATTTTCTAATTGTGGAAATTCCTGTATCTAATGATAGCTCTGTTGATTTGAACAGCTGGCCTCCTGGCCTATGCTCCTTTGCCCAAAGGTGAACTGGGAATACTACATTAGTAGTGACAAAAGTGCTGACAGGATTTAACAGGCTCTGCCATAAATTACACTGATTATAACATGAAGATTATTTGGAGAGATTTTGGACCTCTGTAAGCTTTGATTTAGTATTTTATTTTAAACTCCACTTAAAACGAATGATACATGAGATCCTCACATCATTAGAATTCATTTATAATGGGGCTTTGCTCAGAACTGACCTAGATGAGACAATACAAATTCACATTAAATGGGCTTATGCCACACAGATATGCAATGTTCAGTATACCTATAAACCTCTAATCACTTTAAAGGTTTCATACTAATTGTCTTGAAACGTGCATTAAAGAAGCGAAAGGCAAACTTTCAAGGAACAGATGTCTTTTTAATGCTGTACCTTTGTAAAAAATTTTAAAACATATTATATGTCTTGGTGTAACTTGGTGTTCCTTCCCAATCCTAACTTGGGTGAAATGCTTTTAGCAGAACAATGACAAAGGCGAACAAAAAAAAAAAATGGGGCTTCATTGTTTTAAATACCAGCTTAGCTTTAGAACAATATAAAGGAAACTGTTTCATTGTGTTATTTTATTTTTTTATGTTTTGTGAGTTGCTTTATTATTTTTTAAAAGATTTTTATTAAAATATAGCAAATATACAATATTACACATGTTTCTTTGTCTCCCCATTTTGACTGCCTCCCTGTGTTTGTTTCTATGTATTAGGTAGGGCTGCTGTGTCTCGTGGTCTTAGTAGAGTGGTTTTATGTAGTGGGTGCCCAGTGGTGCAGTCTCCCGTCATTAGAGCTGGGTGTTCCAGTTGTGTCTCTTGTATGGGTTGGGTGTGTCCTCCTGTTATAGTTGAACGTTGGTTGCTGTTTGCACATCAATAGGTGGAATTAACCCTCTGGCTCATTGGTTGTGAGGTCTGGTGATGACTACAGTGAAGGAACTGTTGTGCAGGGGCTGATCCTATGGAGCAGGATTCATTTTAGCAGGGCTCTCGTGTCTGCCCAGTATGCCCTTTGGATGTATTGTCCTTGGAGATGGCCAGGTGATGCTTCAGCTTGGGTCAAAGCTAGCCAAGTTCAGCTGCAGCCTGTTCCCTGCCCAGGGCCACCTGACATGAGCCACAAAGCAATATATAGATGGCAGATGCCTGCACTGTGCTTAGAGGTACCTTGAGAGGCCAAGCCTTCAACCAAGGCCAGCTGCCACTAGTGCCAGGCTGCTCTGCCAGAGGTACAGGACACACTGAACCAGATGATGCTTGTTTGGGTTTTGTGAACCTTTGAGAGACTTTAAGAAATTCTGCAGCATGAGCCAAGGCAGGCAGTTTGTATGAAAAAGCCACTGGAAGTGGCTTGAGTGTGCCCAAAAGTTGGGTGGAGTGGAACCTCAGGGAATCAGGGGTGGGATCTCGGGTAATCAGGGAATAATGAACGGTGTTAGCTAGGTTGATAGAGACCCAGATATGGGTAGGGGGAAGACCAACAAAGAAATAATGGCTTTCACCAGCTCCTTCATCTGAGAGAAACCTGCCCCTCTAGCCCTCATCCGGGAGCCAGACAGCTCAGTTTCTCCCCGCATGTCCCTTTTGCTTTTTGAGCTGCTGCCCCAGTGCTGGAGCTCAAGGTAAGTGAGTCCATCAGCGAGTAAATCCATACATGGGTTCTTTAAGAGAAGCACCTGTGAGTGCAGCCACCCCTCAATCCACTCAGCCACAATCGCTGCTAGTTTTCACAGCCAGAAATTAGGGGGACTTCTCTCCCTGGCATTGGAACCCTGGGATGGGGAGCCTGGTGCAGTGCTGGGACCTCTCTCTCCTCCAGGCGGCACCTCTACAGCTGAGATATCCTTCCCAATTTTTAATGGTCACGTGTGGGTGTGGGACCAGCCCCGTTCTGCATCTCTGCTCCTGATACCAATCTTGAGGTGGCTTCTGTATGACCTTAGTTGTAGTGCTTTGATTCAGCTAGACTTCAGGTGTTTCTAAATGGTGTATTTTTTGTAGCTTAGTTTTAATTTTCATGTGGTTATGAGAGAAGGTAAGAACAGTGTTTACCTATTTTGCCATCTTGACTGGAAAAAAAGTCATTGTGGTATTTAGATCTAGCTGTCTAAAATGTAATTATAATAAAATCTTTGTGGATGGTATTTTCAGGGGCTTTATTTTTCTAAATAACACTTTTTAAATTTGTAAAATTAGCATATAATATTTTAGAATCATAGAAAGAGAAAAGTATACAGAAGACGTTAAATTAACCATAATACTACCATATACTGTTTGTTTTATTTTCTTTTAATCTTTGTATATATTTTCAAAATAGTGATAAAAAGAATTATGCTGTTTTGCATCCTACTTTCACATAACATAATCTGTTTTCCATTTTATTATATATTATTTACAAATTTAAGGAACTGTATATTTCTTCAGATGGGTAAAGCATGCTTTATTTTAATCATTCCTATATATTTGGTTGCTAAGACTACCCATTTTTTTCATATTGTCAGAAATACCTTAGTTTGATTATTTACTCAGGATGATTCCTCAACATGGGATTTCTGGATCAAATGTATGTGGATATTTTACATTCCATGACATAAATTACCAAATTACTCTCCCCAACTGATACATATGTAGGCAAAACACACCCTTGTACTTAAGCTTTTTGATTTTCAAGTCAAGTATGGAAAAATTATTTTGGGCCTTACATGCAAAGAGATTTTTGCATTCTCTCTTTTCCTCACTCTCTCCACCTCAAAGACACATGATATGCATTCTATATCTTTCTTCTGGGATATTTATGTTTCTTTAATTTTATAATTATATTTACATCTTTAGACATAAAACTTTGTTTAAATTTTTTCAAATCTTCCTTTTATATTATGAATTTCATATATATTTTCTAAATTCATCACTGGAGGGGAGAAAGAGAGAGAGAGAGAGAGAGAGAGAGAGAGAGAGAGAGAGAGAGAGAGAATTTGCGATTGTGTGTGGAAGGGTGTAGGTGGGTCCTAGACAATACCCAAATAAATACCCAACTAAATTATATTGGATGTTAGAAAGAGTGCTATGGAGAAAAATAAAGCTAAAAAGAAAGATAGAGAATCCATACTTCCAGTTTCCCATCGTTATGTGGTTTAAGATTTAAGATGTCATCAAAGTTATTTTTATGGAAAATTGAGTGAAGCTACTTTAAACGTAAACAGCTAGTATTGTTATTTGAAATAGCTTTTAAATCACAAGCCATTTATTGTTACATTTAATGACTGAAGATCTGTATGATTGCTATTAATCTCCGCTGTGTGACATTACGAAAAAGGCTATGCTCACTGCTTAGCAGACACTATGATATATGCTTACTTAAGCTATTTTATTTAATCCTTACAACACCTGTGTAAATTATGTATCCCTTTGAAGGTGAATAAGGCTTAGAGAGATTAAATTACTTGCCTGAGGGAACATAGCTAGCAAATACCCAAACCAGGATTTGAACCTAAATTTCTATGATCCAAAGATCATATTTGTAATGACTACCCCTTTCAGCTTCAAGCTCTGACTTGAGCAAAGCAGAATGAACAAAATAACAAATCCATTTGGTTTTCATCCAAACTGTTTTCCAGAGCATGCATGGGATTTGGACCCTGCCTACCTCTCCAACTTCATTTTAGACTACATATGCCAGCCCCACTGGCTTCCTTTCTGTTCCTTAAATATCATATATGCTGTTTCCTTTCCTCCCCTTTTTCTCAATGTCCTTGCCTCTTCCTTTCAGGTGCTAGTTCACATGTCATTTGTTCAGAGTTGTCTTCTGACCACTGTGTATGAAGAACGTACCCTTCCCAATTAAGTCTCTCCTGTCACCTGTTATTTCCTGCATAGCATGTAACCAATCTGAAATCAACCTGTTCACATATTTGTTATGTCTGTCTCTATAGACTGTAAACTCTTTGCGGACAGGCACCTTCCACCTCTTTGTCATTATTGTATCTACCAAATTTATATTTCAAGTAGTGCTCTAATAGGTATGTTAAGGAAACAATTGAATTAAAAATGGATGAATGACTTTGAAATTCATATATTTGTTTCTTCTGGGGAACAGTGTCTTTAAATTTTTTTCGATGAAATGTATTTGAAAATATCTTTGATAATTTTGAGTGTTCTAAATCATGTTTAAGGCTTGATCAGGATACTTCACACCATCACAAACTATTATAGCTTCCTGCAGTAACAGATTTCTGCTTTGGTTTTGATATGCCCCATAGTCTTGTTTAAATAACTAACCTGAAAATGAATATTATTTAATAAGAATAAAACTCTCTATCTGTAATAGAATGACAGTGTGTAGAATCATAACAAATGTTTAGCTTGATAAGGATTTAGTATACTCTTGAATCTAACTGAAACATTGTAGAAAGATAAGGTTTCTCAAATGCCTGGGTACGTTCAGGTCTAGAAAAATGGAACAGGACCCTTCCCATTAGTATAGTGACTCTTACTGTATTTCTTCTAATTGTTCCCCCTCCCCATTATAGTGAATATTAGAGCATTATATTATGTATAGCATTTAATTAAAATGAATAAATACGTATTTCAGAAAGAAAAGTTCCAAGTTGATCTCAAATTCATAAGAAATGAAACAATAACTTTCATGGGTGCCTTAACACTGGAGTCATTGTGCAGTATTCCATCTAAGGCAACTGTAATATAGACACAGAGGCCCACAGGCTAGATCTTCAATTAGAAAGAAAAAGATGTATCAGGTTCAGGATAAAAAAAAATCATCAAATTGTGTATACTGTATTTTGCTTCACAGTTAACAATTGAAACTACTACATATGAACCTCATGTTCAGAAATCACAAATTTTACAAAATAAAGCTATTAATAACATGAATATTTTGGAATCATTCCTACATGACAGAGGAGTTCCTCATTCTTCAGAAATGTTTCTTGAAAATATTGTTTGATTTACAATACAAATTTACACATGTTTCTAAAAAACAAGATATGCCTTGCCATCATGTCTTCTTAGGAGCCAAAGATTTATTTTCTAAGAGTCAGGGAAAGCAAAAGCAAACTGCAGTGTCTGTTTCTATAAAGGAGATGAGGAAAATGGACATGTGTTTCATCAATGTAAATGATATGTCCAGTGAATGCAGGCAGTGGACAGACATATAACGCATTCTATGAAATTCAAACATACTGTTTTTGCGAGGAAGTGACTCTTGTAATACCAGTGTAATCGAGACCTGTACTGTCTATCTTATTATTCTTTTAAGGTCAGCAGCAACATTGGCTCACTTACTTTTATATAGTAGAATACAGACCCTAGTGTAGATGACTGTGAAATTTACCTTTTGTTCTGTGAATAAGGATTTTTATGCTGACTCTATAGAACTCCAATTCTCTTCAGTGCTTTGTGTATCAAATGATCACATGATATGAGGAAAATGTAATTCATCCCCAAATAACTGCATATAAGTCATAGAAACATACACTGCTAGGGACCAAGGGATTATCTTGTCAAAAACCTTCCTTGTAGAGGTAAAGCTAGTCTTAGAGTTCTGGTGACTATTGTAATGAGGATTTATTTGTCTTTGTGTGTCTATATGTGCAGGAGTACATGGATTCCAATAAATACATTGAGCATCTGCTAACTCAACTCGAGGAGCAACACAGAAGCCTCTGGAGGTGAGTGAAATTCATGTCCTCAACTTATGGCAGCCTCTATAGCTTTGATCTTGATCAGGGAGGCAGGGAATTGGAAAATGGTCTCTTGTTCCACTGAATGCCAAGAGCATCACTGGGGGCAAGAATCACAAGAGGCTACTTAGGGAATTCTGCTCCTTTAATTAAAATAAAGCAACAGTGCCAAAAGTTGTCCTTGAGTCAAGGACCTCCTCAGAGCTGAAAGGATGGTAGAAATCATGACACTTGTCAAGATCAGTGAATTAATTTGTCCAGGGCCATATGGCAACCTTATATTGAGGAACCCAAATTCCCTGACCCTTGCCTGATTAAAGATAATTTAAGCTTTTCTGTAATTAAAAGGTAAGACACTCCTGCTTAAAATTTCTACTCTTCATATTAAAGAGGAATATTTTAAGAATGCTATTGCATAGGTCTCCAGTGGTTAGTTTTTGTTCTGCATGGTGGGTTCTGATTCTCAGTAAGGAAAGCTATGTGAAAATGCTTGTGCAGGTAAATTGGAAAAAGAAGTTA
This sequence comes from Hipposideros armiger, assembly GCF_001890085.2. NCBI lineage: Eukaryota > Metazoa > Chordata > Mammalia > Chiroptera > Hipposideridae > Hipposideros > Hipposideros armiger. The sequence continues at coordinate 1,234,612 of NW_017731850.1, read as the reverse complement.
GTATCACAGAAGTCATATTTTCAAGTTATTCATTCCCTGGGGGCCTCTTGGGAATTGAGAGTAGCAAAGATGGTTGTGATGTTATTATCTAGATCTTTAGGGTCCCCGGTCATGTTCTTTGTAGGTGCTGCTATGGAATCTGAATTCCTTTTGCTAAATTCCTACAACTCTTGTTATCTGGACTAAATATGCTTGTGCTTAATTACATGATGCCTTGCATTGCACTGGAATTGTTTCATATAATTAGCTTTGTCTCCCTGTGGTCACTAAGCCCCTAACGTCCTTTATTCCTTATCTCCTCACTGCATGGAGCAGAGTGCTTTCTCTGACCACAGAGATGGCAGGTAAATAATTGCTAACATTGTGGCTTTCTTGTCTAACCTCATCCAAGTCCATCACCATTGGCTTCTGGACCAGGCTATACTGCCCCTTCTTCATGAACCCTTGTAACAATTCCTAATAACCTTGAAATTTGTCTTCCTGAGGAATTCTAGTTCTTGGGTAAAGTGCCTAGTATTTTCATTTGTCCTCCTCTTATATTCGTTTTCCTGCTAGAGAACAGATCTATGGTTATAGTAATAGGCGATGTTCTATTTTAATAAATAGAAAAATTGCTGTTGAGATACAACAGAAGTGTATAATTTTTAAGCCTGCTTGTCACTAACCTGAGGAATTCTAGTTCTTGGGTAAAGTGCCTAGTATTTTCATTTGTCCTCCTCTTATATTAGTTTTCCTGCTAGAGAACAGATCTATGGTTATAGTAATAGGCAATGTTCTATTTTAATAAATAGAAAAATTGCTGTTGAGATACAACAGAAGTGTATAATTTTTAAGCCTGCTTGTCACTAACAGACATAACAATTGATTTTATATAACTTGATGCAATATTTGTTAGATTTGTTTTTGAGTGCTATAACCTGGTGTTGATACAGTTTTCTATTGTGAACCAATATATTGTATTAATAAAACCAACAACAATGTATTTATGGTTATGTGCCTTTTAAATCATATTTTCCATAGATCTACTACAAAGTATATTTAAAAGGTTGTTTTACTGAATGGTAACATTTTCTTTCAACTACTTGAATAACCTGTTATCTTCTAAGAGAAAAATACACCAACATCATGAATACCACCTGATGAAAGAAATTTAGAGTTTAATTTGGTCAGTAAGTGTGTCTTATACACATCATGGGGAAGGAGTATTGGTTTCACAGGTTGAACCAAATACCTGCATAGAAAGCATATTTTTCTGCTTTCTCAAGATAGCTAATACAAATCTTTTGGTCTTCTCCAATATGTTTAAATTAAAATCCAATTTCAGGCACAGAATTAACCTAACATAAAGTTAGAGCTTAGAATTTTGTGTGCAATCACTTCCATTATCCTTTAGAAATGGAATTATTGCTGGTGAAGAAACATAGCCTTATATATAGTGTCAGAGGATCTAATAAAATATTATTTGAATAACAAGAAAGGGCAATAATAACATTTGCATAGTCAGAATAAATACCAGTGAGAAAATGGAAATGAGTAGTATTGAGAAAAAATGAAAACTAATAATAGCAGATTTATATACTATTTATTGAATCATGAAATTGATTATATTTTGCAAACAGATCTTGAGTGACTTAAAGTGATAGGCTTTATGATGATTATTACAACGTCATAACAGCAACTGTGTGGCTGAATTGTTTTTGAAGCATATGTGAGTGACAGTGAGCAGAGTGGGAAATTCTTTCTGCTTATGATTAAATGTTTTAAATGCTTTCTTGAGTATGAGTAGAATCTATGAAGTGCAGGGGATCATGGGGACAGCATGTCATGTACACAAGTGCAACTGGATTGTCTGAAGTTAAACAAATGTTCCCATAACTGAGTATAAAACTTTTTATCTGACTTTATTATGCTTTTGATTTGTAGCTGGTGCAATTTTCATGGAGTGGGCTGCTTGTCATTGCTCCTGTTACTATCTCATGGCCTTCCATTTATACTTGAGCTAATGTGTAACTTAAAAGAAAAGACAAATTCTGAATATTTAATTCTTCTACCAGTAATGGTGGTCACCATTAATTTATGGCCACAACGTTTGAGGATCAATCAAAAGCATGGTAAACACATGTCATACTTTTATTGAAACTTGCTGAATGATAAAAGAATTGGACAAATTGTAGAAGATTGGGTACAATGATTAAAAGTCTTTCCTTATTTTCATTGAGAGGGGTGCTACTCGTCTTTAATAGGTTTTAGTCATTTCTTATAGCATAACCATCTGCTGTGACACAAATATATTGTGGTAATCATACTCTTAAGATAACTGGTTATTTTGGGGCCCTGTTTAGTATTCTACTGAAATAGACCTATAATCTATATCTGGGTTTTCAAATTGCTAAGGAGTTTGTGAAGTCTAACTATAGCTGTCTAGCAATGAACAGTCATTTAGCTCAACTGTCTTTTTTGACACCAACAGAAAACTTCTGTGAATTCATCTGAATAAGAGGGTGGAATCAGAATCTAGAACTTAGCCTGAGACTTGAGTACAAGTCTGAGTGTGTTTAATTTGCTCTGCATCTTTCTGCTTGATGATGAAAAATAAACATACCCATGGCAAATTGTGTACTGGTTGATATTAAAATGTGATAATCAATTTCTGCATGTTTGTTTCAATGTGGAAAGTTAAAATTGCAAGGAAAAGGCTCATTTGCACTTAATGATTTTTATAACATCTGTTACTATTTCTGATTTAGCTAACTATATCTGTGATTGACAAGATTGTCAGAAAACAACTGCTGAGAATATCTTTATTCTACCTTTGATAGAAATCCTTATCTATTTGCAACCTCAAATTAAGAGGTTAGAACAAACACAAACAGTGTGAAAATAAAGTAAAATTCATGAATATTTATGGTATTTGTGACTCTTTCATATCACGTATGTGAAATAATGTTTAAACAAAGGCAAACAGCATAAGACTATAGAAGGAGAAAGAGGACCGGACTGGAGGTTTTGGAGGCTTGGACTCTTTGCCTGGCCTGCCAAACAGGCTGTTGGGTGACATCTGAGACTGAGTTTCTTTATCTGTAAAAAGAAGGTATCAATATAGCTAGTATTTAAGATTACTGAGCACTGAGATTATGTGAAACATAATGTCTAAAGTCGTATTACATTTATATAACATGTTAGACATGTATAGTTTCATTTTTTTCTATGACAAATACTACATAATGATCAACTTGTATGATACATATATCATAGAAATCTTCAAGAACATAAGCAGAAATGACTAATGTAACAGAAATACTTAACAATTTGCCGGTAACTCAAACAGATATTGTCAAAATGTTTATTTCAAGTTTTCATAGCTCAAATTGAAGAGAGTGTTATCAATAGCCTATCAATAAATAAAGCAGGTGTGCACGGCTAAAATTCAATGAGAAGATCTGGTGAATGCAGAGTGCTGCCTACCAGCCAACAGGTGCCAGATCACCAAAGTCCCATTTGACCAGCTTTAACTAGGTTAGGGTTTCTCAATCGAAGCACTGTTGACATTTGGGGCCCGGTCATTCCTTATCATGGGTGGGAGATGTCTGGCATAATCTCTAGCCTCAACCCCACTATATGCCAGTACCATCCCCCCATTGTGACAACCAAAAAAATGCCTAGAGACATTTTCCATATGTTCCCTGGGAGTCAGAATCACCTTTCTCTCTAATGAGAACCAATGATCTAAATCATTGGCACAAACATTTTTCTAAGCACATGCCAAGAAATACTAATACTTTGGGTCACTGTTATTGGTGTTTTAAGAAAAATAAAGGTACAGTGTAGTCAAATTTGAAATATACTATGTAAAACCAAGTTTGAAAATGATTTTAATTGCAGAACTTTTCAGAGCCGGATATATAGCTAACATTTGTTATACACATCAAATATAGGATATGATATAATTTTGACTTCTTAAAAAAATTGTCATATTTTTCTTGAAGTATCCACTATGACTAAGGATCCAAGAAACATATTTTGTCAAATGGTGATCTATCCAGTTTGATAGCCAAATATACAAAAATATGGCTTGTACCCCCTTCCTCTATCCCTTCTCCCCCACCCCCTTCACTGATACTTGGAGAAAGGGACAGGTGACTTAGTAAAAGGACAGCTAGTACTGTGAGGAGCCTTGGTTGTTGGTAAAAGGGGAAGGTAGGTGTGTGGAAAAGACAATCCCAAATTCTTTACCATTTTCTTCAGGGGTAGCCCAAGCCTCAATACCAAATTCCAAGAATCTGAAGAACAATTGATTACAAGCTATGCTTGCCTGAGTAGTGCGCTTAACTCCTGCTTCCCCAGGAGAAGAAATGGTTTCTACATCACTAAGGGGAAGAAAACCCTTAATTGAAAGGTTTATAGGGCCGGCCGAGTTGCATGTTGGTTAAGAGCTGGCTTGGGACACCAGAGGGCCCCCGTTCGGATCCCACATATGAGGGCCAGTGACACTGCCCTCCACAGCTAATATGCTGAACAACAGCTCAACCTGGAGCTGGGCTGCCGTGAGTCACC
>NW_017731850.1:1225645-1229852 GCF_001890085.2 Hipposideros armiger | reverse complement strand
CTAGGCTGAAGAACAAAAGGATAGCAACTTGTCTGTTCCCCTTCCCCCAATTCCCCAGCGCTGTTCCCATCCCCCAATTCCCCAATAAAAATCTTTTTTAAAAAAAGAAAAGTATATAGATCCCTGTTGTAATACGACTCCCTAAGTTAGGCCTAGCCCTTCCAACAATAAAATGATGATTTCAGTGTATCCAAAATTCTTAAAAATAGACTTTTGCTTTGTGGCTTATATGTGATTCTTAGTCTAAGGAAAGTGATAGGAAAAAAGTGATAGGAAAGTGGGCAAACTCTTTTTATCCTCATCATGGTTCAAAATGTTGCTTTTAAGTAGCGTGAACATTGAAATAAAATTATCTATATTCCAAATACTCACTGATGTTCTCCAAAATTTTGACCTATTTATGTATTTTTTGGATATAGCTAATTGACACCAGTGCCTACAGTTTCTTTCAACTCTAACCTTGATTTCCATAAACTGTGAGTGAGTGATATTAAAATTGCTTACTGAGAGGCCCATGCTATTCTATCCTTGAAAAAAGAAACTTCTTTGCTAATGTGTTATCTAGAAATTGTTTTGTAGTTGTAAAATAGAGATAATAAGCAAAAGCACATATGCTCCCAAAAAAGTCAAGCCCAGAGCCTCTCAGAGATTTACGTTCTCTGCATCTTGGATCTCTGAATGGTATTTTCCAGGCATCTTAAGAATTAGCATGTCCTTATCCTCATGGGGTTAATTTATGTAGACTAAGGAGATGCAAAGTATTAAATAGGTTGCCTTTGCTGTAATCATAGACTTCCACTGGGAGATCTTAATTGGCAACAAGTAAAATTACTCTGCATGAATTCTCAGTGGTGGACACCACATAAAATAAGAACTGTGATTTGTTTTTTTAAATCCCTTCAAGAGAAAACGAGGCTATCTCTGGGGGACAGAATAGATAGCAAACAAAGAGAGGGCTCAGTGTTCTGCAAGGGCAATAAAAGCTCTGAAAGTAAAGCCTCATGCTATGCCAACTCAATAACTGCGCATGGTTTCCCAGCTTGGCATCCAGGTCTCACTCTACTAAAGTCAAAGGAGGCCAGGGCTAGCAAGCTTTACATAATCTTCCCCTCCTCTCAACCCTAGAGCTGGATTTCTTTCATAGCTGTATTCAGGGCAAGTGTAAGCACAAGGGCCACCCTGGAAACCCATCATTGTCACTTCTCAATTACCCACCAGGGGTGGTTTCAGAGATGCAGCCAATCCCAGACCCCTGCCAAGATAAGAGTCCTACCTCTAAGTCATGCCCTCTGCCCAGCCCTAGGGAGAATAAATCAGGGCTCTGGAAATTGGGTATTGCCACATGCTTCAATGGTTATGTCATCCCTGGGCAGTGATGGGGAGGGCTATGGACTGAGCTGCTTCCTGAAGGATACTTATTATAGACTGATGGTGCTGCTTTATAGGAGCAAAGGGGCATTTAGGCTTCTTCTCATTAGCTCTGAAGCCCCTGATGAAATAACATGACTGTCTTTAAGGTGACTTGCTCAGCAACAGAAGAGGCTTGTAAAACTAAGCCCAGAAAGATACCTGGATTGACTGACACAGAAGATCACCTTATACTTTAGGATTCACCAACATTATAGTTTATGCGTACTGTCTAGTATTCATGTTTATCTACTTTGGGGGTTGCCTAGTGTTTGAACCCAGGTCTTCTGGGGCAAGGAGATACCAAAAATGTCAGAAGGAAATGCTAACAGGAACTTTAGATGCATGATTTCCTGTGTCTTATCAAATCTGTCCACCCTTTTTTTTTTCTTTTTTTCTTTTCAATTAAAGTTTACTGAGGTGACAATGGTTAGTAAAGTTACATAGGTTTCAGGTGTACAATTCTGTAATACATCATCTATATATCACATTGTATGTTCACCTCCCAGAATCAGTTCTCCTTCCATCACCATATATTTGTTCCTGTTTACCCTCATCTACCACCCCCTTCTCCCCTTACCCTCTGGTAACCACTAAATTATTGTCTGTGTCTATGAGTTTTTGTTTCTTTATTTGTTTGTCTTATTCCTTTGTTGCTTTCAGTTTTATATTCCACATATCAATGAAATCATATGGTTCTCGACTTTTTCTGTCTGACTTATTTAGAAAAAGGAACCCTCATACACTGTTGATGGAAATGCAGATTGGTGCAGCTGCTATGAAAGGCAGTGTGGAGGTTCCTCAAAAAATTAAGAATAGAGGGCCAGCCGAGTGGCTCATTGGTTGAGAGTTGGCTTAGGAGTGCAGGCTCTGAGCAGCAGGGCCGCCGGTTTGGATCCCACATGAGGGCCAGTGACACTGCTCCCTTTGCAGCTGAGATGGTGAACAATGGCTTTACCTGGAGCTAGGCTGCTATGGGTCACTGGCGTTGGTGTAGGCTCGGTAGGGCTGCAGTCGGCTGCCATGAGCTAACCTGAGTGGCCGGCAGTCAGCATGAGTGGCTGGCAGCTGGCATGAGCTGCCAAGAGCCACAGTGGATGGCTGTCCAATGACTGACGACCAATCTGCCTCAGCCGGGAAGAGCGTAAGGATCACAATACCAACATGGGCCAGTGGGGTGACGTCCTCCACAACTAGACTGAAGAACAAAAGGACAGCAACTTGTCTGTTCCCCTTCCCCAATTCCCCAAATGCTGTTCCCTCCCCCAATTCCCAAAAAAAAATCTTTAAAAAAAAAATTAAGAATAGAATTACTGTAAGACCTAACAATCCCTCTCCTGGGTATCTACCCCAAAAATCTGAAAACATTTATCCATAAAGATATATGTGCACCAATGTTCATTGCAGCTTTATTTATGGTGGCCAAGATATGGAAACAACCAAAGTGTCCTTTGATAGATAATTGGATAAAGAAGTTGTGGTACATATACACAATGGAATACTATTCTGCCTTAAGAAAAGATGAAATAGTGCCATTTGTGACAATATGGATGGATATTGAGATTATTACACCCTTCTGTTTTTGAAGGGCCATCCTAATCCAGCAGAGAACATATACTTACATCCTAACCCAATAAATGTGTAGAATAGACTATTTAAAATCATGTAGGTTGTATTTCATCCTCTTTACCCAAATCTTGTTTGCAAAAAAAATGAACATATGTTTTTGTAAAACACGTTTTTTAGAGACTGTCCTTCAAAAGTCTGAAGTTTTCCCCCAAGAAGTTGGTATTTTGACCTGAGTCCCGAGTAAGAGCAGCTCTGGTAGAGTGAGGGCAGATGAAAAACTGGTGATTGAATAGATTGAATTTGAAATGCTTTTAAGGATATCAGTATAGCTAATGCATATGATTATGAGAAATTCAGGTCTAGAGTTCTTTATAGTTAATATATAAACCACAGTATGAATAGAGGCATTAGATTAACCTACAAAGATATAAAATTGCCCTCTAATGTGACTGAGGAAATATCCTTACTTTACAGATGGATTTACTGCAGCCATGGGAAGCTTGTGTTGAATAATGTCATATAAGTAGGTCCACAGATGATGTGAAAATAATTCAACTTGTAATTTAAACTGGTTTATATTCTTCAAGAAACACTCTCAAAGTACCAAACATATTTCAACATCAGTAGGATTTGGGGGTCACCCAGAGAAATTTACCACTATTTAATCTAAAAACATTTGGTTTGAAATATGTTTGTTATTTTTAGATCCATGCTTATCTTAATATGACAGCCAGTAACCTAATATGATTTATTTATCTGAAATTAAAATAAAGAGCCTCGAGCAAAAAGCATTTTGCAGATTTATTTGGGGCAATAAAGATCAGAAATACTCCCTACTAAGTTGAAAGAAGGAAAACTCCAGCAGGCAACCATATAAATGACCGCTCAACAGAGACACATGTGTTCAGGCTGACATGCATCTACAGTAGGAATGACAAAGTGCCTGGTTTTTGGATTTTTTTTTTCCTTTTTCTTTCTTTTGGAAGGAGGAATGAAATGAGTAATTTACTATGACCTTCCATTTATTTTATTTTTTTTTATTTTATGTATTTATTCAATTTTAATTTTAATAGAAAAACAAACACTAACTTGTTAGTTTGTAAACATACTTGTGATTGGTTTTTAAGGGCTTGGTTATTAGGATTTAACTCTACATGCATCTCTATATGGGTAACTGGAGTTAAAAGGAGTAATTTTTTGGCTTAACCCTCCCTTTTTTTTTTTTTTTTTA
>NW_017731850.1:1210990-1225190 GCF_001890085.2 Hipposideros armiger | reverse complement strand
CGTGTGATTTGTGTGCCTTAAGACCTTTTCCATTAACATTCCCATTGTGTTCCAGCAAATCCTATGCCTTCACACTTCCGCCACATAGCCCCAAGACACTTGGTTACTGTGTCTTCCCAGGGGAGATAACTATTATCATTCCAATAGGTCCCAGTCACCTGAGGCACTCCCCGAGAGAGCTTTACAGATATCATTCCATCCGGCCTCAGTTTTCCGAGACAGTCTCTCGACTAATGTGTCAGAGGCTAATGCAGGGGGGCGTGTTATAGAAATCAGCTGTCAGGCAACAATAAATAATCCCACAAAGAACTGAGGATGAAGAGGTACCCTGAATCAAAGAATTGGGAATAGGTTGATGAAACTATAAAGTAGTTGGTAGAAAGCACATCTTAGATATCTCAGGGCAGAGAAATCTTCTACGAGTGTGGACTTCTGTTACAGGGTTGGTTGAGGTTGACAACCGTGTCTGGTTTTCTGTCCCAGAAGCCCTCATGAGTTTGCTTTACTGGAACCTGGCTTACTTGCTACTCAGGGTTTGCCCTCTACTGAACAATCACTGATTAGTATTATATATGTACTCTTTGTGGAGATAATCCTAGATTTTTCACCAGATATAGAAGCCTGATAGAGAAGAGGCACTATAGCTCTCAGTTCTGCATTACTACCTTAACCAGATTTTACTAGTAGGGAGATCTCTCACTTAGACCCTGGGGATGCTCTGGTTGTTGCTTTTCCTCTTCCCATCCCAATTTCGAGAACAACAGCTCAGCAAAATACTCCAAACATGTGCCTATCAGTCCCTCTATTTTTATCCTCAGTGTCCTCTATACCAGTTGTAACCATGCGCTCTCAGTCCCACCCTGTCTTATTTCCTAATTATCTCATGATGGTAGGTCTTGTAGCCCTAAGGTTTTTGACCTGTAGGACCAAGTCTTCTCATTCCTCATATCTCTCCTAGTGTTAGCATATGGCATAAAGATTCAAAATAAAACTTTGCCTATCTTGAATGCATAGAGACAGTTGGAAGTGTGCTTTAGTTATCTTCGTACCTAAGTGACTTAGCATATTATAGATGCTCAACACGTTTCTTAAACCATTGAAGGGATGTGTGATGATTCAACAAGAGAATTTAATACAGGAGCATGTGTTCACTAGGGATGAGCCCGCCTTCACTAGGAAGGCCATGCAAGAAAAAAATCAAGCAAGTATAGCAAAGTCGTTTGTCTCTGTGCGTGCAAATGCTGAATGGGATTCACAATTTCAAGTTAGTTACTGTTAGGAAGTTGAATGTGGGACATTTACTGAAAATGTGGACGTGTTAGTGGTATGTAAAGCAAGGAAGGATGCTTGCTTCACTAGACTCGTTTATGCTGCTTTCAAAATTCAGTCATAAAGGGGCCGTCCAAGTGGCGCGTTGGTTAAGCGCTGGCTTGGGATGCCAGAGGGTCCCAGTTCAGATCCCACATATGAGGGCCAGTGACACTGCCCTCCACAGCTAAGATGCTGAACAACAGCTTGACCTGGAGCTGGGCTGCCGTGAGTCGCCAGTGCCAGCGTAGGCTGCATCCTCTGCTGCAGTGGGTTGCCATGGGCTACCGTGTGTAGCCAGCAGCCAGAGTGAGTGGCCAGAAGCCACAGTGAGCGGCCATCCTGAAGCCGGCGACTGATCTGCCTCACCAGGGAAGAGCGCAATGATGGTGCCAGCTTGGGCCAGTGAAGCAACATCCTCCACAACTAGACTGAAGAACAAAAGGACAACAACTTGTCTGTTCTCCTTCCCCCAATTCCCCAGCACTGTTCCCATCCCCCCAATACCACCCTCAAAAAAATTCAGTCATAAAGAAGTCTTAATGCATGTCATGTCTGCATGATGGGTCATTATTACATATCACATGGAAGGCTCTAATCAGTAACAATAATAAAGTGTACATTTTTGTCTCCAATTTTACTCCATTTGTCTACCAATTTTACCTTGAGCTGCAAACAACCTTATCAATAGAAGCAATAAAGACGTATCTCATAATTTTGAAAGACAAGAATTAAGAAGAGACTGTGGTAGGTAAAGTAAACAAATAAACAATAAATCCATGATAAAAATCAAGGCCTAAAATAGTGCTTCTTTTTCTTCCCCCCCTCCCAACTTTGGATAAAGTGAGTTAGAGAAAAATTGTAGACACATAGATCAACTTACTTTTAAAAACAGAATCAGGGTTTAACTTGAAAGGCTAAAAAGGTGGTATTTACAGAGAAGGTCTTGAGAGTTTTGGCAAGACAGACATATACTTGAAGTCAGAAGGGAGTTCAAACTGTAGCGTGAGTTTTGAAAGGATTAGTGATGTGGAAGACAATGTGGGGAAATAAAGTAAAAAGGTGAAAAAAGAGAACAACCAACAACTATAGTAAATTATCATGTTATTAGCTAATTGCTTTAGGTAACCTATTACAGTTACTCCTAAGGGGTACTTTCTATCTCCTAAAATATTACTGACATCCATTCTGGTCCAGGTGGGACTGGTATTTGGTGCCATACCAGTACAATCAAGTTCTCTTTTCTGATTGTTTGGTGGCTGTGTTGCACTGTTGCTAACTTTTAAAAATATCCCTGGTGTATGTCTGCAGTGTGGAGCTCTGATCCTGATTCTACCACTTACTGGGTAGTTCTGGGAAAGTCATTTATGCATTCTGGACCTCTGTTTCCTATTGATAATGAGACAGTGTTGAAGTAAGTGACTTCAGCAGCCCTTTCTTTAGAGTTAACAATCTATAATTCTTACCAGTTATCTTAGTAGGATAGTTGAAAGGTTGGGTGATGAAACCAGAAGAGAAGTGATAGATATATTATACGTACTGAGAGTTGGAAGTGAGTTTATGTTCTTGAAAGAAGGCAGAAAATTATTTTTTAGGCACCCAGTTTGCTTTAAGCTCTAACTCTTGGGCTGTGTCTTGGTACGGAACATTCCAGAGGTAATAAAACAGCATGCTGGCAGACCCAGGGCACCAGAGCAGGGCCAGAGTCTGTGGCTACTTTCAAAAGGTTTTCCAGGAAATTGTTCTATTGAATAATGTTTAAGTTTCCACAGAAGCTATGAATGCAGCACGGTGCAAAAACGAAAGTCAATTGCACAATATTAAAAAAATAAAATAAAAAGCAGCTCTGGGGTTATGGTCCCTATTAAGGGAAATTGCATTGTCTTATGATGTTTCTTTAGTGTTCCCCAGAGATTCACAGACTCACTGGCTAATTGAAAGTCAGAATGTGTATTTACCTGGATTTATTCATGTTTTTTGTCTAATTGATTTTCCTGTATCTCTGCTCTGGAAATAAAGATATGAATGGGGTCAGTTACAGAAGGCTGCTCTAAAAGAGATATTTTTTGGCTCAGATACACAGTTTAGGATTTTGGCCTTTGGAATCATTTGCTACCAAGATGATATAATTTAAACTATACCAAAATTGCACCTATCCGATAATACCTTTCCCACTGGTCTTCCTGGAATTCTCATGCTTGAAATAAAGGAAATTGGGTGCCTAGAAAATCACCTTTGAGATCTGTACTTACCACCTAAGGAGAGTCATAGCATTACTGTCTTCACTCCTTGTAGTATCTTATCAAGGATTCGTTTGCCAAATTATATCCCTGTGGAAATCTGTGTCCTGGACATTTTTTAGCAAAATCAATCATTTTTAGAATGGAAAAAAAGTCATATTAAAAATATTACAGTACAAATCTGAATATTTCTATTTCTATCCACATATGTCCCTACAAACCCATATCTTCTGTATTACTCATTATTCCTACATACACACTCCCTCGTTGTCTGTGTCTCCATTCCAGACAAATCCTACCATCTCTCAAGGTACAGCCTCTGCCCTCCTGGTTTATAGCTCCCCAGGCCAATTCCTCAGCTGGCCTGGACACTGTTCCACACCCCCGTCTCCCCTGAAGTTGAGTCTACTACACGTGTACATATGGTGATTTACATCGTGATTTACATCCTGTAAATCCTCCAGAATAATTCCAGGTACCTTAATTTTGACTCTACAAATACTATCAGCACCTAGATTTCCATTCTATTCTATATCAAATAGTAGCAAGCATAATAGGTTTTCAGGGTTGAACATAATATGTGTTCAGCTAATATATTGACTGATTTTCTTGAACAGGGGAATTAAAAGTTCTATGTGGTACTCTTACTAATAATTCTGTATCAAGAGTATTTATTTCAGCAGTAAGCTAAGGACATTACAAACCAGGGAGCATCCAGTGACTCAAATGGAATGAGGTGCAGAATACTAAATTAATAATGGTGAGAGGAATTGGAGATGCTTAATTTGACAAATAGGAAGCTAAGGGATACAACTGATGATTGTTTCTAAAATGTAATAAGTTGCATTGTGGAGAGGGATTAGCTGCAGCATCCTAGGATATTTGTGAGGAAAGAACCGGTAAACCAGTTGTCTAAGTTACAGCCTGAGAGGTGGTTACTCAGTACTCGAAAGGAATGCTCTAACACTTCTAATGTGGAGAAGGGAGTTCTTGAGATAGCGAGCTCTGTACCATTGCAAGTGTCAAAGCAAAAGCCAGGTGACCATGTTTCAGACGTCATGTACAATGGATTCTGTGTCTGTGGATAGGAAGAGTGCAGACACCCCTCGTGTCAGATGATTCATCATCTGGCTTTCATTCTCTGGCCCTAATGCTGCCATCAGTAGCTTTACTTGTAATGCCTATTTCCTTTTCTGTGTGCCATCATTTTTAAATAATTGAAGAAAGTTTTACAGTTTTGTCTTCAGTCTTCACTTTTACAAAGGAAGCAATGTAGATTCTTCCATTGTTCCTCATGCAACTTATTTTTCACACCCCACTTAATCATGGCCACCTACTGGACTTATTCTAGTTTGCCAGTTTTCTGCTTAACATGTGGGGCTCTAATATAAACATAATACATTTTATTATGACCAGATTACAAGTCCAGTTTCAGTCATCCTTTGAGAGAGGGTTGTTATTCTAACTTTATGATTTTTCCTCCAGTGGTACTAATTGTTAATAACCTTTAGGCAAAATACCTAAAATTCCAGCATTGCATCATGCATATCCAGTTACTCTCTTGTGGACTCAAAGAATATAAATCATTTCAAGAGAGGGTAAGGAGTGTTTTATATTTAGAATATCTGTTCTTTTTTTCTACACTGCTCCTTTATTTCCTGATTTTTTTTAAATCGCCTTCCTTGTCTTGTTTCACATCTTCTTTTCTCCAATGCCAAGGCTTTATTTATAGTAAAGAGGTGAGAACAGAATTAGCAATTATAAATAAATTAGGTCATTCCTGACCTTGGTAAACCTTTTATTGGATAACTACTCTGGCCTACAGAAGGAAGAAGGGAGCGAGCTTCAGATTATCACTGAAATGAACAATTATTAATGTGACATTTATAATTCCAAGGTGAAGGAATAATGTTTAGAAGGATTGATGTTAGAAATAAGAAACGAAGTTCATGAGAAAATAGTTACCTAGAGCACAGCCAAAGTGAATGGCACTATTATGTTCTGCTGAAGACAGATTGAAATTGGGTATTGTAGATGTTTGTCATGATGCACGTTTCAACTTTCCCAATTTCAGCCATAGTATGATAGTGGTATATGCATTTTACAAAAGAAGATTCCACATTTTGAAGATGCATTATGCTAAGAGTTTCAGATCTTTTATTTTGGAAATCCAGTCCGATGCCCCTTCTTTGTGCTTCTTTCTCCCGCTCCCCGGCTACCTGCTATCTCTGAGAGGTTTATTTCCGGCCCGTTTACTACATTAGCAGGCAGGTTTATTTTTCTGGCTTGATGCTAAACCGTTGTTATAGGAGTTCCATTTCCAGACAGTTTTAAATTAGAGCCATTATTTTCCTCATCATAATTTTAAAGTTAACATTTGAAAATCACTTTCAACTTTCACTTTCAACTTTGGATAACAGCTGAAAAATGATGGTGTGAAGTTTGCATTCATCTTTGTCACATTGGTGAAAGTCTTGCAATAAATATAGCGTAGGTTATTTTTCCTGTCAAATGCTGCTAGACATTGTAGTGAATGAATTAGCTGGGACTGTTGTCAGATGGATGTCCTGATATTGTCACGGAGAAGGCATGAGCTGAGATCAGGAGAAAGGCAAAAGCTGACTCACTTATCAGCAGGAAACTTTCTGAGGGAGTCAGTCAGAGTGGCTTGGGACGATCATTTTGGAAACCAGATAGGTAGATATGAAAGAGGGCTGCTGATGTTTATGAGCCAATGAGATTTTTTTCCCAAGGAGCATCCAACTCAACTCACTCTGTAGTGGGTTGGAAATGTGAGTGCTCTAGATATAGGGATGACATAGGGCCATGCTATCATGCAGTGAGAAGAAATTTTTGAATTGCTATATGGCTATTTACATATGTTTATGGGAAAGCCAGAATAAGGTCAGAGGTTCAGGATGTCTGGAAGGTTTCCTGCTTCTCATTTGAGCAAACCAAAGAAGAAAGGGTGGATAAATCCTTGTGAAAACTTTCTCATGGGTTTTCCAAGAGCTGATTCTTCATATAAAGTTAGAAAGTAGAAATATCCCTTATGCTTCTGTTTGGGAACACATGTAGATATAGCTGCCTTGGTTCATAGATATTCAAAGATTGGTTCCTTAAATGTCCACTTTCTATTCACAAACACAGCAGCCTAGCAGTGTCTGGTGGCATCCAAAATGCAGCATGTGGAGGCTTTCACTCATGGAAGCAAGAATTATCATGCAGCATCATGGCCCCATGCCATCTCTGTCTTGGCAGAGCTGGCAAAGCAGGGCCTCTTTGATGTTGACTTCAAACATTCATGACATGACCCAAACATAGTATTGTTTCTTATTAACAGTAATGGGCCTGTCATTAATTTATAAAAGCCATTTAAAATCTATTTGTATTTCTAAATTCTCCCACTTCTTGTTAGGTAATAAGCTCCATAAACGTAATCCCAACTTTGTGGAATAGGGCTTCCATTTTTTTTGCCTAAACACACACAGATTTCAAGTGGTGACCTCTTCAATTAGACATTTTAGGGCTCAATGAATAATTCCATGTGTACTCTATTCATATTATTTATAATCTTATAGACACAGTTATTTTGCATCTGAAACAGAACACTCATATAGTAGCTCTGGACTCATTTTTGTTTTCTTGATTCTTTTATCTTTATTTAAAATATTTCCCCTCCCCCATCCCTTCACCCCCTGCCCCCCCTTCCTTTTGGCAACGATCAGCTTGTTCTCTGTATCTATGGACTTGTGCCTATTTCTGTTTTGTTTACTTCTTCATTTTTTTCCCTAAGATTCCACATCGAAGTGAAATCATACAGTATTTGTCTTTGTCTGACTTATTTCACTTAAAATAATATCCTCTAGGTCCTTGAATGTTGTTGCAGGTAGCAAGATTTCATTCTTTTGTTATTGTTAAGTAATATTCCTTTGTATATATATGAACCACATCTTCTTTATCTGTTCATCTATCTATGAACACCTAGGTTGTTTCCATATCTTGGCTATCGTAAATAATGCTGCAGTGGATATAGGGATGCGTATATCTTTCTTAATTAATATTTTTGTTTTCTTCGGGTAAATGCCCAAAAATGGAATTGCTGGGTCATATGGCAGCCATATTTTTAATTAGTTGAGGCATCTCCATACTGTTTTTCATAGTGGCTCCACCAATTTACAATCCAACCATCAGTGTATAAGGGTCCCCTTTTCTCTACATCCTCTCCGACACTTGTTGTTTATTGATTTTTTTTTTTTATGATAGCCACTCTGACAGGTGTAAGGTCATATCTCATTGTAGTTTTGATTTACATTTCCCTGAGAATTAGTAATGTTGAGCATCTTTTCATATATTTCTTGGCTGTCTATATATCCTCTTTGTAGAAATGTCTGTTCAGGTCCTCTGCACAGTTTTTGTTTTGTTTTGTTTTTTTTAAAGATTTTTATTGGGGAATTAAGGGGGGATGGGAACAGCACTGGGGAATTGGGGGAAGGGGAACAGACAAGTTGCTGTCATTTTGTTGTTGTTCTTCAGTCTAGTTGTGGAGGACGTTTCTTCACTGGCCCAAGTTGGCACCATCATTGCACTCTTCCCCGGTGAGGCAGATCAGTCACCAGCTTCTGGACAGCCGCTCACAGTGGCTGTTGGCCACTCACGCTGGATGCTGGTTATACACGGTAGCCCATGGCAACCCACTGCCACAGGGGCTGCAGCCTACGCCGTTGCCCGTGACTCACAGCAGCCCAGCTCCAGGTTGAGCTGTTGTTCAGCATCTTAGCTGTGGAGGGCAGTGTCACTGGCCCTCACATGTGGGATCTGAACCGGGGCCCTCTGGTGTCCCAAGCCATTTCTTAATCATCGCGCCACTCGGCCGGCCCCTCTGCACAGTTTTTAATTTGAGTGTTTGGGTTTTTTTCTTGTTGTTGTTAAGAGATATGAGTTACTTATATATTTTGGATATTAACCCTTTATCGAATATATCATTTGTGAATATGTTCTCCCATTTAGTAGGTTGTCTTTTCATTTTGTTGATGGTTTCCTTCACTGTGCAAAACCTTTTTATTTTGATATAGTCCCATTTGTTTACTTTTGTTGTCGTTGCCCTTCCCTAAGGAGACATATCCAAAAAGATATTCCTAACACTGATGTTGAAGAACTTACTGCCTATGTTTTCTTATAGAAATTGTATGATGTCAGGTCTTACATTTAAGTCTTAAATACATTTTGAGTTTATTCTTGTATATGGTGTAAGAAAATGGCCGTTTCATTTTTTTTCATGTACCTGTCCAGTTTTCCCAATACCACTTATTAAAGGCACTGTCTTTACCCCATTGTATATTCTTGTCTCCTTTGTTGTAGACTAATTAACCATTAAGTGAGGGCTTATTTCTGGGCTCTCTATTTTATTGATCTATGTATCTGTGTTTATGCCAGCACCATGTTGTTTTGGTTATTTTAGCCTTGTAGTAAAGCCAAAGCAATCTTGAGAAAGAACAAATTTGGAGGTATCATGCTCCCTGATTTCAAACCAGATTCTTTTACCTTTTAAAGCAATGTATACTTTCAGTATTATGATACAAGTTCTAATCTTGATTCTGCCACTCTGTGATCCTGGATAAGTCATTTGGACACTTGACCCTTTATCTGTAAAGCAGAAATTTGGGCTGAAATTCCTTTTCAGCTCTAAAGATCTTTTGAATTTGTGACCATTTAGGAAAACGTAGACTGTGGTGCTTACATGGAAAGATTACTGACATAAAATTCAAATCAAATAGCCATTTTAAAAATCATAATTAATATTTTGGAGGAGGAATAGCAGGGAGTTTTATAAATGTAGACAAATTGTAGAATGAGACCTTCTAATGTGTGCTGCTGAATTATTATTTGTGGGTGGAAGAAAAGAAAAAGCTTCTTTTTTTTTTTAAGCTTATTTCTTCGCTGTCTTCTCCAAAAAGCATTCTCTTATTCTCTACTAAAAATAGAGCTCTCTGTATTCTGTATGTCATAAAATTTGGCATACAGTACAGAACTTACCGTATTTTGCCATGCATAATGCACACTTTGTTGCCCAAATTTGTGAGGGAAAAATAAGGATGCACATTATGCATGGGTAGTACTAATTCTGTATCTATACAAATGTTTTTAATTATTTTATTTATGCTTATAAGTTAAAAGTGCAACTCTAGAAATCAATAATGATATCCACATGCAAAATAATACCCTGGAATATGATAATCGGTTTTGTTGAACTCAGGACAAACTTGCAATGACAAAGAGTTCTTGGCCTTCTATGATGCATAAATATCATAAATTTGTTACCAGCAGATAAAATTTCTTGTACTTTGTATCTATTCTTGTGTTTTGTAATCATTTGTTACATAAAATTTCTTTTACCATTTAAAAAAATAATGCTAAAATTCCTTTATAATATTTAAAAAAAACACCAAATACCTAAATGTGAACAAATAAAAATTTGAATTAAAAAATTAAAAGAGTTTTTTCCCTGAAAGTTTGGACCAAAAATGTGGGTGCGCATTATACACCGGAGGGCATTATACACAGAAAAATATGGTATTGCATTCTGACATATGCTATAGATGATTTACTAACATCTCTATCTCCCTTGTTATCTAGTAAGTTCCTGAAAGAGGAAATCATGTCTGCTCATCTCTTCACCTGGTTCCTAACCACCCAGAATTGTTTGAATGAGTGTGAATGCATGAGTAGTCATGTGTGGCCATGGATGGTCATGGATGAATGGTCATGGATTCAGAGCTCTCACACTGGTGCCAATGCTGAGGCAGCAGAAGCTCTGATAGGAAGGAACAATGCAATCAGTCCACCACTTGTTGTGTTTCTACATATCCTGGACTCTGGTCTTGATTCAGTTTCTCTTTCTTCTCCCTTCTCTTCTTTCATTACTGCCTTTGCCTTTTCTAGTGGGAGTCTTCTACTTTACCTCTCATATTTAGCCTGATGGAAGCCTTGTAAGCCACATATTCAGAGGGAGTCATGTATATACTGTATTACCCAAATGTATATAGTATGTACTATCCCTACGCAACATCCTCCACTCACTGTGTCCATGTTATATGTTCACACCCTAAATCCATCCTCTGACCTTCATATTTCATAAGACCTACTATCAGTTTGGGTGTCTTTATATCCCTGGTCCTCCATCTTCTGTTAAACTAGATCATAACCCCGCCAATAGCTTGCCTACTGCTTCCTGGATCAATATTATTTAGAAGGAAGACCTGGCATTTTGATCTCTTTTGTTTGGTCATGGGCCTTTTCTTAAAAATACATTGTATTTCTCATTGATATCCCTGCTGGGCCCGACTCAGCATTTCTAAGACTGCCCTCATTTCTGTTATTGTCTCTGAAGAGCAGTTGTAGCAAATACAAAGCTTGAAATGAAACAACAGTAACACTTGACTATATGCTAGTACTCTTCTAAGTACTTTGCATGTATTAAATCATGTAATCTTTACAATTCTACAAGGTTTAGTGTTTAAAAAATCATTTTACAGATGAGGAAAATGAAGCACAGACAATTAATTAACTAGTCTGGCCTGAGGTTTGGGTCCTTCAACCTTATCTTAAACATTCAGTGAGTTGTTAATAAATATTTCTAGCTCAATCCCTTATAGGCACATAATAGAATTGCAACTCCTGCTCCCTTATGATCAGGAATGGCTTGTGTTACTCATTCTGGCCAATGACTTGTTAGCAGAAGTGATATTTCAAGTTCAAGCATTTAATTGTAGATGTATAACCCTTCAACATGCTCTTTTGTTTTGGCATGGCAACCAGCGGTGTGCAAGATAATGGTTTATCTAAAGCTAAGGTCATGGAATGATTGTCATAAACAGAGGCCCCTGACAACATATAATGTGAGGAAGAAATATGCTTTCATGGCAAACCATGGATGTCTAGGAGTGGTTTATTTCCATAGTATCCCCTACTTTATCCTGACTCCATATACAGGCCAAATACTATAAGGTGGAACAGATTCTCTGTGGTACCTAGAATGTATTTCCTAAAAATTAATAATTTATTGTAGTGCTATCTATTTTATTTTATTTTATTTATTGGGGTGACAATGGTTAGTATAATTGCATAGGTTTCATGTGTACAATTCTGTAATACATCATCTATATATCACATTGTGTGCTCACCACCCAGAGTCAGTTCTCCTCCATCACCATATATTTGATCCCTTTTACCCTCATCTACCACCCCCTTCCTTGCCTTACCCTCTGGTAACCACTAAACTTATTTCAGTCCTTTAAGTACCAACTTCAGCTTTAGTTTTTTCCTTTATCTCATCTCCACTATATCTCCAGAATATATCTCAAAATTATATTCCTTTCATAGGAAACTCTGGGGATGGTTTTTGTTAATATTGTTTTAAATTTATGTAATTGCCCAAATAGTAGTTTTGCAACTTTAAGTTATTACAAGATGTTCTAGAAATTTAATAAATGTTGTATTCCTAATTCATAAAAATAGATTAAAAATTCTATGTTTACAATTTGGGAAAATACAATAATCTTGAATGCTCAAAGGACAAAATGAAACTTTATCAGGAATTATAATTGTCTTTGTAAAGAAAGTTATAGTGGGTATCCATTCATTAGGAGCACTGTATTTTAATTATCTAGAAATAATCTTAGCTGTAGTTATTGCTGGCTATAAAAAGTTAATTTAGGTTTAATTTTTAAAAGTTAATTAGCTAAAATGACTTATTCTTACTATTAAAAATGAAATGTCTCTGACATTCCACAGGAGTGTATATGCTGTAGAACAACTTGTATCAGAAACTTGAGGGCTCATTAAAATTTATAACATGTACTTAATTACCATAGTTGTTTCGAAGTGTAACTCAAAATTATAATCATTTGTAGTTTTAAAAATTATAGTCATTCTTGTTTATAATAGTATGAGAGGGCAATATTTTCTAGAGCGGGGTTCAGCAAACTTTTCTGTTAAGGGCTAGATGATACATACTTTCAACTTTTATGGCTATATCCTTATGGTCACTGTCACAACTACTGAGCTCTGTAGCTGGAGATCAAAAGCAGCCACAGACAATAGTTAAGTGAGTGGGTGTGACTATGCACCAATAAAACTTTATTTGGTAAAATAGGCAAGATTTTGCCTTTGGATGTTAATTCTTGATCAAGACTGAGTTTTTAAAAGCCCTTTATTTGTATGGTTTTGCAACGCTGTACATCCAGCTCTTGAATAAATTTGCTTTTGTGTCTCCATGTCCTTCTAAGAACTGCTCTGCTAAGTAAGCCATGAGGCACTGAAAGCTCCCCCAGTCTGTCTGGTGGCTAGAGTGCTGTGAAGTGGATGGGGAAACCTCACAGACAACTCTGAGTTGTCTCCATGAATCCCTTTTGTGGCCCTAAATATTATATAACCTCAATTTGTCCATCTATAAAGCAAGCAGGAATAGTGGTGCTGGGTCCCTTTCAGTGATCATGTTCTTTCTATTATTCTATTATTAAAAACATTAAATAATTCAGACCCATCAAGTAAAAGTTATGAGGATTGATAGATCCTTGTAAAAGTCTTTTAGCACCTAGTGAGAAAGATTCCATATTATTAACTTTTTGTTAGAGTTCCTAAAAAAAATATGTTTACATTTATTATTTTTATAGGACTGCATTCTGTGAGTTGTTTAAAAACCATAGAAGCTATCTCCATGCTAAGGCAGAGGATAAATAATGAATTTCCTAAATTCGAGTTTAATTTAATTATATTCGACCTTCACCTGATGCAGTCATTTCAAGTATGTGTGGATACTTACCTGAGACCTGATTTTGGTGGGCTTGGGCATATGTAAAATAAGCATGTGTGTACTTGCTTTGGGTTGTTTTTCCCCTTCTTTGCATTTAGGTTATTACTTTGCTTATAGGTTCCAAAATATAAATGGGGTATTTTGATAAAAGTAACATATTGGCATAT
The DNA here is from genome assembly GCF_001890085.2 of Hipposideros armiger. Taxonomy (NCBI): domain Eukaryota; kingdom Metazoa; phylum Chordata; class Mammalia; order Chiroptera; family Hipposideridae; genus Hipposideros; species Hipposideros armiger. The sequence goes on along the minus strand of NW_017731850.1, from coordinate 1,211,661 downwards.
ACACACACACACACCCTATATACATACACAGTTGAACCTTGAACAACGCTGGAGTCAGGGTGCCAACCCTCTGCACAGTTGAAAATCTGCATATAACTTTTAACTCCCCAGAAACTTAGTTGTCCCTCAGTATCTGCAGGTGATTGGCTCCAGGACCACCATGGATACCAAACTCCATGGATTGTCAAATCCCCTGTATAAAATAGCATGAATCAATGCATACAGCTTGCTTTTTCTATCTGTGAACTTCCAACTACAGGTCAAAAATAGTGCAGGTGTTGAGTGAAGAAAAATCAATGTATAAGTGGACCTCAGCAGTACAAACCTGTGTTATTCAAGGGTAAACTGTATGCACACATTCTAATAATCTTTATGTATATATACATGTGTACATTCATACTAACATGTGTAACATACACATACACTAAATTCATGAGACAGTCTAAAGACAGAATATAAATAAAAACAAAATATTCGAAGACGTGCTGTTAAAAATTGAGGTCATTAGAAGAAAGTATAGGGTCTAAATTTGCAGACATCATCCGGAGCAATATTTTTACTGATACATCCCCACGGGCTACGGAAGTAAAAGAAAAAATGAACATATGGGACTACATCAAACTTAAAAGTTTTTTCACAACAAAAGAAACCATCAATAAAACAAAACGGAA
>NW_017731850.1:1197805-1204830 GCF_001890085.2 Hipposideros armiger | reverse complement strand
TTTTACTCATTTGCAGCTCTCTATAAATTTGGGATAGTGATTCTCATTAGGATATATATATATATATATATATATATATATATATATATATATATATATTTCAAAAAGTTTCTTCTAGTCCATGCCTTGAATTTTCATTATCTATATGGTACTTTTTTTTTTTAGGAGTTAAAAAATGTAATGTAGTGAAATACTTCAGTATACTTCCCAGCCTGATGATATAAAACTATTCTCCAAAGCATTCTTCAAAAAGTTGGATATATTTCCTTTTCATATTTAGTGGGCTTTTTTAGACTTTATTTTTTTAAGGTTAACAGTAAAATTAAGAGGAAGGTACAGAGATTTTGTATCCACCCGTTGCCTTTACATATGCATAGCCTCCCCTGATTGATGAACATCAATCACTAGCATGGTACATTTTTACCAAGGATAAATCTACGTGGACACATCATAATCACCCAAAGTCCATAGTTTACCTTAGGGCTCACTCTTGGTGGTGTACATTATACGGATTTGGACAAATTTATGAGGACGTATATCCATCATTAAAATATATGCAGAGTATTTTTACTGCCCTAAAAATTCCCTGTCTATTCATCTCCCTCTCTCCCCTGACTCCTGGGAGCCATTGATCTATTTATGGAACGACACAGTATACAGCCTTCTCAAATTGACCTCTTTTACTTAGAAATATGTGTCTATGGTTCCTCCATGTCTTGTTATGGTTTGATAGCTCATTTCTTTTTAATGCTGAATAATATTTCATTGTCTGAATATACCATAGTTTATTTATCAATTCACCTACTAAAGGACATCTTTGTTACTTATAAGTTTGGGCAATTATGAATAAAGCCTCTGTAAGCATCCATGTCAGGTTTTATGCAGACCTAAGTTCTTCACTTCTTTGGGTAAGTACCAAGGAACACAATTACTTGGTCACGTGGTAAGAGTGAATTTAGTTTTGTAAGAAACTGCCAAACTGTCTTTCAAACTGGCTCTCTATTTTGCATTCTTATCAGCAATGTATGAGAGTTTCTGTCACAACACATCCTCACCACCATTTGGTGTTGTCATTAGATATTGACCATCCTAACAGGTATGTAGTGGTATCTCATTATTGTTTTAATTTACATTTCATTGGTGACATAATGTAGAATATATTTTCATATGTTTATTTGCTATCCTTATAGTTTCTTTGGTGAGGTGTTTGTTGAGGTCTTCGGCTCATGTTTTGTATAAATCGGGTAGTTTGTTTTCTTATTGTTGAGTTTTAAGAGTTGTTTGTATACTTTAGATAACAGTCCTTTGTCAGATATGTCTTTTACAAATATTTTCTTACTGTCTGTGGTTTGTCTTCTCATTCTCTTCATATTGTAGTTCAAAGAGCAGAAGTTTTTAATTTTAATGAAGTTCAGTTTATCAATTTTTTTCATGGATTATGTCTTTGATGTTGTGTCTAAAAAGATGTACCTAAGGTCATCTAGGTTTTCTCCTAGAGTATCATTTAGGAGTTTTATAGTTTTGCATTTTACTTTTAGGTCTATAATCCATTTTGAGTTAATTTTTGTGAAGGGTGTAAGGTCTGTGACCAGATTTATTTTATTTTATTTTATGATTTTTTGCATGTGGGCGTCCAGTTATTCCATCACCATTTGTTGAAGAGACTATCTTTGTTCCATTATATTGTCTTTGCTCCTTTGTGAAAGATCAATTGACTATATTTATGGGGGTTTATTTCTGGTCTTTCCATTCTGTCCCATTGATCTGTTTGTCTATTCTTTTGCCAGCACCACACTGTCTTGATTACTGTAGCTTTATAGTAAGTCTTGAACTTGGGTTGTGTCAGTCCCCTAACTTTGTTCTCCCTCACACATTTAGTTTTTAATCCAAGTTTATTTTTTGTGAATGATTTGATGTAGGATTCTAATTTTGTCATTTTTACTCAGTTAAAAAGTTGACCTGATGCCAATAGTCAATGTTTTAAGAGTTGATCTTTTCCCCAGTAATTAATTACATCATTTCCATCATATACCACAATTCCTCATATCTGCGTCTATTTCTAGACTCTGTATTCCATTGATGCATTTATCCTACTTACCTGTTTAATTACCTACCTTTACAACATGGTGCTCAACCCCTTTATGAATGTTAGTGGGGTCACCCTTCTTAAATATAAGTTGGGGGCCAGCCAAGTGGCGCGATGGTTAAGAGCTGGCTTGGGACGCCAGAGGGCCCCGGTTCGGATCCCACATATGAGGGCCAGTGACACTGCCNAAAAATGAGTACACAACAAAAATGAAAATAAACTTAAAAATAAAAAAGAAAATAAAAAAATCTGCATTTACTCAGTAGATTGATCATACTTAAAAAAAAAAAAATTGAGGTCATGAACCTTTTCTGGCTTAAGGACCATAGGGACTTCTGCCTGGCAAAACATCTCACATAATAGTTGCTTAATAAATGATTGTTGGATGAATAACTGTATTAATGAGAGGACATGAATCTTTAAGTTTCAAAAATGGAATGATTGATAGAACATGGATGTATGTTTTGTTACCAAGCTCTAGAAGAATAACCAGGCATAACTTAAGTGTATTCCATGTATAACTTTCATTAATGATGATAATGCTATCATAGAACAAGGATCTGCTCAGTTGGGATTGAAAAAAATGTAGGAAGCCCAGCGCTGTGAGTTGCTATGCTAAATTCAGCCCTGTTCCCTAGTCACAGAGGTTTAATTACTGAGGAAACCAAATTTTATGAATTAAGACTGGTTATGATAGCACAGACAGTAAGAATCATGAAAAAATTATAGTAGACAACAATCTGGGATAAATCCAAAATTAATAATCCATATTATATTAGTTGTATATGATAGCTTTGTTCCAAAATGAAATTTCTTAAAACAGAAGGACTGCTTAGCTCTAATTGTTTTCAAATCAGCACCCATTTATTCAGTGCTACGAGGTAGAAAATAGTGTAGAAACTGCCCAACGAAGGGTTACAAAGTTGAATAGTAGTCTATAATCCAACACTAAAAGATAAGGCAAGCCATGAAAAAAGAATAAAAAGGATTATTTGAAGAGTATGGATGAGTTAGAGACATTGTAAGCAACAGTTTACAATTACAAACAATGCAGCAATGAATAACCATGCGCCTATGTATTTTTGTATTGTTGGACACTTTCTGGGTAAATTTCAGAAAATAAGAGTGTTCCATCAAATGGAAAATGCACATGGAGTTTTGTTAGATGTGGCCAAATTTTTTGCCAAGAAAGTTGCACCAACATCAATTTATATTTTCACCAGCAATGTATGAGACTGTGTGATGCATGGTGTCATCAATATAATGAATTATTAAATGTGTAAGTTTCCTCCAATCTGACATATGAGTAATGATACCTCAGTGTAGTTTTAATTTGTATTTCTCCAATGATAAGTAAGCTTGAACATCTCTTTAGATGTTCAAAGACCACTTTCATATCATTTTGTATATTGCCTGTCCATGACTTTTTCCCATTTTTCTGTTAAGTTTTTGGCATTTTCCCCGATTTTAAGAGTTCTTGTGTACCTTTATTAACCTTTATTTATGATGCATTACACATATTTTCTCCCAGCTTGTCAGTAGCCTTTTGATTTTTTATGTGTGTTTGTTTTGCTCTCTGTAGTCAGCACAATAATTCCCCCAGAAGATGTCCACGTCCTAATTCCCAGAGCCTGTAAATATGTTACCTTACTTGGCCAAAGGTACCTTGCAGATGGGTTTAAATTATGGGCCTACAGATGGAGAGAGGATTCTGGATTACTCAGGTGGGCCCAATATAATCTCAAGGGTCCTAAATGCTACCATTCTTGGCTGTGTTGAGAGGAAAATACAACTGGAATAAAAGATCAGAGAGCTGCAACATTGCTGGCTTTGAATATGGAGGAAAAGGCCATGAGCCAAGGATTGTAGAAACAGTTAGGAAACTAGAAAGACAAGGAAACAGTCTCCTCTAGAACCTGTGGAAAGCCGCACAGCCCTCCAGACATCTTGATTTTAGACTAGTTGGAAGTCTGACCTATGAACTATAAGGTAGTAACTTTGTGTTGTTTTAAGCCACTAAATTTGTGATAATTTATTATAACAGCCATAGAACAGTAATATACGGTGCTATTTTAAAAGTAAGTGGTCAAATGTATTAATATTTTATTGCATTTGAAGTTTGAATCAGCATTGGATAGCCATTCCTTCACCCAGGTTATAAAGGAATCTGGATTTTTTTTTTCTTGTATTGGTATGGTCGCATTGTTTACATTTAGATTCCTGATGTATTTGGAGTTTATGCTTGTGTGTGGTTTGAGGTATGAATGTAATGTCCTTTTTGGTCAAATGGCCAACCAGTTGTCCCAGCATTGTTTATTAAAAAACCTATCATTGACCTAGGTTTGGGATGCCGTCTTTATCGTCGTGTATTTCCATATGTATTTGGGCCTGTTCCTGGACTTCGTGATCTGGCCCTGTCCTGTTTATCCAGGCACCAGCACCGCACCATTTTTATTACAGGAGGATTACACTATGTTTACTATATGGTGGAATTAGTTTTTCCTCTACCATTTCTCTTTCTCAGTGTTTTCCTGGCTAGTCTTGCAAGTTTTTTCATATGAACTTGAGTATTAACTTGGCTAGCTCCAAAAAAATCTTGTTGGTATTTTTTTTAATTGTGTTAATTTCATAACAGTAACTTAGAACTGACATCTTTATAATGTTGAGTGGTTCTGTCTAGAACAGTGAATGACTTTTGCGTCTTCAAGCCTATTTTTGTCACTTTAGGAGTTTTAAAGTTTCCTTCTGGATTTATACATTTCTTCCTAAGTATTTTACCTTCTTTGTTGGTAAATGAGGTTTTCTATCCCAGTATAACCTCTAACAGGTTATTAGTGTGTATGAAGCTGATTGGTTTATGTATATTAATTTTTACTGAATCTGAATTTTTATCATTGAGTTGATCCAAATTAATTTTGCCATTGATCCACATCATTTTCAGGCGTAGTACTATGCCATCTGCAAATATGGTTTTTACTTTTTCTTTTCCAATTCTTCTACCTCCACTTGATTTATCTTATATAATTGCACTGACTACAGTATAATGTTGAATAAGCGGTAGAGATAGTGGCTATCTTGCCTGGTTCCTGGTTTTACTAGAAATGCCTGAAATACTTCTCCACTAAGTGAGATACTGGTATTAGGACAAAGGGTGTGTGTGTGTGTGTGTGTGTGTGTGTTGTGTGTTTTATCATGTTAAGAAAATATCCATCAATTTCTATCTTCTTGAATTTTCATCAAGTAGGGTGTTAAGTTTTGTCAAGCCTTTTAAAATACCTATACAAAGAGTCACAAATCTTTCTCATTAGATTTTTTTAATGTATATAATATTAATGAATTAATATTGAGCCAAATACAAATGGCTTTGGTCATGAAGCATTTTTTAATGTGATATTGCATTGTTTTGCTCATATATATTTAGTATTTTAGCATGCTTGTATTTGTGTTTTCTTCTCCCCTTCCAGTTTTTTGGTTTATTTTTTTATTTTATTTTTTTTAAGATTTTTTTATTGTTATGTAGTGGTGTATTTAAAAAGGAACAAGCTGGATTTTGGTTTCTTAACTAGGTTTATTGCTTATCTGTTTTCTACTTAATTACATTTTTCTTTTATATTTGTCTCGTGCCTTGTGTTGCCTTTGGTTATTTTTTCCTGTTCTTTTTGGCCTTTTGAGCTAAGAACTTAGTGTATTTACGTTCTTTAATTTGAATTGTTAAAAGTGCTTAGGGCTATTAAGTTTTGGGGACAACTGCTTTTTTTATTTTTTATTTTCAATTACAGTTATCATGCAATATTATTTTGTATTAGTTTCAGGTATACACAATAGTGGTTAGACATTTATATTATTTAAGAAGTGATCTTTGCAGTACATCTAATATACCCCGGCACCATATGTAATTATTACAATATTATTTACTGTATGTCCTATGCTGTACTTTACATCCAGTGACTATTTTGTAACTGCCAATTTGTACTTCTTAATCCTGTCACCTTTTTGACCCAGTCCCCTAAACCCCCTCCCATCTGGCAACCATCCATTCTCTGTATCTATGGGTCTGTTTCTGTTTGTTGTTCATTTATTTTGTTCTTTAGATTCCACATATAAATGAAATCATATGGTATTTGTCTTTCTCTGTGTGACTTAGTTCATGTACATAATACCCTCTAGGTCCATCCATATTGTCGCAAATGATAAGATTTCATTCTTTTTTAAGGCTGAGTAATATTCCACTGCACATATGTACCATATCTTCTTTATCTAATTGCCTATTGATGGGCACTTAGGTTGCTTCTATATCTTGACTACTGTAAATAATGCTGCAGTAAACACAAGGATGCATATATCTTTTCAAATTAGTGTTTTGAATTTCTTTGGATAAATACCCAGAAGTGGAATTGCTGGGTTGTGACCACCGCTTTAAATGCAACCAGTTGTTTTCATTATTTTTAGGAAACTTTTAAATTCAAACTTTTAGTTTGAATTCTCTTTTTCATGCAAGAGCTGCTTTAAAAGTTAGTTTTCTAATTCACGGGATGGAGGGCATTTTCATCTTAGATTTTGTTGATAATTTGTTGTTTGATTGCTTTGCTATCAGTGAGTGTTTATACTATTCTACTTTAGAGAACTTACTGATGTTTACTTTGAGGCTTAATATATAATGAATTTTTGTATGTTCCACGTGTGTTTGTATATACGAGACTTTCCCTTCAGATGTACATAGACATGGGGCTGTAGTGTATTAGAGTCTGAGCATGTTCAGTTTGACTGCATATGTCCAAATCATTCCCACCTGAAATGCGTAAGAGTTCTTGTTGCCACACATCCTCACACACACACACACACACACACACACACATACTGCAATCAGAATGATTATTTTTTCTACTATGATAGATATGAAGTAGTATGTCAGTGTTGTTTTAATTTGTATTTCCTTAGT
>NW_017731850.1:1190122-1192515 GCF_001890085.2 Hipposideros armiger | reverse complement strand
TTGCTGTTGGGAACATAAAATGGTATAGCTGTTTTAGAAAACACTTTAGCAGTACCTCAAAATATTAAACATAATTATGCTAGGACCCATAAATTATATATATATATATATATATATATATATATATATATATATATGTAATGGAAGCATATGTCCTCACAAAACTTGTCCATGAATGTTTTTAACAGCATTTTTTGCATTAGCCAAAGAATGGAAATAACACAAATGACCATTAACTGATGAAAGTAAAATATGGTATATACATACAATGGAATATTATTTGACATTAAGAATGTCTGAAGTACTGATAAATACTATAAGAAGGACAAATCTTGAAAATATGCTAAGTGAAAGAAGCCTAATACAAAAGGTCACCTATTACATGTCTGCATTTATATGAAATGTCTAGAATAGGGAAATTTATAAAGATAGAAAGTAGATTATTGGTTAATGAAGTACTGATACATGCTATAAGAAGGACAAATCTTGAAAACATTATGCTAAGTGAAAGAAACCAAACACAAAAGGTCACATATTGTATGACTGCGTTATATGAAACATCCAGAAGAGGGAAATTTATAGAGATTAAAGCATGAGGAGTGACTGCTGGTATGTACTGTGGGTTTCTTTCTGAGTGATAAAAATTTTTTAAACTCAGGATGATGGTTGTACAACTTACATATGCAAAAAAACGAATGAATTGTACACTTTGGGTGAATTTTGTGGTATGTGAGTTATATCTCAATGAAGATGGTAAAACGTTCTGGGCCTATTGGTTACACAGGGGTGATTTTTTTTTTCTTTTTTTTTTTTTTTTGGTCAACTGCTGACCTGTTCAAGATCTTGCTGATTCTTGAGTGAGTTTTATTAAAAGTTGTTTTTTATTTTTATTTTACAACATTGATCATTTAACTTCCGTTTTAAAATGTATTGCCATAAAGTTACTCATAGTGAAGTAGTCATATTATTTTAAATCTCTGTTGTATCCTTAGTTATATATCCTTTTTTATTCTTGGGTTTATTGATCTGTCTCCTCTGTTTTTCATTATCTAAGCAGACACTGTTTCATTGATCCTTTATTAATGCTTTGTGTTCTATTTTATTAGACTTTGATTTTATCTTTATTGTTTCTTTTATTCTATTTGTTTGCTGTTATTCTTTTTCTGTACTCTTTTCTTGGATGCTTTGCACATTAATTTTCTATTTTTCTTCACTTTTAGAATATACACTAAATTATTAATTTCTCTCTATGTACTGCTTTACTTCCTTCTATCTTATGAGTTTTAATACATACTGTTCTAATTTTAAGACACCAAATTTTAATTTTTTCTAATTCCTTTATATTATTGATTGATCCGTGGGTTTTAGAAGTATTTTTTTCATTCTTTGATTAAGAACAAATTAAAATATATGGAAAAATTAAAAGACCAAGGCAATACAATTCTCATCTCTCCACAACTTAGCATCAACAAACATTAACATTTTTGTTTCATACATATTTTTTACAAAGTGAGTGATAAACACCATGATACTTCAACCCTAAATACGTTAGTATGTGTCTTTTAAAAAGAAGGACCACTCCCTTTATAACCACAATATTATTTTTACCCTTAGCAAAATTAATAAGAATTCTCTTATCCAATACCAGCCTTAATTACATTTCTCTAATCGATCCCAGAATATCTTTTATAGCTGTTTATTATGGACCAAAGTTCAATCTAAGTAGTTTCATTTTGTTACGTCTTATCTCTTTTAATTTTAGTCCCTCTACTTGATTCCATCCATAGACTCTGACTTTTTGAAGAACCCCACTTGCTATTCTGCATATGGCTCATTGTTTCCTTTCGGTGTTATTTATCTGATTCTCTATCTTCCATACTTCTTGTAAGTTGGAAAATATGTCAATGACCTTACTTAGATTCAGGTTAAACAAGTTTTTGTTTGTTTGTTTGTTTGTTTGCAAGAATACTTCAGAAGTGATATTATGCACTTCTCATATAGCATCACATAAGGAGGATCAAGCCAGGTGATCTCTGCCTTGCATAACATTTTCTCTTTGTAATTAGAAAAAATCAGGAGGTGATATTTGGTACTGTATGAATACTCTATTTCCCATCAATCTTTTATCTAATGGCTTTAGCATCTATTGGTAGTCCTTATTTGGATCTGTTATTTCATTGCTGATTATGAACTTGTGTTATTTCTGAGGTAAGCTTCCTCTTCTCAAATGGGTAAGCACTATAATTTCCCTATCAAAAAATAAATGAAAATTTTAGTCTTTTAAAAATATTTTTATTAAGTTTTAAGTTACATGCAATAAAATTCACCATTTTTTTTCTTTTTGTTTTAGCACATATTTAAATTTCTTTCTTTTTTTTTCTCTCTTTTTTTTT
>NW_017731850.1:1188057-1189886 GCF_001890085.2 Hipposideros armiger | reverse complement strand
TGCCAACTTGGGCTAGTGAAGCAACGTCCTCCACAACTAGACTGAAGAACAAAACGACAGCAACTTCTCTGTTCCCTTTCCCCAGTTCCTCAGCGCTGTTCCCATCCCCCAATTCTCCAATTTAGAAAAAAAAAAAAAGATAAGTTGGTTATTTTTTGCTTTTTTCTCTTTTATAAGAGTTAGAAAATTACCTGGTAAAATTCAGTGTATAAACCTGCTGGGATTTTGATTGATAATGTTTCACGTTTAAAGACAAAGTCAGGAGTTTGGTCTTTTAATATATCACTATACTGTTTTTCTAATTGTTTAGTTCTTATTTTATGCCCTTCAATAAAGTACTGTATAAATATTTTATATTTATATAAACATCTTTATATTTTATGTACCTTCTAGTTTGTTTGATTATATTATTTTAAATGGGATCTTCTAAAAATGTTATATTTCTGATGATATATATTTTTAACAGTTTTCTAATAACAATATTAGAGATACTATCTGTTTTAGTATGTTGCTCTTTCAGTGTAGTAAACATGCTACTCTCTTAATATATCTGATAATTTGCTCTAGGTTCTCCACAATATTCTATGGAGATAATAATATTGACTACAAATAATGATGGTTTTGTTCATTACTTTCTAGATCTCATATCTTTTGTCTCTTTTCTTTGTTGTTCTAAGACCTTATAGAAAATGTTGAACAGAAGTGGTGATAGCGGGATCATTGTCTACAGCCAAAATTTAAAGGAAATGTGCTGAAATTTCACATGTGTGCCACGGATTTTTTTGGTAGATGCCCTTTATCTAAATTTAAGGGAGTTGCCTTCTATTTATAGTTTGCAAAAGATTTTTGCTATTGTTTTTCTTTAATCATGACTAACTATTAAATGTTGTTAACATTTTCTGCATCTATTGAAATTATATATTATTTTTAATTTTCTCAAATTGTCTTTTAGGAAATTAATAGATTTTTCTAGGGCCAATTCATCTTTGCATTACAGGAAAAACATTGTTTGGTCATGCCATGTTATTATGGCCATTATTATTGCTACTGTTCTTTATTTTCACATTAATGGATTCAGTTTTATTTAGGATTTTTGAACCTTCATTAATTTTTCTTTACTATATGACCTATGTTTACTTTTAGTATTGAGGTCATTCTAAATGACTCATAAAAGTCCTTCCTTTCCCTCTCCATTTTCTCCCCCTTCTCTTCCTTCTTTCTCTTCCTCGCCTCTTCTCTTTTTACTCCCTGGAACTCTTTCCATAGATATGGCTATTAGACTTTCTGTATTGTTTTCAAGTTTTTTTTAAAAAATTGCCTTGAGAACCATCTTGGACCACAATTCAATAATAAAAAGACAAATAACCCAATTTAAAAGTGGGCATAGGACTTATAAAGAAATTTCTCCAAGGAAGATATACAAATGACGAATAAGCACATGAAAAGATACAGATCATCATTAACCATTAGAAAAATGCAAATCTGAATCTCAGTGAGATACCATTTTTTGTCTACTAGGATGGCTATAATCAGTAATAAATAATAACTGTTTGAGATAATATGGAGAAATTGGAAGCCTCATATATTGCTTTGCTGTTGGGAACATAAAATGGTATAGCTGTTTTAGAAAACACTTTAGCAGTACCTCAAAATATTAAACATAATTATGCTAGGACCCATAAATTTTATATATATATATATATATATATATATATATATATATATATATATATATAATGGAAGCATATGTCCTCACAAAACTTGTCCATGAATGTTTTTAACAGCATTTTTTGCATTAGCCAAAGAATGGAAATAACACAAATGACCAT
>NW_017731850.1:1152027-1185952 GCF_001890085.2 Hipposideros armiger | reverse complement strand
CCTGCCACCTATTGACAGCTCAGTGGCAGCTCAGCTCGGGCCGGGCATCGAACCACTGTTGCTCAGAGCTCAAACTCTTGAGTGAGCTCTTAACTAACTAAGCCACTCAGTCAGCCCTGTTTTAGCACATATTTAAATAAGCTCTTTAGTATCACCTGTATTTATGTGTATAATTTGATGAGTTTGACAAAATATACAGTTTTGTAACCACCACCACAATCATGATATAGAATATTTCCCACATTCCAAATATTTCCCTTGTGACTCCTTTTAGTCAATGCTCTCCCTAACCTCAGCCCCAGATAACTAGTGATCTGCTTTTTGTCTCTGGAGGGGTTTTTGTTTTGTTTTGTTTTGTTTTGTTTTGTTTTGTTTTGTTTTGTTTTGTTTTAGCTGAGCCATCCTGCCACCTGTTGACGGCTCAGCAGCAGCTCAGCTCGGGCCAGGACTCAAAACGCTGTTGTTCAGAGCTCCGCACTCTTGAGCGAGCTCTTAACCAACTGAGCCACTCGGCTGGCCCTAGTGGAGTTTTTTTTAGAATCAAATGGAATCAAACAAAAGACAATCACAAAGTATGTTATTATTTCACTTAGCATAATGCCTTTGAGATTCATGTATGCTATTACATTTATCAACAGTTGGTTCCTTTTTATTACTGAGTAGTATTTTATGGTATGGATGGAACTACCACAGGTTTTTCTTCTGTTTACCAGTTGATGGAAATTTGGGTTCTTTCCAGTTTGGTGATATGATGACTAAAGCTGCTGTAAACATTTGTGTGCAAGTCTTTGTGTAAACACATGTTTTAACTTCTGATGGGTAAATACCCAGGTGGGGTTGCTGGATGGTTTCTTTTTTATTATTATTAAAATTTATTGGGGTGACAATGGTCAACAAAACTACATAGGTTTTAAGTGTACAATTCTATAATGCATCATCTATATATTGCATTATGTGTTCTCCACCCAGAATGGTCTTTTAAATGTATGCTTAATTTGATGAGAAACTGTCAATTGGTTTTCCAAATTTGCTGAATAACAGTCTACATTCCCACCAGCAACATACGAGAATTGACGTTGTTCTACATCATTGCTAATGCTTGATATTGTTAGTCTTTGCAGCATACTTTGCAGCATAAGACATTTAATCTCTTCATGGCTCATTACGTGATTCAGCACACACTGAATAGCTGTCATGTGCCTGATCCTTACATAGGTGTTGGGACATCCTGGACGTTGTATTTTAAACAGACATTAGACAATTAATTCATCCAGTAACTTTGATAAATTCTATCATAGCTTTCCTGTATATTCTTTTGGGTTTCCTATGGAGGCAATCATATCAGGAAAACATGACTAGTAGATCATTCCCTTTTTCTTGAAATACTGTCTTTACTAGGCTGCTCATCTTTACTAGGTTGCTGCAGGAATCCATTCTCCTGATTGGCCTTCTCTCTCCCTGGCTACCACTTGGGGTGGTCTTCTTTGGTGGTTCTTCTTCATCTTCTTGACTTTTTACAGTTGAAGTGCTTTTCAGTATTCAGTCTTCGAAAAGCTTCTCTTTTCTAACTGTACTCACAGCTTTAATGACCACCACCTGATGGATTTATTTTAACTATCTATATTTTATAAAACTGCAAATTTACATCTCCATCCTAGACTGGTGCCCTGAACACTATACTTGAATATTTACTTGACTGCTGACTCAGTATCTCATTTTGGTTGGCAAACATCAATAATAATAATGATAACACCTACCAACACAAAGCCCACTAACACAAACTCTACCACCACCAACATTTATATGGTGCTTACAAAAAGCCAGGGACTATTCTAAGAGCTTTATATAAATTAACTATTTTTAAAAATTTAACTTAATAGGCATCCCAATCTTATCATCCAAAACCAAACCCCTTATTCTTCCACCAAAATTTGCTCTACCTATAGTCTTCCCTATTTCAATTAATAACATCTTCATCTATTTGGCTGCTAAGGCCCAAAGCTTGGAACTATTCTTTAGTCCTGCCTTTTTTTTTTTTTAACCCTCCTCTGAGCAAATACTATTGGCTCAACTTCAAAACAATCCCAAATTGCCACCAACTCTCATTATCTTTCTTGGTCTGGTCCTGTCCAAGACATCATCTCTAATGTAATTTCTTGCAATAGCCTAGTAACAGATCTCTCTCTTCCCCTCTTTTTCTCCTATAATTAATTCACAACATGGTAGTGAGAGTGATTCATTACACAAAAGTCAGATCATGAAACTCCTCTGCTCAAAATCCTCTTTGTCCATGTCCTCCCATATTGCTCAGAGTAAAACCCAAATTCCTTAGTGCACCTGGTAGGTCCCACCCAGTGACCTGTCTGTCCTCTAAGCCTCCCCCCGTTAACCCTCTGCCCTCGTTGTGTCCCATCCCTCCTGCCTCACTGCTGTTTCTACATCTCACCAGGCACAATCATATCTAAGTAGTTGTCCTTGACTTATTTACTTACCGGAGAGAGGAACACTGGATCCCATTTTACCTCACCTATCAAGTCACAGGGATGTATATGATTTTTTTTTTGCAAATTTGTTTTATTAGCTTCAGGTGTACAAAGCAATGTAATTGTTAGACATTTACACCCCTCACAAAGTGATAACCCCCCCTCCAATCTACTGCCCCTCTAACATTATATATAGCTGTTATAATACCATTGACTCTATTCCCTATGCTGTACTTTATATCCTGTGACTACATATATATTTAATAATAGTTGACATTCAGTATTATTCCACTTCACTTTCTGTTGTGCAGCGCAGTGGTCAGGCATCTACACATTCTATGACGTGATCCCCTGATATGTCCAGCACCCATCTGGCACCTTACGTGATCTGTACAACATTGTTGATTATATTCCCAATACTGTATTTCATATCTCCATGGCAATATTGTGGCTACCAGTTTATATTTTCTAATCCCTCACCTTTTCCCCCATCCCTACCCCCTCCTGATTAGCAAATCAGTTTTTTCTCTTATATCTCTAAATCTGTTTCTGTCTTGTTTGCTTGTTTATTCAGTTCTTTAGATTCCACATGTAAGTGAGATCATTTGTCTTTCTCAGTCTTATTTCACTTAGCATAATGTTCTCTAGGTCTATCCATATCGTTGCAAATGGTAAGATTTCATTCTTCTTTATGACTAATAGTCCATTGTGTAAATGTAGCACAGTTTCTTAATCCAGTCATCTACCGATGGACATTTTAGTTGTTTCCATGTCTTGGCTATTGCAAATAGCACTGCAATAGACATAGGGGTGCATATATTTTTTGAATTAGTGTTTTGTATTTCTTTGGATAAATACCCAGGAGTGGAATTGCTGGTTCAACAGGTAGTTCTATTTTTAGTTTTTTTTGAGGAAACTCCATACTGATTTCTATAGTGGCTGCCCCAGTTTTCAATCCCACCAGCAGTGCACGAGGGTTGCCTTTCCTCCACATCCTCATTAACACTTGTTGATTTATTGATGATGCCATTCTGACAGGTGTGAGGTGGTATCTCATTGTGTTTTTTATTTGCATTTCCCTGGTGATTAGTGATGTTTGAGCATCTTTTCATGTCTGTTGGCCATCTGTATGTCCTCTTTAATCCTGACCTGTAAATGAAAACTTCAAACCATCAGTATTCATGGAGTGCCCATAGTGCTGTTGTAAGCACCACTGGGCTACAAAACAAGTAGAAGACACAGTCTCGGCCTAGATAACTGGGTGCTTAGTGTCGCTTGCCCATATTTCTCAAAACAGCACAAAGCAAAATAATGATTTGAATAGAGGTTTAAATTAAACTCTATTGAATTCCTACAGTATACTATTTTTGCCTACCTCTTACACCTACCTGAATAAATGACTTACAAATTTTCCCCTTCAACTTTTCAACTGGCGATTTGTTTACTCAACAAATTATTTTACCAATGAACACTGTCATTTGGTATAATTGAACATTTCCCAGCACTTGAGAAGAATGTATAAAATCAGGCAAAATCCAATTGATTGTATGTATTTTGTATACTTTAAGACTTGTTTATATATATCTAGGACTACTGTTATTTTTTTGTTATTTAAACAAAAACTTTGCCATAATCCCTGTAAGCCTATCACCAGTAGAAAAAAAAATGTGTGATTATATTGAAGTGGCATATTAAAATACTTCAAAGTATATTATTGAAAGGAGCACATTATTTCACCTGCAGAAAAATTTTTTTAGCTTAAAGAAATATCAGTTTTGGAAGTAATTATTTTTTAATAAAATAGCCTTCTTTAAAGATAATATTTCCATGAGAAAATAGGGAAAAAAATATGAGAATTCTTTAAATTCAAAACGGGGCTAAATTGAGTTCAGCATTTTCTTGCCCAAAGCAGAGTTTCCTTTTATCTCTCAAAAATACCAACAGGAGGCGAAGGGCTGAGCTTCCTTGACAATTACACTCCAGCTCTCCCTCTGTAAGCTTTATTCCCAAATGTACTTGGGAACGAACTTCTGACTCCAGACAAATGACTGTTAGTTCAGTTCCTACCTGCCAATCACAATATTTGGGGTATCTGTGCCAGTCTCTGGGTCAGCCTGATGATAAGATTACAGGACCTGTTAGTTTAGTTCATTAGCAGAAATTCATTCTATCTAGACACTGCAAGCTGCGGTTTGTGTTGAGGGTGGGGGTGGGGAATGCCAGGGGCCCGCCTGGATGCGCTGGTTTTTCTTACTAGGAAGTGGTAAAGGAAAGCACTATTTCCCCTTTGGGATCCCTATTTCCCCCTTTCAGTTCCTCTGTTTGGGCCAGACAATAGAAGCCTCTAGGCCCCCTTCTCCTGGCACCCGGTCCCTGTCGCCCCTTCGTCCCCTCTTTCCCTCCCCACCCCTCACCCACCAGCTTTCCCAACTCCGGCTCCAGGCGGAGATTTGTCAGAACCGCTCGGTTGAGACTGATTATGATTGCAGCAGATGGGCTGGATTTGACAGCCCGATTCTAAGCAGCTTCTGATGGGGGGGGGGCGGAGGAACAGGGAGGGGGAGTCAGTGGGGGGCGGGAATCTATGGGCCGGAGCTGCCTAGTACAAGCGCACCAGCGCAGCCCGGCCAGGCGCGCCTGGGCAGCTGTTTAACGCGCGCCTCCAGGAGGAAAGTGGCACTCAGACCCGAGGGGCTCCAGGAACGCCAGTGAAACACCCCATTGCCGAGAGGGCGCGGAGACACCCAGAGGCAGGCGCAGGGGGACCAGTGGAACACAAAGCGGAAGAGAGCGAGGGAGCACGGTGTCCTGACTACCCCGAGCGGTGGGCTGGCTGTGGAGCGCGCGTGGCCCAGGCTACCGCCGCGGGCTCTGGGCATGGCAAGTTTGCCAACTCCGGGCTCTGCGGCCAGCGCCTGGCTGCCCCCGAAGTGACAGCACTGCAGCTTCTGCCCCCCGGGGGGCGGCGCCCACCCCGCCCCCGACCCACTGCAAAATGCTCCAACACAGGCCAGGTAAGGAGATGCCAGCCCGCTCCCGTCCCAGGCGCGTCCCCAGCACTATGCTGTCCCGACCTCTCCCGGTCCCTCTGCTCCCACTAGTCCCGGCTGACTCCCTGCTTCTGTGCCTCCCTCTGTGGTCTCTTGGGTCCATCTCGGCACTCTGCCGCCCTCCCTCACTGTCGCCCTTCTTTTCCTCCTTACCAGATCCCAACACCAGGGGGAGAAGTTTAGGTAGGAGGCGCGAGGTTATGGGCTCTCTTCCCACGCGTTCGCGCGCCTGGACACCCGAGGCTGGAAGGCGGGTGGGAACCAGGTGGGTTTGTGTGCTCTCTCATCCACCTTCCCGGGCCCACGCAGTCCCTGCCCCGCACAACACACACACACACACACACACACACACACACACACACGCGCGCGCGCACGCACGCACACACAACCCTTTCCACCTGTGGGTCGTTCCTTTTGTGCTGGAAGTAAAAAGGAAAACATGCACACGTGGAAACACAATTCCACGCGGCATCCTCCAGAAACTTCTGAATGGTGCGGGGGAGAGGGGTGGCAGGGAGTGAGCAGATCCGACCCTCCCAAGAGCAGGATCAGCGCCCATTCTGCCCCTTGGCCTTGGCTCCTTGTCCAGGTGCTAGCAGAGCGAGGTGCCCCCAGGGGAGCCTGGAGGCTGCTGTACTTGGCACGGGCATTGCTGTGCCACCAGACTCCCCCCAACCCCCAACCCCAGGGGCCAGCCTGGACCACTGCCTGGCCTGGCCCCAGCAGGGCGTGCCTGCCTCACCCCCCTCCTGTCCCCCGTAATCCACCCCCCGGCCAATCACCAGTGGGTCCCTAACCGTGTCTATCCAACGGCTCAGGTCCTCTAGCTCTGGCCGCCCCTCCCTTTCTGCAGCCGCCCCAGCTCGCCAGGAGCTATAAGTGTGTGCCCTGTTGCTACTGGCAACTGCCTGTGCAGAAAGCTCAGCCCCCAAAGCAGCTTAATGTTGATTGATGGGCAGAAATACGATATTTTCTGGAGCTTAGTGGGCGCTGGTGCAGAGGCCCTCCCTGCTGCTGGAGCCCTATTGAACGCCTGGGTAGCAGGCAGTCTTCCTTCCCTCCTAGGCCCCACCCTACCCCACCCCTTAGTAAAAAGGGGCCTTTAGGATATCCTCATCCCCTAGGGTTAAATTCCATGCCCGCTTTTGCTTTCCCGAGTAACCAACAGCCGCCCCAGAGTTTCCCGTCTTCTTCTCCAGGCTTCTGTTGAGTCAGATAGAAGAGGCCCTGTTTCTGGACATGACCGTCCTCTTTTCTATTTTTATCCCCCACCTCCTCACACACCCCTCCCTACACATAGGCACTTAAAACGGATCACCTCTTTAATGACCAGAGGTATTCCTGCAAACGCTCATGAAAGCATTTTCCCAAAAATAATTAATTTCATATCAATAACTCTTCCTCAGCTACTGCTCCACTCCCACTGTGCCTCTTCCCTCTCTCTTCCCACAAAGTCTTGTCATTTTCACCTCTAGCAAGACAGGGTCTGGGGAATACGGCGGCACTTCCACTGCTCAGTGCTGAGACAACCTTTACTGCTTCTGTGGTTTTTTATTTGCTTGTTTTTCATTTTAACCCCCTCCAACTCATTACCCCTTCCTTTTTCTGAGATGGCAGCTTCCTTCTTTAGACCATATGAACTACAATAATACGAATTTCCTGGGCTACTAGAAATTCCTGCCCCAACCTGTGCTTCTTCTCTCCCTCCCCAATACTGACTGAAAAGGGACACATTTCATCATCGGACAAGTTCTCTTCAGAAGAACTTTTTGTTCTGCAGCATTTTTTCTCAGCACCCCAGGCTTTTCGGCAGAGTATTTTCATGACCTAAATTGTCACACCTAGCTTTGTTTTGCCTGTTGACATTAATTTGGAAAACGATGTGATGTTTTAAAGTCATTCATTTATTCATCCAAACAAAACTTCCTTGAGAGGCTCTGCTGTGTCGGGTACCAATGTGGACCCTGGGTTGGGGATGAAACAAAGGCTAGGCCCAAATGGCTCTCAGCATTTTAAAACCCACATTACAGCTGGACTGTGGTTATTGCTGTGATGGCTAATATTATAACAGCACCCTACATGTGCCCGGGACTTTACAGTTTACAAAGGGCTTTCAGAGGCATTATCTCCTTTAATCCCAGCAGCAGGAATTTTAAATAGCGGGGATTCCACCCAAAGGCCCAGTAACGCTCACCAATCCTGCTTAACCCAAAAGAAAGAGAATCTTGCAAATCATCCCAACAGCTGATGGAGCTTTAAAATACAGAATAAACAATTCAGAAGAAGCTTTTGAAGCTTAGTTACAGGAATGTAGTTTGGAGAAGATGCGTGAAATGCATGTAACATGCACATTACCAGGAAGTCATCATGGGAAAACACTCCATCCTGAGACTGGTCCCCCAGTGAGCTGCTGGCTGCTGGAAGTAGACTTTCCAGGGTTCTGGACTGTTGCCTTATCCTAGGATATAAAACAAGACAAAATCATGAGCACGAAGTTGCTGGGAGACTAGCAAATTAAGCAAAATGAGTAGGCAGTGAAGTTACTTTCTTTAGCTACAAGGCATTCTTGAGATATCTGCAAGTTCCTAGTATATATTTACTTTAGAAATGGAGCAATTTTCCATACTTAGAGCATAAAAAATGAGTTTGTGTGCCTTGTGTGAGCCATATGAAGATGATCAAAGTTTTCATCATTTTTACTCATTACGTGGAAAACCAGGGGTATCTCAGGTGGATAAGTGGCAGTTTGTCTTTTTTATTATTTACAGTCATGCACCACTTAACGACAGGGATGTATGCTGAGAAACGTGTCGTTAGGTGATTTTGTCGTTGTGCGAACATCATAGAGTGTACTTACACAAAACTGATGGTATAGCTTACTACTGTAATTGTATGTTCTGTACTTTTATACAAGTAGCAGTGCAGTAGGTCTGTTTGCACCAGCATCTCCGCAAACACATGAGTAATGTGTTGAGCTGCAACGTTAGCTAACACATCACTAGGTGATTGGAATTTCTCAGCTGTTTTTTTTTTCCAGCTTCTTTATCATCTTATGGGACCACCATCCTATATGCAGTCTGTCATTGACAGCCATATTGGTATATGGCACATGACTTTATGGGGAGAATGTACAGAAAGTTTTCATGTAGCTTTGTTCATTTTCTCATTTTCAGCATGGAAGGTAACTGTTCCTCACTTCTCAGGTGTGAATATCAGCTATGACTTTCCTCCAAAAATGATTTCTAGAATGTCAGCTGATATTTATAAGATTTGCTTGGCATTTCAGACATCATGCTAATCCCCTAGTTTATCATTTGGAAAAGTTTTATTCAAAGAAGTTTGTTTTGCAAGCAAGGTGGTAGGTACCTCATAGGGAACTTATTATGGCCAGAGTTTGGCTGTGGGTGTGGCGAGGTCACAGATAAAGCAAGAAGGTAATCACAGGGTAAGATCTGTTATTAGGAAAAAATGGAGATACCCAAGGAAGTTTTTTTATTGTTTAGTACCATGAGGCTTTGTGGGAACTTTTAGATGTGGATTATATTTATTTATTTTTTATTTTTTTGTGGAGAATTTGTTACTCAAGCTTGTCATAATCATCCTTCGGTACCCACAGGGGATTAGTTCCAGAACTCCAGCGGATACCAATATCCGTGGATGTTTAAGTCCCTTATATAAAATGACATAATATTTGCATATAACCTATGCACATGCTCCCATATACTTTAAATCATCTCTAGATTTCTTATAATACCTAATACAATGAAAATGCTATGTAGATAGTTGTATTATTTAGGGAACAATGGCAAGAAAAGAAGTCTGCATCTATTCAGTACAGATACAACCATAGTAGGCCTAACTGCATAGTACTTAGCACATCATTGTCCCCAGTGCATATCAACAACAATGTAACTTTTTTCCCCCAATATTTTCTATTTGCGGTTGGTTAAATTTGCAGATATGGAAACTGCAACTATGGAGGGCTGACTGTACTCTGTATTTTGGTATTCCTGTGTATTATTTTCGTTCTTAGACATTATAGCATCTTATTTTAGAGCTGGACTTGTGTCTTTAGATTGGTTGTATGTCAATGAAAATCACATAATAAAAAAAATGTATATGTATATATTTGGGAAGTTAGGTTGGACCTGGTGGGCTCTCTTCTGACAGGGGACGTCATCAGGTCCTGCTGGATCCTGGAGGTTTTTGAATGAAGTGTAGAGAAGTGCATACTCTTCTAGTCCAAACCTTGTGCATACTCTTCTGATTTTTGTTTCAAATGAGAGACTTGAGTGGAGAAAAGTTGTGGGCACTGTGACGATGGCTTACATCACCCGGTTCAGGGTCATCAGCCTTCCCTATGACTATTGAAGTTAGGGCTCCATTATTTATGTATTCATTCAATAAATATTTGTTGAGAATTTTTAGGGAACAGGCTCTGCACTCCAAGCCTTCTCACTTTTGCTGCAGAGCTGTGCCATTTTATGTTCAGCCAATAGGCATATTCCTTTCAAATATCTGACAGTTTCATCCTTTGGGGTTCCTGTAGGTGTCATTTAAAGAAGCAGGAGAGGATAGTTGAGAGACTTCCTTGCTGCAGTGAAGTAGTACAGGATCACTGCTGAGGGCTGCTGCCTCCAATGGGCGTTGCTTCCTGGAATTGACACTCTTCCCACCTTCTTTCTCCCAGTAAACCCTGCTTTCAATGACCCCTTCAGCTCAAACTTCTTGGACAGTAGGTGGCAATGGATGAAGTAAACAGTCCCTGTGATTTGTTCACCTCAGAAGCATAGCGGTTGCATATTACTTGACCTATGAACGTATGAACATAGCCTATGAAGTGCTTTAAGGACGATGCATGCCAGTACCTAGATTCTCGGGTACTGGAGCAGGTGCAGAGGGTTTTGAGAAAGGGAGAGAAACCAATTCTTTAATGTTGTGGTTGTGTTAGAAGATGTTGAACACAGGTCATAGCACTTACTGCTATAGGTAAGACTGTGGCCTCTCACTGCGTTGTGAACTCAGAGTGTTACTGAAACTGCATGTGTCATAGCAGGTGGTTATGAGTTCAAACTTGGGAGTCTTGTGGCCCTGGGCTCAACTCCTGATACCGTCACTTATTATTGATGTGATTTGAAACAAGGTTATTAATCTCTCTCATGAACCTCAGTTTCCTTATCTATAAAATAGAAAAAATAATTGCATACATTTATAAATTGTTAACAGTAAAATCTAATATACATCAGGGGCTAAAAACAGTACCTAATGCACTAGAATATTGGTATACCTGTTATGGTGTTTTCACGTTATTTTCATGTTGGTGGGGACCTAATAAGACTGCCTTTTCCACATGTATCTCAACTCTGAACCATCTCCCAGCTCCTCATGGAAAATAACTACTATAGGGAACATATAGTTTACAGCAGTTACAGCTACTTTCAGAAGGAGCACATGCCTTCCACAAGCATGATGGGAGATGATACCCTAATAATCTTTGAGGTGCAAACACTTTATGAGATAAAACTGGAAAGTTTCAGTTACCATTAAATTCATCAAATGCCAGGGAAAGACACTGTGCTCGGCTGCAAGGGATGCACAGAGGAAATACAGTTCTTGTCCTCAGCTTTCAAGTTGGAAGAGAGGAGAGGTTGATATGATAAATAATAATTATAACTGCATAATAGCAAGAAGCATCATCATAATAAAGACACCTGTCACTTACCAAGCCCTGGAGTGTGTCAGGTACATTCTTTAGTAAAGGCAGTAGTCATGATATCTGTGAGACTGCTATCTTTTTCTCTGTTATAAAGATATTATATAATAAAGTTAACTGAGTTTCATAGTGGTGTTATTAACAAGATACTGATGGTTGCAAAGGACTGAGTTATCCTTACCAGATGAGCCTACCTCTGGTGGTTTTTGCTGTTGCTCTGAATGAATTGTTTGGAAATGTTGAATGTGATTTATTTAATAACTACATTATCCACAGTTGTATTTGGGTACAGCAATCTCTCAGTCCCCTGTACTCTGCTCACAGCATTATAGAAATGAGAGAAAGAAAAGACTGGGCCTTTTGTTCACCAGACAGCAAGGAATTTATTCTCTTCCTTTTCTCAGTTCTTTGTTCATGTTCATTGTAAATGCCGCCAGGGAAAATGTCTTACTTAGCTCAGATGGTTCCTGCTTAGTCAAAGACCACGTTATCATCAATAATTTTTCTATAATAATTTATTTCTGTTTTTTCTATTGCATGATATTTAGGCTACTGATATTTTCTTTAATTCAGTTCATATCAACTTTTATACACACAGGTGTGCGTGTGTCAAATGGTAAGCGTGGCATTATAAAACAGCATAGATTAGTTCAGTCTTGATATCCAATAAAACACAGTCTGCAAACATACATTTCACTTGATGCAAATTCAGATCAACTTGACTTCCCCCAGACTGTTCTTTTTGTTTTTCTTTTTAGTCACTTCTTGTTTTTTTTTGTTGTTGTTTTTTTGTTGTTGTTGCTGTTGTTTTCCTAAATGTGTTAATATTCTAATATTGCAATGCAGTTCTCCCTACCTCCTCCCAGGTGACAAGTGTCCAAACTCAACTGTCACTCTCCATTTTTTTTCCTATCGAGATTGTATAAAATGGGCTGTCTTCTTAAATGTCTGGAGTGGCGTATCTTAGGAACTCTAAATTTGCTCTAATTACTGTAATATGAATGGGGAGTCACATAGGCTACCTAAATATTTTGTTGTACATATGAATTTTAACCTTTCTTAATGAACTTTTTAAGGGAAACATGTTTAACTCAAAAAGAATTAGATTGATCTTTACAACTCACCATCCACTCTGTCATAGTTTAAAGGAATATCACAACAAAAATATTCCAGCAAAACACAGAATTTCGAAGGAAAGAAGACCACCTTTCCTTCCTTATTTCATTCACTTGTTCATTCATGAATTGATGCAGCAGACTGTTATTAGGTGTCTGCGGTCGGTCAAGCAATGGGTTGGACTTAGAGTGACTATGACCCATGTCTGTTCATCTAATACTGAACATTTAGTGACAGAAAGTCATTAGTTCTCAAAAGAAGCAAATAAACAAAAGAAACACACAAATTTGACACTGCATACTTCTGCCCACTTCCTGCTTTTGACAGCTTTTAGGTATTGTTTATTAATATTTTAGATTATCTCATCCTCATTATATTAATATACCATTTTAAATTGTTCTTTCATTTCACGAAGACTTTCAGAATGTAGAAACCTTTGTCCCTCTGTACCTCAGGATTTGATTTTCCCTGAGACATTTTCAGTTGTCTTTATTGCTCAGTGCTCACTGCTTAGTAGGTATTCAATAAATATCTGTTGAGTAGAGGTCAGGATGAAAAAAAAAGTCAGGTTATTTAGGAATGTACTGTATTAGGAGTTAGGAAATCATCTGATAGCATACCCCAAAAGACCTGCCCTTTTTATCCCCCTGCTGAAAATCATCATGCCTACCTGAGATCAGATCAGGGAATGTGTTCTCTTTTTCACTGGACAGTCTACTTTAGGGTTTGGTGGACATGGCCTTGTGTCTGTGGTTTCTCTTTAGACATGTTAGCACTGGTGATGATTTTGAAGAAGTTTTGGAATCCTATGCTGTTTTGGGGACATCACTCACCCACTTTGCTAAATTATGATTACTCTAAGAATTTCATTCTATCTAACATGATTTCCCTCTTCCTCTTCTTACACTGACATATTTGGAGAAATTCACATTATTTTCATTAAAAGATATGATTTATTTAATACTCGCACTGCATAAGACCTGGTCCCACATTTCATAAATTCATAGTAAATTGTTATAAAATGTAATTTGTTATAAGTTAGTTGCAAAATTAATTATAAAGTACAAATGCCCTTAAGGGGTTTATAATCCATGTAGAGGAACAGGACACAGACCTATAAAGTACCCAAAACCCTGAGTATGGAGCATGTGAAATAGAAAAAGGAAATCAGCATAACAGGATGTTGCAAGATGAAGTGATGAATGAGGGATAGGCCTTCTGGGGAACATGATCTGACCCTAGTTGAACTTAGACATGAGGAGGGAGAAGGAGAGAGATCTAGCCAGGAAAGGGTGTGCCCTCAGGCTCTGAGTCAGGCACTACAGCAGCCCTGGAAGAGGAGTGGGAACTAAAGATGGAGAGGTAGTGGGGGCCCCACAAATATGGGTCAGTTCACGCACACTAAGCAACCTGGACTTTATCCTCTGAGCTAGCATTTCCCAAAACATCTCTCTTGGGACAAGTATTTCTGCTGGGTATTGTTAGTGTGTGAGTCAAACACGTTTCCATAGTTGAAAAGTAAGAAAAGTTGAGAGAAAGTTTAAAAAAAAAAAAGTTTTCTCCTGCATAAGTCCTCAGAGGCTTTATTATGCTAATCTGCATTGTTAATCTCTAAGACTTTCCCAAAATATTGTAAATCACCGAATCCATTTTTATTGGAGCATTGTGGGAGGGTGGTTATCTGCGGTGCCTATTTGGGGAAATGCTGTTGGAGGCCATTGCTGATTCTGAGTCAGAGGCTATATGGGTGAAAAGTGTTAGGAATGTGAACCTGGAAACGGTGTATAGTGGGACCTGAGGGGTTGCACAGGATAATTAGGAGACTGGCTCGGCCCAGCAGGGCATGATAAAGGCCTGGATTAGGGGATGGCATGAAAATGGGAAAGAAAGAATAAATTTCATGAACCCCACTGTTTTTTGAATGACCAGATGAAAAAGCGTTGCCAAGATGCAAGAATCAAGAATGGCTCCAAACTTTGAGATTCTTTTGCATTAGGAGCCTCATTTGATGAACTCACTCTCTATACATTTCCAAACTTTTGGATCTTCTACACGCCAGTTAAAAGCAAAGAAGTACTCTAGATGGGCTCAAACATGAGAATGGGCATCTTTGCAGACTCAAGCCTTTTTTTGGGTGGTTCGCCATAATCTAAATGCTTCCTCAATCAAAATATACTAAAAACATAGCCTGGCCATTTCAAGCTGCATTTCAGGTGTCGTATTGTCATAAATCACTCTGTGCAGTCATTAGAGCTCCCTGCACTGGGATATGGCCTGTATATTCCAAGGCAATGTCTGCAGCACAGAGAAAAAACTCTGTACCCGCTGTTGGGAATCTGGTTAAGGGCACTTTTGTCTGGCTGAGAGTACCTTTGTTGGTTTTCCTCATCATGGGGGGCTTTATTAGAAATAGCAGTGGCATAGTATAGAAGCCACACAGATTTTGCCTCCAGCTTCCTTGGGTTTATTCTTTCCCAGAGATGCAAAGATTTCAGTACATGATGTTAAATCCCATCATTTGCCTGTTTGGTCTCCAAGGACCAGACTATAGGTCTGTTCTTAGTCTTCACATCCTGTTTAATCTGTGTGCAGGAAGTTATGCATCTGGCTTTCAGTTTTTACATCAGATTACACAGATTAACGATTTTTCTTTTCCCATGATTATTTTCCATTTTTGAGAAATGTTCTTAACACTCCTTTCCAAAATAGGCAGCAGAATAAAGGAATAAAATACAATGATAAAAGCTTTACTGCTTTTCCTCTGGAATCGTTCATCAAAGTTATTAGTTACGATAAGTTTCCCAGTTTTCTTACATATCTATGAATATAAGAACATTTTAGCTGCTTAATTAATAACTAATTTATTCTTTAAATTTAATGCTTTCCATTTCTATAGCTATTATACCTCTGTTCATGTATTTGGGAGCTTGCAAATGATTCCAAGTAGTGGTCATTAGTCTGAATATTTCTAAATATTTTTCTCTTATTGTTTGAAATGCCATAAAGTATCTGAATCATTCTGATTCTCCAGTTATATTGCTTATTTGCACTTCCAATGGCTTCGAAAATCCAGAGCTGTGTTTCAATGTGCTTCTGGCTTGACAGATCCCTGCCCATTAGTGTCTTAGTGTTAAATTAACTGTGTTATGTAACTACCATTCTCCTTGAGCATGTTGACTACTTTAGGCTAAAGAAGTTCATGTTCATCCCCAAATCCTTCATTTGGTTGTCTACATTAGGCCAAATCTACTATATAATGGCAAAATTCCTCCTTTCCTTTTGTGGATAGTGATTGTGTATGCTCCATGAGTGTGCTGTAGACTGATGGCTGTAGAGGGGAAAGATGGAATCATTATGATGTGTCCAGCCTACTTGTGCAGCTGTCATTATTGTTTGGTTAGTTGGAATTAAATGGCCTTCTCTTGCTATATGAATGTAGGAGAGAAGGCATGGAGGATGAGAGAGACAGAAAGGGCGGGCGGGCACAGCTTAGAAGAAGGCACCTGTCTGGGCACAGTCGTCAGTGAATGGCTTCCAGTGTGTTAGATTTAAATGGAAACGTTTGCTTTGTTTTAAACTGTAGAACGTGTTTTTCATTTCATTAATTGTAGACTGCTCATCAATGATATGTCGCCAATGTATGTGACCACATTTATTTTCTAATTATATGGTTACATTATATTCAGATTTTTATAGTTATCTTTTTAAAAAATAACACAATTGAATATGCTTGTGACAATATTGACCCTGACATTTTACATATGGATTTAAGAGTACTTTTCAGAGTCTCGTACATGTTACTTGATAAAATAAAAATAAATGTGAATAATGCATTATTAATACTCATAGTAATAAAACAATTATAACAGCATTTTAAGAAGGTTGGAAAAAAGACATGCCAAATCAACCATAATCACTCCACAGGAGTTGTTATTCTGTGGGCACAACTTTTTCTAATGGGGTTCTTAATGCAAAGTTTAACTGGCTTCCTCCTCACAGCTTCCGTTTTCATGTATAGTAACTAGCTTTAAGAAGAGTGCATAAGTTTCCCTTTTGTTCAGTGAACAAATGAGGATGTCACCATAAGTATAAGTATATATTAACACAAAGATGAATACCAAACTAAGGCACATATTCAAAAATCAGATAGGTCAGATTGTATTTTTAACTTTATCCTTAGTTTATTTAAAACTTTTTATTGTGACATTAAACAAATTGCTTTATTGTTCTTAATTTATCAATTGTTCCTTCCACTCTGAAATAGAAATCATGATATTTAATTTATTCATATACTGGAAAATATGTATGCTTTGGGGCCTTTGGAAAAGCATCGTTTTAAACCCATAGAGAAAGCATGCTCCTTACCACGTGTTACTTTATCCTCAGGACATGGCACAAAATTTGTTCATTGTTAGAGCCCTCAGTTTTAATTCTATAATTTAAGCTGTATGCACTTATTCTGGTATTAGATTTTTTTTTTAAGACTTTTATTGGGGAATTGGGGGATGGGAACAGTGCTGGGGAATTGGGGAAGGGGAACAGACAAGTTGCTGTCCTTTTGTTCTTCAGTCTGGCTGTGGAGGACATTGCTTCACTGGCTCAAGTTGGCACCATCATTGCGCTCTTCCTGGGTGAGGCAGATCAGTCGCCGGCTTCTGGACAGCCGCTCACAGCAGCTGCTGGCCGCTCACGCTGGCTGCTGCCTACACACAGTAGCCCATGGCAACCCACCTGCCATCACAGGCGACTCATGGCAGCCCAGCTCCAGGTCGAGCTGTTGTTCAGCATCTTAGCTGTAGAGTGCAGTGTCACTGGCCCTCATATGTGGGATCTGAACCGGGGTCCTCTGGCGTCCCAAGCCAGCTCTTAACCAATGTGCCACTTGGCCGGCCCTCTGGCATTAGATTTTACTTCCAATAAAAGAAAGTTCCATAAATTGGTGAGAATACCAGTGACGCTATTTGTTTTCCAAAACAAAATAAAAGCCGCTAAAATAATTCTATGTAATGACTTTGGAGGACTATTTTAATGCTCTTAGCTGCTACTGCCCACCCAAGGGGCAAAGAGTTTCTCTTTATGAGAATTCTTATATCTCATTTATAGAGCCAATAATTTCACATATTCACTTCTTGCCAGACAGTCTATGTAGCCAGGATCTATTCTGTGCTTCATTACTGCTATCCAGTAGTACCACTAGGAGACCTCTCTTTGCCTATGTCAGGACTGTGAGTCTTCTCCACGGGCATACCCTAAAGCCATCACTCACACTATCCTTCGCCCCACCCCCCAGGAACAAAACTCATTTAACTCAGTTGATCAAGGGGATGGGGAATATAGCCATTCACTAGAAGCTAAAATATTCTGCTTTTCACGGCTTTGCCTCCAAAAATATTAATGAAGAAGTGATGTATTAAATACTTGTCTTTGAGTTTGTTTCATTTTCCATTAAAAAAAAAGTGATATGTCCCATAGCCCTGGAAACAAAACAGTATTTATATGAACATTTATCCTAGAAGGAAGCAGGAAAATGCAAATAGATTTGAACTGGGAACTTCTGTGATATCTATGAAGTGGTGAAAAGCCAAGTTAATTCAACATTTCTTCACATTTGTATAGGACTTTTTTTTCTTTTTTGTTTTGCCAAAGTCCCTCATAGTCAATATATCATTTTGATCCTACAACAAAACTCTAAGAAGGCATTTTATTATTTTCATTTTTTATAAAAGGAAATTTTTTTGGTAATCAAATTGCTTGTTCAATTTCACACAGCTAGTGATTAGGTCAGAAGTTGAGTTCAAGTTTCCAAGCTTCTAGTTGAAAGCTATTTTCACTGTAACACATGGCTTCCAAGTATATAAAAATAAGTGTCTAAGAATTAGTAACACTTTTTTTGTTGTTGTTCTTTAACCCAATTATCCACCTCTTTGTCAGAGATGGGTAATAAATGTGATATATTTTGTGAAAAGTATGACACAGTTATTAAGAAAATGTGTTTTGTAGTCACAGCTGAGTTCCAAATCTATCTTTATTTAACCCCAGATAACTTAACTTCACCCAACTGCATGTGTAAATTGGTGTCCTAATGCCCATTCCAAACTATTGCAGTGAAGATTTAGAGAATGTATACTCATATAGTGAAGGTTCAGGTGATGATAGCTCTCCCTTCCTCTTCCTCCTCTTCATTGTTACTATTATCTTTTAATGCATAATAAATAATCCCTAAGCTTAGGGTTTAAAACAACTACAGCCTGTCCTCAAATCCTTTCATTATAATGTTGACTCTCCTTTATATCAATTAGTCTATGGCACAATTAGTTTTGTTGTATGTAATTTCACTTAAGGTTGTAGAAACGATTCACGATGTTCAGTGAGGACTTCCGTGCCATTGTTCTCGATCTCACCATTCTGTGAGTTGATTGGGCTCAGCTGAGTAGTTCTTCCGCCCCTTCTGATGTTGGCTGGGGCTGCAGTCATCTGGGGGCTCTATTGGGGTAGTGTCCACGATGGCTTGTCCACATATCTGGTGCTTGGGTGGGGATGCCTGCAGGCCAGACTCAGTGGGGTGCTAGGTTGGCTGGATCTCTGTCTCACTCTCTGTAGTTTTTCTACTTGATCTCTGGAACAGGGCTTCTTGCATGGTGACTCAGGGCAAAAATAGAGGCTTCTAGACCTTCTTGAGCCTAAGTCCTAGAACAGGCAGGATGTTACTCCTGCCATGTTCTGTAGGTTATAGAGGTCCACAGGACGAACCCATTTTAGCGAGGGAAGGGGCTGTACCAGGGCATGAATACGTAAAGGTATGGGTCATTATGGGGTCATCTTGGGAGACTAGCTACTACAGCCATCATCATCGTCAAAAGTTTTCCCCAGGCTTTTGACGTGGGGCCACAGATAAGACAACACCAATCTTTCTGTGAACAGAAGATCTATGCCTCTGTCTTGGAGTTAGGAGTTTAAATGACCTTTCCAACGGCCCAAAGCTTGAAAAGGCAGAAATAGAGTTCCAGTCCAGGGCTTCCGCAACTGAGACATTGTGTCCCCATTTTGGTTCCATTCTGGGGATAAATGTGATGATGACACGGTGCAGGAGTGGGGGTGGGAGAACAAGAAAGTCTAATGAGTGGAGGTGTTGGAAGGACGAGTGGGGAAGTAGATAAGGTGTGGGCTCACAGCATGCTTCCTAATTCTGCCGCTTTTACTTTGTGAATTCCAGCCTTCAAATTCACTGTTCTACAGTTTTCATTTGCTTTTTATTGGGTGGGGTGGGGTGGGGGGTATACTGTCTATTTCCTGAAACAGGGAAGCGTAACAGTTGCCTTAACCACCTCGTAGGCTTACCATCACTGTTAAATGAAGTAAATGTTGTAAAAGGTCCAGCAGAGTGGCCAGCATATAGCTGATGTCCAAGGCATGGTAATTCTTTCTTCCTCTTTCCCTGTATTTCTTACGGGATCTGCTTTCTGAGGCACAGAGCTGCACATGGATTATATTTTGAAATGCATTGAGCATTATCACTGTACTTTGTGTCCTCATGAGTGGAGAAAGTTGGAGGTTGCTTGCCTGGTTTCCCATCAGGAGCTCTGCTACAGTTGCCAGGGAGAGTCAGCTTTGGAAAAGTGGGCATCTTTACTTGGAAACACAGACCTGATTATTCTGTAAGAGGGCTGCTGATGCAAATGAACCCCTTTGTTCAGAATGTAGCCGGCAGAATCTTCACCTCACGTGCCATGAACACCTCCATCTGTCTACTCACCCTGGGTTCACCATTTGCTTAAGGAGGATGGTGGCTTGCTTTTGTAAAAGGCTGCTTCAGAAGATTATTCTGGACATTGGAATGAATTCCACTGGGAACACATTAGTCCCAAATTATTAATAAATTGGTAGACACCATGCATTAGGACTTTAGGCACCTTCTGGACCCTCTTTTTGGCTGGCATTGAAAGAGAAGCTTTCTCCATTTGCATTGGGTGGTGCTTCTAGGCATCCTGACTCTGGTCTCAAAAACCTCTGGTCTATAAAGGGGGTGGCTGAGCTCACTTCCACAAGGATGTAGGTAAAGGTTAGTGCATCTTCATTTGCCAACATCAATGTCAGGGCAGAAGAAATATGTCCTTGGAGTTTAAAAGTTACTGGTTCATGGCAGCAGTGCTCTGCTCACAGACCTGGTGGTCTGATCGGATGGCACCGGGCAGCACTGAGAGTCTCCCTGCTTTGGCTAGTGACAGGACGTGTGCGAGTTGTGATGCTGTTGGGAGCTTGTGTTTGTGTGTGTCTGCTTGGCTGTGAGTAGAACAGAGCCCTGTGATGAGAATGGAAGCTCAAAGAATCTCTTCTCTTCAACCCCTTCTAGGCATGGGTACATCAAAATCAAGATGAGCAGATGCATTTATTTCTGCTTTTTTTAAAGACCTCTTGCAAAAGTGATTTTATAGCCTTGCTTACTGGGACTTCTCCTCATTGCTAAGAAACATCTCTCCTGCCTGAAACGAAGCTTCTGTTCTCTATTTGTTTAATCAGGAGATGTGAGGATTAGACTCTCATCATCCTCTGAATAATAATGCTTTCGGTATTGGAAGGGCGTCATTAGCTCACTGCAGCTACCTTCCCACCACATTCTACAGTTTCAATTTTTGAACTCAAAGTACTGTGAAATAATTTTTTCCTAAAGACATTAAAAGAATATTTTAGTGAGTTATGGCTGGGCCAAACCTAAGACTTCCTCATAGTTTCCGTGTTAAGGCCTCCATTTCAGAGAACCACTCAAATCAACAAAATGGGCTTGATTATTCACAGGGCAGAAATATGCACTTGTTATCATGTTTTGTCTTCATGGCTATTAAAAGGAATAAGCTTTTAAAAATAAATATTAAGAGGTCAAGTTTCTTTATATACACTGATTTGATTTGCATTTTCTAAACATTACATTGAAATTCTTATTGGGCAGCACAAACTTCTACTTTAGATTAAAGTTGAGTACAGTGCCTTGCAGAATCAATAATGAATGATTCTGTATGTATTTTTTTTTTCATCTCTTATGTGCTGAGTACTGTGTTTAGTTTAGTTGTCCCCCTTCACACCCCTGTGCCTGGCAATATCAGAACCATGTCACCAATAAGAACCAGCACAATTATGCAAGTCTGCCCTGGCCTGTCCTGGGAAGGTCTGACCTCTCCTTGGGGGAGCTCATTGGCAGTTACAGGGTCTCGGTCAAAATGTATACATTTGTCTGTTTTCTGCTACGTTGCTCTGACTGTGACTAGCAGCAGATAGTTGCTTTCAAGGCTAATAAAACTAAATCTGAGAGAATTTGCTTCCTTTGTGGGTTCTTTTCCATTGAGGACTTAGCTGGCAGCGAGATGCCCGGCAGGGCAGAGGCTGCCTGAGAAGCAGATGGCCTCGTCCTCTGCTTCCCCTCGAGGTCTCAGGAGGCATGCCAGGCATGGTTTCTTAGCACCACCCCTTATGTGTGGCGTGTACCCAGATTCATTTCTGCTGTGAGACTGTGAACTCAGCCAAGGAGAACATCGTGTCCATCCCCATGATGGATGCCAAGGGTGAGACAGAAGGCTCAGCAATCCACGGTTCCCACTAGGAGTGAAGTGTGGAGTAGGTTGTCACGCTCTGCCTGTCCCCCCTTGCTTGGGCCCTGGGCTGCTCACCAGCTGGCCCACACTAGATTAAGGTTCTGTGGGACTTGAGCTCCCAGAGGCTGTCCTGTCTACACATGCCCGCCATTCTCCATGACATGTTTTTCTCCATTGTCCCACTTCACTGAGGTACTACTCTGAGTCAGCTCACTGACAGTTGTTTGTGATAAAGGTTTATCACATAGCTGGGGATTAATAAGGACTCTGCCTGAGAAACCTTTGCACATTTCATTGAAACCTCAAAGGTTAGAACCCAGTTTTTTCCCTGTGATCTGGAGCCCACTCCCTGATGACGTCTCAGGAATCCGATATTTTCAGATATCCTGTCATTTCTCTGTTTAAAACCTCTCTCATTAGATTGAAGTAAAATAAACAAACAAACAAACAAATCAGTCGATTCTTCACTGTCGCCTAGGAGTTGGACCTGATTGGGCCTACCTTCTGTTCTGATTTCCCTTTTTTCTACCCTCTTTCCTTTGCTTGCAAAGCACATTGCTGGCTTCCTGTCTCTTCCTCCAGGCTAAACCCATCTCTTCATCATTCAAGTCTTAGCTGAAGGTTCCTTCCTCCACAGACTAGGTCAAAGCCCTCCCCAAACCTCCACCATGTGCTTCCATGGTCATGGACTTAGTCAGCTCTGGCTGCTATAACAAATACCACAGACTGGCTGGTTTAAACAACAGACATTTCCTTCTCATCGTTTTGGATACTGGAAGTCCAAAATCAAGGTGCTGGCTAATTTGATGTCTGGTGAGGAATCCCTTTCTGGCTTGCAGGCTGCCACCTTTTTGCCATGTCCTTCTCATGTCTCCTTTTGTGAGGATGCAAATCTCATCCAGGAAGACCCCACCCCCATGCCTTCATTAACTCCTAAAGACCCCATCTTCAAATACCTTCCCATTGGGGGATAAGAGCTTTGACATGAGAATTTGGGGGTGGGGTCACAAAACTCAGTCCATAGAAGGCATCATATGCCTCCTTTGTAGCTCTTACAACATTTGCTGTTTTCATTTTGAGTTAGATGGTCACCTTCATACATGTAGAGATTGAACCTCTGTTGTTTTTAATGACTACTGAGTACAGAGCTAGCACATAGGAGATGTTCAGTAAACATTTACTGGGAAGGAATAAGAAAACAAAGAAAGAAAGATGCTGGGATCAGGTCAGACTGGGGAGTGTGGTACCCAGAGCAGTCTGGGAAAGTGTATTAGTTTCCTCTTGCTGTTGTAACAAATTGCCACAAATTTAGCGGCTTACAACAACACAAATGTATTATCTTATAGTTCTGGACTCTGAATAGGTTTTATGGTTCTAAGGTGTTGGCAAGGCTGCATTCCTCTGGAGGCTCTTGAGAAGAATCCATCCCCTTGGTTTTTCTAGCTTTTAGAAGCCACCTGCATTTCTTGGCTCATGTTAGGCTTCAGCAATTGGATCGCTCTGACCTCTGCTTCCATTGTCAGATCTCCTCCTCTGACACTGACCTACCTTGCCTCCTTCTTACAAGGACCCATGTGATAAAATTGGAACCACCTGATAACCCAGGATCATTTCCCCATCTCAACATCCTTAACTTAACTATACCTTCAAAGTCCCTTTTGTCATGTAGGGTATTATTTTCACAGGCTTCAGGGACTAGACTATGGACATGTTAATGGTGATGGCAGACATTAACTGACCTATCACAGAAAGTTTTTGAGACATGGAGAGATGGTGTCAGCCGGAGCACATCTAAATTACAGCCAGGAGAGTCAGGAATATGCTCAATGCTGGGGCAATGACTACCAGAAGACTCATGAAAAATAAAAGGAGGAACACATTTATGGTGGGTTAAGCTATTCTGGGGCTACAGTAAGAGATATGAGCCAGCAGGGATTTTTAATGTGAGCTCCACCTGGCAGTGTTATGCCAGGCTAAAGGCTCACCCGTGGCTTTGCTTCCAAAGAATAAGGAACACAGTGCTGGATACAGAGCCCATGCTCAGCACAGGCTTGCTGGTGGCCAGATGGAGTTCAGACCCATAACAAGGCTAGAGGCTGATTTGAGTGACCCCCAGAGCATGTACAGGTTTTCTTCTTGCATGCAACTCAGCTCCAGTCATCCATACAGCCTCATTGACTGACAAGGGTACCTTTGAGTCAGAGTCCAACCCAGACCAGGTACCTTGGGACTTGACTCCCTTGGGAAATCCATGGAGACCCTTGGCCAACCTGGTGTTGCCCAGAATGTATCTCCCCGCCTTGGGGAAGTTGACAACCACTGTGCCTCTTAGGCATGAAGTGGGGAAGGGAGCACCAGGGCCACAACTAGGGTTGGCAAGATAAGTGCCTGTGGCACAGCATTCATTCAAGGAGGCATCGGTCTGGGGACAGGTCACTAAGCCCTTCATCTGTCTATTTGGGGCCTGCATCTGACTGCTCCATTTGCAGTGTATTCCATGTGAATACCTACAATACATTGATGTTCTTTACTCTAGAGTTGTGAATATAAAGGCTTTCAATTTGTTAATTTTTGTAGCAGAGCCATGATGATTGCTGGAAGCGGTATGGAATGTGATAGGAGGATGTGGTTTACCTCCCTCTGGGGGATTCAAAAATAAATAATTTAATAGTGGCTACTGTATTTGCTTCCTACTGCCATTGTAGCTACTATAAACTTCAAGTGACTGAAAATAACACAAATGCATTATCCTAAAGTTCTGGAGGCCAGACGTCCTAAAATCAAGTTGTTGACAGGGCTGGGTTGCTTCCTGAGGCTCCCCTGGAGCCTTTCCAGCTTCTAAAGACTACTCCCATTCCTTGGATTGTCACCCCTCCAGCAGGGGATCATTCTGATCTCTGCTTTCATCTTCCATTGTCTCATCTCCTTCTGTGACTCCAGTTCTCCTGCATTCCTTTTATAAGGACCCTTGTAATTGCATGGAACCCACCCAGATCATCCAAGATAATTTCCCTATCTTAAGATGCTTAATGACACCTGCAAAGTCCCTTTTCCATGTAAATTAATGCATTCACACATTTGGTGATTAGAACATAGGCTTCTATTTTTGGAGACGGAGGGACATTATTTTGCCAACCACAACTGCACCCACGGGGATATGAAGCCCTGAGGGATGTGATACAGATTGTGGGCGGGGGAAGGGGGATAACTAAAAGGCACATCCTTAGCCCAGGATGAATGAATTTGGAGGCATCTTCCTTGAGAGAATCTGAGGAAGAGAAAAAATGAGAAAGTAAGATGCTGAGAAACATGCGAAGGTAGGACCAACCTAAAACTCAGTGGTGAGGAGAGGATTATTTCTCCTTAAACTGAGAATTTGTAAATTGGAATTTAGAAAGGAAGAAATAGATTTTTCCCGAGGACCAGCATTGGGTCTGTTTACCTGGTAGAGGGATGAACAGGGACTGTCTGGGGTTCAATGTGTGCTCTGTGCTGGGTCAGCCTGAGCAAACCTATAAACTCCTCAGCTGTATATAGAAGAGAATTGTAAAGCTGAAGTGCCGTTCATCATGATCCAGTCTTGTCCCCACATTTTATAAATTAGAAGCCTAAAGCCTAGAAAGTTCAAACGGGTTGACCAACGGCACATGGCAAGTTGGTGTCAGAATTTGGACTAGAAATGGAGGCTCCTGGCTGCAGGACTGCTTTTTTCCCAGGATACCAGGGTTCTTCCTCTGAAATGATCTCGTGTGCATATACCACTTAGTGCCAACTATAGAGGAAGGGCATGGGAGGGGAGCATGGGGCAATGATATATGCCCTCTATCTTCATGCACAAACCACAGGTTGCCTTTGGGTTGATGGATCCTTGGGTGGTTTTGTTTGAGGAAGAGATAGACAAAAAAGCAACCCTATATATGTTGTCAGAGGGGTAGTAGATTGGGGTAGGGGGGTTATCATTTTGTGAGAGGTGTAAATGTCTAAATATTACATTGTTTTGTATGTCTGAAACTAATTTTTAAAAAGCCTAAGTATAAAGAATAAAAGTTTAAAAGTTAAAAAAAAAAGAAAAAAAGAAAAGCAATCCTTTGTGAGTAGCATGTGGCAGGAGGTGAAGCATAGCCCGTGTGTGACTGGGTGTATGTTTAGGAATAGATAGTCCCAAACCAAAGCCATGCATATAAAGTCACCACTTCGCTGATGTAGCATTATAATTCCATCATTTTCTAAAAAAGACAGTAATGGAATCAGGGATCATATAACTGGCTGACATGTGGGCGACTGCACAATGACAAGTTCATTACTGTTTCCACTTTTAGCCCTGAGCCCATTTTCTTCCAGGGAAGAGAATCATTTATCCAGGATATCCATGCAGCTTTTTGGGATGGATTCCTGAACTGTTTTGAGCACTTCATCAGTGATGTGATGGGTCAATTAGTAAGGAATCAACACATGGGCTTATTGGCAGAGACTGCAGATACCCTGACAGGATGTTAAAAGTTTCAATTTCCCTTTCCTAATATAGTAACATATTTAAAGTATTTTAGAGTAATTCTGGAACCAGTAACCTGAGCCAAACATGACTTTAAGTAGCCTCAGCAGAAAATAGGATGTGAGGCAGGGAAAAGAATTGCAAAACCATGGGTCTGAGGAAAGGCAGATCTCTGCAGAACAGGAAGTGAATATACATTTGAGATATTCCATGCCTGCCTACTTCCAGGTCACCAGGTTTCAGAATGAATGAAGGCTTTCTCCACTCCCAGGGTAAGCGTCTATAAAGAAAACATATATTCATATATTTAAGTGGGTCTTTAACTATTCATGGATATTATCCCACAATAAATGCTTTGTGTGGCTGATTGGAATGCTTTTCTGCATAAGACCTTGGGTTCCTAGTGAATTTTTATTTTTTTTTTATTTAAAGTGATGGGGGTGGGTATGTGGGTAGATGCTGCTTATGGAATTTTAATCTAATGCTGTAAAATTTGAATGGGTTGGGAAATTTTTATGTTATTTTAATTAAATGCTACAAAATTTTACGGGGGTAGGAAATTAACATAGGATAAAATTACTCTATGTAAACACATATTTTTAACATGTCATAGTTTTTATGTCAACATCATTAATGTCACTATCATAAAACAACCATTAGTCTCACCAAAACTAGATTTGTATCATGATAATGATGTTGAAACATAACTATCAAGATAATTTAAAGAGAAGACAACTCACAGTCATGCCCCAAATTGACAGTTATTTGACCCTTCTCAGCTAGGGCTATGTATATCATGTGTTTCCAAATGGAACACAGTTTAAAAATACAAAGTAACATTACTTGCAATAGTACATGTGATTTAAATGATTCTATTTGCAAAGTCTCAACACTTGCGAGGTAGATCAGGTGGGAAGAATTGGATGTAGGATATGGTTAAATTCCAGCCTCATTTGATGTTATTGACAGGAGTGGTGGATTAAGTTGCCCCTGGGAAACAGGGCATTTAGGGAGGAGAGAATAACCCTAAGGCTTAAAGCCGGAACTGGGGAGAGTGAATGTCATCTTACTCTAGGCTTTTACTCTAGACTCACACTCAAGACTCAACACCACCTGGCTGCTCATTCATTTACTGGGCATCTCTTCATCATTTATTGTTCTTTGGCACACATTCAGCCTTTTCTTGTTCAAATGCATTCTACGGAACTCCATTTTTGGAGGAGTGTTTTTCCAACTCTTTTGACTGCAAACCACAGGAAGAAATGCATTTTCTATTTTAACTCAGTACACATATACAGTTGACCCTTGAACAAGGTGGGGATTAGGCGTACCAACACCCAGTGCAGTCAAAAATATGCATATAACATTTGACTCCCCTGAAATACTGGTAGCCACTGTTGACCAGGATGCCTTACCAATAACATAAAGAGCCGATTAACACTCATAGCCTGTGGTATATAGATACAGCCACAGAAAAGGAAACATATGGGCCAGTGACATTACAAGTGATGGCAATTTACATACATTCTTACCTCAGAGGAGTAGAGAAATGTAAAAAAGCAAATGTATTTCCTAGAGCATATCAAGCAGATTTAACAAATGTTTACTCTTCATTGTTTAGAATTAAGAGTACTTGCAGCCTTATTTCTAAGGAAGGCCTTCTAAGTTAAATCTGTGGTATCAATCAAATATGATAGCTTCAGCTTGTAAATACCTGAGCTAAAGCTAGAAAGGGCTTAGAAAAGTTGAATGCATTGAAAAATGAAGCTTCCAGCCATGGAATTGTGAAGGTAAGAAGTAGTTTTATTTTATATGGTTTGAAGGCAAGAGGACCAATTGGCCTTTAAAAGATAGTTTCCATAGCTACTGGGCTGAATCAAAGGAAAATGCTGTCACAGCATTTTTTTCCCCTTGCTACCTGTACTGCTTTACGGTAGCTACCAAGGCAGGTATTTTTCAGGAGCTCAGTTATTCCGTAGATGAAATACTATAAAATGCTTCAATCTAGTGTCTGTTAAAAGCAGACTTGCTTTGTTGTGAGAACCTCGTCATAAAACCTAGATGTGACTAGAATGTCTTTCTGTTCACAAAAGACATAGAAAAGCCTCTCTCCAGGTAAAACTTGGTTGAGCTGCTCCCTGCCAATTGAAATTCTACTTTGTGATTTAAAAAATGGAGGCTGCACTTAAATTATAGAAGAATCCAGGCTATACTGCTCTAGACGTTTTTATTTTGTTTGTTTGTTTTTAAGATGAGTATGAAGAACAATATCTCAAAAGGCCCTAAAAGCGATGGATTTTGAGTCTTCATTATAATAC
Organism: Hipposideros armiger; assembly: GCF_001890085.2. Taxonomy (NCBI): domain Eukaryota; kingdom Metazoa; phylum Chordata; class Mammalia; order Chiroptera; family Hipposideridae; genus Hipposideros; species Hipposideros armiger. The sequence goes on along the minus strand of NW_017731850.1, from coordinate 1,157,196 downwards.
ACCAAAACCAATATATACTTAAAATGTAAAAGACACATTATTATGACATAGTTTCCATTTTCATTTTGGCACACCAACTATACATTGAGTCATATCATGTTACTGTAGTTTTGCAGTCATCTAACATTTGTGTCAATGCTGCTCTGATATTCTGTACAAAGTACTCTATCCTATAGGTCTTGAATTAAAAGAAACTTTCTCAATAATGACCTGCAAAATACAAGAGAAGTAGGAATAGATATTCATTTTTGCTTTAATAGTTATGTGTCTCTAGATTTAGAGTTGTACAATTTTTGAGTGACTTTATTGCTTTTCAGAAGTGTTTTCCAATCATTTATATTTATTTTAAAGCTGATAGGTAACAGCTAACTTCTATGAAGAGTCTGGCTGATATCACATGTAGTAGCTTTGTTATTTCCAGGAATATACTAGAGCTGGCATTGAAATGGCTGATAGGTGACAGCTAATTTCTATGAAGGGTCTGGATGATATCACATACAGTGGCTGTATTATTTCCAGGAGCATACCAGAGCTGGCATTGAAATGGTTAATGGTGGCATCTCCATTGGCCACCCACTCTAGTCACCCATGTAGATCCACAGTCCAGTTCAGAAGTATGAGCTGGCTCAGTAAATACACCTTCAAAACAGATTTGCCTCCTCATTCCAACAAGGTTGCTCATTTGCAGCCTCTTCTAGAAATTTTGGAATCACTGTTTGTCTCTGGATGTCACCTCCTTGCCAGAGCCAGTTTCTTATTTTTAAAGCACATTTACTTTTTCTGAACGCAAAGCCATCTCCCTTTCTGTATAGTAGATTATGATTACAGGAACAAGTCAGAGTTGTTTCCCTGAATATCCTAACAGCTGTTTTTATTGTTAAAAGAAAAGAAAATGAAAACAGAGTATTTACCAAGTCGATTCTGACATCATTGGTTATTTTCAGAAATTGGATAATTCAAAATAGAGACCAAGCTCTTTTGTCTTAGTCATGTTTATTTTTAATTTCCAAAATATCACTATAATAGATATCACTCATCTCATCCTGAAATTCAGTTATCTAGGAGACAAGCCTGGGGAAGGCCAATTGGACAAAAGCACATTCCTAGGGTATCTGAAAGGAGGAGACTGATTAGCCCTCTGCAGATATGAAGGAGGAACAGGGAGCTGTGTGGCAGGGAAGATAAAAGTAGGAGAGGAGAAAAAGCCATTCATTCCTCAGAATGAGAGGAGGAAGGGTCACCATAGACAGGCATATCGCATGTCCCAGGGAACTTCTGTTAGAAACGAATGTCAGTCTCAGGATATGACTTGTTGCATCTGTTGCTGAGTACTAGATAAACACCTGTATTTGTAAACACAAATTATATTTTGCAAACCTGATGTCAATACATCTTCTTGGGAAGCTCCAAAAGTCAGGGCTGGAAACGACCAGTGATTTTGGTAATTTTGGTCAAATACTCTGAGCTCTTCAGCTCCAGTAGGAAATGTTAATGTAGATCTACGTGCAATTTTGTATTTATTACTGCTGAGTAGCCCTGCTATTTCTGAAATAAAACCCAAAAGAGAGAGGAAAGAGAGTTCTTTGACATTTGAAAGCAAACAATTTCTGGAATGAAATTCCAGAAAGTATCAATAGTTGTTTATAAGCACAGTGTGGGAATGTGGCCCAAAAGCAAAGCACATGAGCTTAACAAACCCTTTCACTTGCTCTCTATAAAGCCAGTTTTCTTTGCCTGTTAGTCTCAGACTCAAAGCCAAAAGTGACGCCCATGTTGAGGATTACATTCTAGAATAAGAGAGTGGTAAAGTAAGAACGCTTAGAAACTCATGATGATTTCTAGATATACCCAAAGTTTAGCAGCTGATAATGGGAGGAGGCTGGATGCAAGGGAGCAAAATGTAATCAAATGCTTTTATGTGGCATAAGATGAATCGTCTACTCTGAATGAAAATCGAGGCCAACAGCAGCCGTCCAGCGCGTGCTTTGTAAATCACATTATTAGCTATTGCTTGAAGCCTTCACCTAGTGTTTTATATGGAGGTGGTTGGTGGTGCCGCCATATGCCGGCTTGGGCCTGAGCCAGGGCGCACACAGGAAGCCTTCTGCATTCCAGCCGTCCACTCCTGTCTGGCAAAAAGCACTTTTTGTATGTGGTGTAAGTGGCCAAGTTATTTGTACACAATGGGAAGCTGAAATTTCATTTCCACATGAAATTAGTGAATAATGGCTTTCAAGACACACTGAATAAGCATGGCCAAGACACAGTCAGCATTTTAAGTCTTTCTATAGGACGCCAGCCATCTGGATGAAAAATAAATCAGTTATGTAGCTACTTTGGGGACCTCAGACATGAGGCACGGGGAGAGCAACGTGTACGGATGCTGTACCGAAGCGTCTGCTTTCACCAGGGTTTGCTGTGGTCGAGGTTTGTCACATCCGTGATTCCATGTCACTTGTACTGATTTACCAAGTCCCGGATGCATATGGCTTCATTGTAATGCCGTCTTACCATGTATCTGTTTAATGCTTTTATGTTCCTATTTTTTTAGTTTTTATTTTTTCAAAATATATTTACACATTCATTTTGGATTTCAGGCTCCAAGAGAGTAGGTTTTCTATGTTCTGGACTAAGTTCATAACTGCAGAGTACACAACTCTAGAATTAATGCTTTTGATGATGGTGAAATGTATATTTTCCCCAAATGAGAATGGTAAGAGCTCCTTTTCTGCTAAGGTAAAGATCAGTTGTTAAAATATGACTTGAGAAAACCTGATTTCATTTTTGGTAGAGTGTGATTAGAAAAAAAATAGGGCCACGTTTATTTATTTTTAGATAGTAAGATGTTGGTAATCTGTCTATGTATAATAATTAAAACTAAAGCATGGAAATGAAAGTGAGAAGCAGATGGAAACAGGCCCTAGGTAAATATGAACATTTGTTCTAAAACATAGAAGTGCCAGCAAGGTGTATAATCATTTTCTTTCAATTATTCTCATTTTGATTTTTTAAAAATGTTGGCACATGGTTTCAGCTTTATTTACCTTGCTTTGGGTTTTTTCAAAAATGCTTTGGAATTTAGCACACGAGCAGGGTATAAATGAAAAGTAGTGGCTTTTGAAGGAAATCAGTTAATGGGCTATAAAGTAATTTCTTGGTTTGAGAATTTTGGGGTGTAGGAGAAACCAGAATCTAGCTGGTACAACCGGATACCCTCATTTTCCTACTCTGGTTTTTAATAGAAAAGGTTAAGAGCATACTGGAAGAAATGGAGTACAAATGGGCTTCCTTGATTTGCTAGAATTACATGGTATAGTATTTCACAGAATGTATTATTCAAAATGTGTGTCTTTTTTGTTTGTTTGTTTCATGCTATTTGAAACTATTTGTTTCATGCTTCTGTGAATACTGCTCTAAATAAATGGGCCATCAGCTGGAGTTTTACTATCCTTTGCAATTTGAGCTATGTACTGAAAATATATTCGTTATAATGGGATTTAGCTTATAACTTTGTAGTGTGAGCTATGCACATTAATTAATTTTGAGGCAGCTGCTCATTAAAAATTCTTTCTGGTAAACACAATAAGTGAACGTATTTTGGAAGATGCTAGCACATGATGTATGAAACGGAGTTTGATAAGTGCATTTGACTGATTTCTTTGGTAGGTGTTATGGGAATCCAGTGTGATTGGCTATAAAATGATATTTTAATACTAGTTTTGACATTATTGATTTTACGTATGACCTAAGGACCTAATAAAGGAATTGGGGTTAGTTATTAACCTGAAGTAAAAGATATATTCCATAGACCTATATATCTGGAAGGGAACTTACAAGACCCTCTTTTATGCATTCCTCTTGCTTTGTAATGAGAAAGCAAGCCAGAAAGGTTATGATTTAACTGGAACCATACACCTGCATAGTAGGACTGGAAGCAAGGAGCTGAAATGCTCTAACGCTTGAAATGCTCTTTCAGCCCTACCTGTCATCAAACATGACTTTACTGCTTCTTATCTAGGGAAGAATGAGATAAGGTGAGACATTACCGCAGAACCAGTTTACTTGGAAATAAGAAAGAATGCTTTGCTTTGGAGGGTACTCAGTTTGGGCTGCCTAGAAAGGTTTTGGAGACCTTTCTGGAAGTTGTTTAAAAAAAAGCTAGACAAGTGTGGGTACTGGATAGTAGAGATATTAACTTGATGGAAGGGACAAGAAGATTTCTTCAGCTGCCTTCTGAGAGCTGTGATTTACAGATGCCTTCATGTGGTCTAGTTCTTCCGCCCAGTGTTATGATTTCTACAAAGTTATGTATTCAATTCATCTCTGAGACCTATGCTAAAAACATATTTCAGTGTTCCTTTAGGATGCTAGGACCTCCAGACACACTTGTGCATTCATTTCCTCAGCCTTGAGTAAAGGTATATTCTGAATCAAAATCTTGTAATACATAGAGTGCTGGAAATAATTTAGTTCATAGCTTTTGGTACCTATTTTCTTTTTGTTATACTCAGTATTTTATTCCTGTTTCTTTGGGGACTGCATTGTTTCACTTTGGCTTTGGAATAATGGCACTGTGGTCTGCATACATTTGGAAGAGTTAAGACGGTGAATCAATTTCTCTCACAGAAGGCACATGCCCACTCGGGCAACTGCCTCTCAGAGCAATGTTGACAGAATGCCTCTCAAATAAGTGTTGTTCTTTCTATTGACTCATTTGCCCACATCCCCATGTAAGAGAGATGAGCGCAAGAATGGAAGGGAGGTGGGGAAGATGTATTGAAAACATGTTAGAATGTATTGAGTTGTGATAACATGTTTCTCACTGTTTACCTAAAAGTGAGACATTCACAATTCTATGTAATAGAGATGTTAGGCTTGGTTGTGGTAACGAATAAATTCTGAAACTGTAGTGGCTTAGTGAATAAATATATTTCTTGCTTGGATAATAGAACCGGGTGTTTATTCAGATTCAGTGGGGAGCTTTCTTCCATGCAATTATTAAATAAAGGACCCAGGTTGATGGAAGCTCTACCGTGTTCAAATTGTGGTTTCCAAGGTTGCTCTAGGGTTCCTCCTCATCCCAGTATGCCAGAAGAGGGAAGCTGCATAGAGCCATCTTTAGAAGTTTTTTTTTTAAGATTTTTTTTATTGGGGAATTGGGGGAAGGGG
>NW_017731850.1:1127258-1150480 GCF_001890085.2 Hipposideros armiger | reverse complement strand
CCTAGTGCCTAGAGTCGGGCACTAAGAGAGCAGAGGGCACTAAGGAAAGAAGCCTGATTAGAAATGGACTGTTCAGTTCACTTTAAATACAGCCCAGTTGGTCGCTGTGGGCAGAGACGAGCTTCACTCTCAGCAGCAAGGCCTCTTCAGCTCTCAGCTTTCCAGACACTTGGCGTGAGGGTGTCTCCGTGGAGATGGCCCACTGAGTGGTTGAGTTCTCTCAACTGATCCTATTTCTCTCCAGCAGCCTCAAACAGGAGAACTCTTCAGCTCCTAAACCTGGGAAAGGACATACAATCACATACATATTACTTTAAAAGCAGGGGGAAATGAGAAAGGGATAAAATGGGTGCTAATAATACTAATGTGCCACTTCTCAGAGGGAAATCTAAGTGTGTACATTTTCCATCACTTGACTAAGCTAACTAACTTCAAGATAACCGAAATCACGTTCTCTCTTGCTTGAGAGCGTAGGACAAGATTTTATTGGCAAGAGTCGGGGCGCTCGCTTTCCAATACCTCTATCAGCCAGAAACACACCGGGCCAGATCCAGGACCTCTGTCTTCTGGCTAACTTAGGTATTTTCCGTTAGCTTTGGCTTGGGTGGCGAAAGTGACTTGACAGTGAGGGTGAAAGGTACTGGTTCAAACTAGTCTGAGTAAGTGAGGTCTCCCTCCCACCCCTATGGAATTGTAGCTGCCTTATTTTTCAAGCATTCCTGTTACTAGAGCTGAGCTGATAAAGTGGTCCCTGGAGAAGCCTTACTTTAATGTGGCAATGAGGCACCTTTTTTAAGTGTTATTTTCAAAGCACCAGCCTCATTTCAGTAACATTTTTCTTCCTTTGCAGTTACACCTTCAATTGTATTTATCACCTTGCAGTGCATTTGTTGACAAGTCTAACTCACCTACTAGATTGTGAGCTTCAGGAAGGTTGTTCTGTGTTACGTTCTCCTGGGAATCTCAGGTGGCTGGCTCAGAGAGGAGCTCAATAAATGTGTATGGAACTAATGAATATCAAATGAATAAATAAATACGTTGTATGTAAATAGATGCTTTCGATATCTTGAAAAGCTTTTTAAAAAAATATTCTTAATACAGTATTCTAAAACATTGGTCTCCTTTAGTATCATTTTATCATTCTTTTATCCATCTCATATTTTTATTAAAATACCTGCCTAGGCTCTTGATTCTGACTTAGTGAAATCTGAATTAAATTGGTCTTATCTCTGCCAAGATAGAGTGACTTTGTTACACTTTTACACACACACACACACACACACACACACACACACACTCACTCACTCACTCACAAACACACAAAAGATATATCTCTGCATAGGAATATCATAATGTGTTTGTCATAATTAATCAAAGTGCAGCTTTTTCTTTCTTTTTTTTTTTTTTTTTACTATTTAATAAATACACTGATGTTTCCTAAAGTTAAATTCCCGAGATTCATGGACTAGGAGCATTTCTTGTTGGTGAGTTCCTGCTCTTACGTGTGCTTTAGGTTATAACCCTGTATTTGTTACTAATAGGATGACTTTGTAATTGAAACATTTAGAGGTAATCGACTTGTTACTGACATACTCATTTGAATTGCCATTTTGATTGGATTTGTTTAAAGGTTTATGCATAAAAGACTGTGATTTTTCTAATTAGCAGAGTTCATAGCATATTTCCTGGCAACAGTAGCCTGACCTGGAACTCAGATGCCTTTTGATTAATTATGAATATCTTAATATTTCTTACTTCTACTAATATATTGACTTTAATGATATATTTAAATGCAATTTAATTTTTACATCCTCTTCTATGAAATATAGTGAATGTGAGTTTGATATTTTCAATCGTGTTGTTTGCAGACACCTCAGAAGGCCCTGGTTTTAGGCAGGTAACATTCTCTGAGTGCCTACTTATGCTGGCCACTTGACTAGATTACTAACCTACGTTTTCTCGGACCTAAAACAACTGGTTTGGCAAACACAGTTGATTCTCATAATTCATGGAAGTTATGTTCTGTATAAAGTCGCTGCAAGCACTGAATTAGTAAATACTGAACCATGGCTCCTAGGCGAAATGCAGATTTGTGTGAGCCTCTGGTCATAAGATTTTTAGGTGATCAGAATATAACCTTCATGTGTGTTCTATGTATGTTTCTGTTTAAAGATACCTTAGTTAATATATACTGTTGATTTATTAACGCATGGAAAAAAGGACCATAACTCACCCCTGAATGAAGCTTATCTAACACATGCATTTTATCTGTAAGTCACATAAAAGCCCTTTTGTGCTTAGGAACAGTAGATAGCCTTTCAGAACCATGTTTGGGGGCCATTTTAAACAGCAAAATCACCAACAAAAAGCAGAAAAGTATAAAACATATGTCATTAACTAGATCATGAAAAGCACACTTGTTTACTGTATGAGAGCTGCAAAGCGTCATCTTGTTCAGCCTCAGCTAGGAGCACGCACTTTAGTGACTGTTTTTTTTTTGCTGCTCTGTTTATATTTGCAGATGATTGTGAAACACCTCAACTAGTGATTTGGGGTTGCGAATAAATTTTATTGAGTAGGCAAATTTGCAAATGCATAATATGTAAACAATGAATAATGACCATATTGTTACCCAGGTTTAAAGATAAAGAATCTGAAACTTAAATGCTAAATAACTTCAGTTTCATAAGCATCTACTAAGGCCTAATGTGCATTGATCACTATATTGAGTAATCCATGGTCCATCACTCTAGACTGACGCCCTAGTCATTAATTGGCCTAAGAGTTTGTATCTATGTTCACATGAATATTTAGTTAAGAATGAATTACTTACCCTAAGTACATTTATTCCTTGGTTCTTCCTTTAACATTTGCCACCCCTTTAAAAAGCAAAGCCAACCTTTGAAACTTTAGAAAAATCTTTTAAAAATAAAATTTGATGTCAGATCATCTATTGCCTTTCTCTGAAAATTAGAATGAATTCATATAGTTTAGCACAAGGCCTAGAGCTGAGAGTCCAAACAGGCAGAGAAGTCAACAAAAATGCAAGCTATGCTAGATTTTGCTTCTGACAGACTTCGCCAGAGATAAGCACTGTGTTAAGGAATACACAATGGTTGGAATTGGAATTAGTGTTCCTAAAGCTAGTTCATTCTTCATGGAGGATTTATGCTATAGAGTTCTAGACCGGCCATTTTTCAAAACAGACCTATCAGAGTCCAGAAAATTAACAGTCCGATAGTATGAACTGAATAGTGAACTAATACATTTTATTTATTGAATGAGTTTTATTGAAAAGTAAACTTAAAAGCACTTAGATGTGTGTTCAAATCATCCATATTGCTGATTTGCTCCAATGCATGTGAATGCCTTGAAATTCTCCTATGTTCTTCAGTTCATAAGGTTCTTATCTCATTGCCACCATACCTTACAGAAATTGGAGTTTCAAGACCCTGTGTTTCATGATATTCTGGACTTCTCCAAATCTGGACCTTTCCCCACACCCTGTCACAATGTGCTTCCCTGAACTACATGCCTCAATATCCTAGTGTGAACTCAATGAGGGGCGCTCCTGAATATCTGTGATACCTTGGGGCATGGGCTGTTTGCAATCCCTTATCCTTGCTCTCTGCCCTTTCTTGCTGTAGATCATGCTAGCAGGGGTGTGAGGGGTGGGGGGGGGGGGGGGGGCAGTCATTGGTGGATTGCTGGTGTCACCCTTAGATTGATTATGTTTCAAAAGCAGAGTAAAATTCCACTAAAGCCAACAACTAGGCTCCACAGAAATCTCCTCTGCAGCCAGTGGTTAGAAGGAGTATAGTGCAGTGGTTTAACTCTTTCACTGCGTTAATTGATTTCAAGATTTTTTTTCAAACTGTGTCAGAAGTCCACAAAAAACAAAAAGTTGATATTTTGACTATTTTATATATTTAATAATAACAATTTGAGTTGCTTTGTATATAAATGACATTTTTATGTATAAAAATTTTGGATATATTCATTTGGATATATCCGACCATTGCGGCAATAGGGTTTTAAAGTGTAGCCTGTTCATTTGGAAAGTTTGATTACTGATCTGTAAAAAGGAGAGATTTTTTTTAGGATGCAATAATGTAATACATGCAGGAGCATATAGGACAGTGACTGCCACATATTAATGGCTCAATAAGTACTAGCTAATTGTATAATGGATTTTTTTACTCTTTGTCAACTCTAGCAAGTTACCAACATAGTCTATGAAATACCTCATTGGATTATGCTTAGTGTGTAAAATTATTGGTATTTAAATGTAGTTATGCGTACATATTATGTGCATGTACATAAAGTTATGAATAGGAAACACCCATATTCAATAGATTCTTTATAAATTTGGACTTGTGAAAATATTCACTCGATTTTGATTTTTTATTACAGTATAGTTTAATGTGCTGTATCAGTAAAATAATATTAATATGGGGATTCTAGCCAGAATATGACAATAACATCACTTACAGAGTTGAACACCCTCTAATGCTTATAGGAAATGGGCATTGGTAAGATCATTAACCAACGTAGTATTTTACAAATTGTAGCTTTTGGAGGGCAGGTACCATTGCGTATGTGTGTACTTTTCAAAAATTCTGTGTCTTCTATATTAACTTACCGGTCAATGAATCTAATAAATGAAGAATCACCAGGAGTTGTATTGTCATCCTTTCCTCTACTTCTCTCTAAACTGTATTCTTTCCTTTAACGTTTTCCTCTTCCCAACCACATACAGACACTGGCTGATTTTTATAGCTCTGCAGGTTTTCCTGGGGAGCAGCCGGTATCCATTTTTGGACTCACGTAACAGAAAAGCTGGTCGGTTGAATAGATTCAGTGCGGCTCCTTCTGCAAGTGCTTATCTTGTTCACTGGTTGCTTTGTAATTGTTATTACTTTGAAAAAGCATTCCTTTTTCATCTCTACAGTGAGATTATATAGAAAGAGGCTTTTTCCTATTGAGGTATATTCTTATCAGGATGTTTTTTCTTCTATTTTATAAATAATAGTATTATTAAACAGAGGATGAGGCTCTCTTGCAGTCAGTGCCAAAGGAAACAATACAATAGGCATGTGCAGTGGGGGGTTAGCTAGATAGAGCAGCTATCTTATTTTTCTTCCTTGCCTTTAATCAATGTGCATATTCTCTTAAAACTTTCTTATCCATCTTTAGTGGGCACTGTTTGTGAATTTCCTTCCTTTCTTCCTTTTCTTTTTGTGACAGTGTTTCTGTTTCTTTAATTTATCAAGGTGTCACATACAACAGTCTTATAATATTGTACTAAAGACATTCTCCATATGTAACAGAATCTGTTTGTTGCTGGGTTTGCTTTTTTTTTTTTTTTGGACTAACTAGGAGATTGCTAGTTGTCCTGCCCTTGATCTTACAAATGTGTTTCAGCTCTGGACTTTGTCTATCAGTAATATTTTCTTGATGAATTGAGCCTCCTCCAAAGCAGATATATTGTCCTGCTTTAATGGAATCCCCATCGATGACAATCTATTTTTATTGTGATATTCGACTATTGTACCTTTCTTGCATATGGGTGTCTACAGAATCCATTTCTTTCTCTTTGTTTTGTTTTCTCTTTTGTCTTTTAGACATGAGAATGTAGCCAGGAAGCAAAGAAAAAAACACAAAGCTTTTGTGGTCAAGAATGTTTTCAGCTACAAATCTTAGTTTTATTATTATCTACTAAAAAAATTCATACTTTCTTTATCTGTTTAGTTATAGGGGAGATGATTTTGCTAGAAGTCACACAAAGCTTTAGGGAATGTCTTCCTTTTAGGATTGGGGAAATAGCTGGAATAAAAGTAAAGGCAACAAATCCCTTAGCAATTTACACATTCTGTTTGTTTCCATGCAAAATTTATTAATCTCCAGTACATTTCTTTTAGAGAAGCAAATTTAGAAATCATTAAAGTAATAAGTGCCAGAAATAACTTGGTTTTATTTGTCACCAACAACAGTAAAGCGGAACTATAGCTACCTCTAGTAGTTTTTATTTTCTGAAGATTGATCCTATCTATTGCTTGATTCATTTTTTGTTGGATATGATAGTCATTTTAATCATTATTACTTCAGAGAAAATAGCTAGTGAGTTATGTATATAGTAAGTAACTGCCAAATAAAGCTTTTGATATAATAGCTTGGTTTCTGTTTTATGTCTTAGTTTAGCTAAGCCCTGATATGACTCAATTCTACCAACCTGCTTCACATATGAGCTTAGTAAAGTGGGGCTTTTATTGTATATTTATAAGTAACCTCTGGTATTTGTGAATAGGTCAGATTAAAACTCAGTAAGATGCTCAATAACATGGAGTGAATGGATTTGTTAATTGGGCATTTAACGTGCTTTTCAGCCTATCCAAATATACTCATATTTCCAAATGCTTTTCTTTTAAACACAATCAGCCCTGGAAATAACACTATTTGGCTCCCTTGGATAATTACTCTGTTCTATTGGGTTTTGCTCTTCACCTGAGTTTTGTTTTTTTCATTGAGCTATTCAGCCTCTTTGACCCTGCTTTTCCTCATCTCTAAAATATGGGTGGTGCTGTCAAAGATCTCTTTGGGACCCCATCTTATTAACCTGTGATTTCTAAGATGGATTAGAGGGAGCACATAGAATCTTTTTCTTGGGCATAAGAGGTCTCAGTATCTGCTTATTACATCTGGAGTGGTTCCCTCAAAACAAGTTATGTGGAACATTAATTGGCAAGAGTCTTCCCATAAAATATTGCACATTAGTAAATCGAAGCAGATCAAAACTTAAGATACAAAGAAGCTGGTCAAAGTTATCTAATTCTTCACCTTTCGAAGCAAAGAGATAGCAGCTATTATTACCTCAATAAAATGTGTTGTAAAGAAGGGAAAGCTGGTGTTCAACTCTGTTTCCAAAAAGATAGCTGAGGGGAATGGAGGAGGAATATCCTCATGGCCAATGGAAATTTTGTGAAAGGAAAATGGCCTGGAGGCTTTGGGTCAGCCATACTAAATCCCTGAACTGTCTGCCAATAGATGACATTACAGGGGTTGTAAGGAAGCACTGAAGACCAGGAGAAGATTGCAAAAAGCCCAGCGGGCAACCAATTTACCATCAGAGCTGAGTTGAAAGGACTTGAGACCAAGAAAAGCATTTGATTTTAGTAATATTGGGAATATTTTCTCTAGCAGTCTTTTCTGTACTCGTACTTTTTCAGGTGAGTACCTGGCTCACAGTTACTTTTCATCTGACATTATAGATGAAAAGTAACTGTAAGAATGAACACTTCTGTAGAGCTTATCGTGTGCCAGCCACTGTTCTCCATGTTTTATAAAAAAATAACTCATTGAATTCCCACAACGACCTTAGAAACAGATAGGACATTGAATCACAGAGAGTGTATGAGTCAAGAGAGGCAGTTATGTCTCAGAAACAAGCAGCCCCTGAATCCTACTGAGTGAGAACAAGGAGGGTGTGTTTTTTACTCTGCTAGATGTCTGAGATGGGTCTGCTGCTCTGCTCCAAGGCATCCTTACTCCAGGACCCAGGCCAGCCTCTTTCTCAAACATTGCTGGCCGTAGTGAGAGAAGAAAACATGGCAGATCTTGTGCTGGTTCTTCAAGTTCTGCTCAGAAGTTTCTTCCACTTCCGTTTCATTGGCCACAGAAAGTCCTATGCCACGCCTGATATCAGTGGAGTGGACAAGTAAAATTCTCCCACAGAAAGGGGCATTGCATGTTTATAAATAATGACATACTCTAACAGAGAGGGAAAGTAACTTTATCTAGATCAGTGAGCTGGTAACTGGAAGAGCTGGGATTTGAACCCGTGTAGTCTAGATCCACAGTCTGTTACTGTTAACCATAATTCTGTTCTGCCTCTCCAGTTGCCTGACTCCCAAGGGGAATTGAAATGGATTTTGAGGGCTTCTTAAATTCATATAGATTTTTTAGTGTCCATATTTCTGAACAACCACACGAAATGCAAAATCATAACTCCAGCTAGAATCACATGGAGAACCTAGCATTAAGGTTAAGAATGGGGACTTTGGAGCCAAGAGTACCTGTGTCCAAATCCTAACATCATCACTTACTAGCTCTGAGACCTTGGGGAAGATGCTTAATCTCTCTGTACTTTATTTTCATTGTGTGTAAAACGGGGATAATAATAGTGCCTATCTCATGTTTAGGATGATGATTCAATGAATTAATAACCTACTATAAAGTACTTGCAATATAATCACTATATGAGTATTAACTATCATTATTACTCTTATTCTCCACTATCTTTTTTTATTAGTTTCAGGTTTACAAAACAATGTAATAATTAGACATTTACACCCCTCATAAAATGATAACTGTCCCCCCAATCTACTACCCCTCTGACATCATATAAAACTGTTACAATATCATTGACTATATTCCCTATGCTGTACTTTACATCCTGTGATTATATACTATATATTTAATTATAGTTGACATTCAATGTTATTCTACTTCAGCTTGAGGTGTACAGTGCACTGGTCAGCCATCTACACAGTTTATGCAGTGGTCTCCCTGAGAAGTCCAGTGCCCATCTGGCACCTTACCTAATCTTTACAATATTATCAATTATATTCCCCATACTGTATTGCATATCCTTGTGTCTATTTTGTGACTATCAATGTGTACTTTCTAATCCCTTCACCTTCTCCCCCATCCCCACCACCCTCCTATCTAGCAACTATCAGTTTTTTTCTCTATATCTCTGAGTCTATTTCTGTTTTGTTTGCTCGTTTATTTTATTCTATAGATTCCACATATAAGTGAGATCATATGGTGTTTGTCTTTCTCAGTCTGACTTATTTCACTTAGCATAAATATAACCAAAATTTGTTCAAATACTACTGCTCACCACTTCAACCATCATCTACCTTCAGGGATGGTGGGTGTCTGCCATCTTTCAGAAAGTAGCTTTTATTGTCTCTGAACCACTCGCTGCTTGCCTTTCCCTTCTCTTGTTTTAAGATACAAAGATACCTTTATATTTCTGTTTATTTTTCTTTCTCTTACTGTGTCAATAAAACATGATAATTATAAGTGCTTAGGTTTATTTATGTATAAACAGAAAGTTTACAATAACCTATTTTGACAGAATTAATTTTTCTGCCTGGTTATTGTGCAGTTATTATTCTTCAGAAACATCTGCTGCTGTTTACATAGTTGCTTTCCTGTTTTCTAAAATACGTTTACCTCTGTTGAGAGTGTCCTAGATGGTAATATATCTGAGAATACTTTTCCTTCTCATTAGGCTCTTACCTGGTATAATAAATTATTTCACAGATTGCTTTCCACTCATTTCTCATCTCTTAGACATTATTAGGCTCTGTTTTCTCATCAGTATCTTATCTTTTCCCTCTAAAGTTCTCCATTGTTGGCTTTTTTGTTGCATTTTAACTACTCATCAGCTCAGATACCAATTTAATATTATGTGTATTTCACCATGATTAGATAGTTTGCAAAGAATAGAGGGGAGTATGAGTTTCTCTTTCAGTTTCTAGATTTTCTAAGTTGGTATTCCTTTAAAAATGCCTGTGTTTTTTGAAATCTTATTCTTGGGACTTGGAACAGTCTTGCTGATAATGGTGTGATGGATAGGAAATAGAGGAGGAAGATACTTCCTGATTTGTTTGTGTCTCCTGAGAGTATACTCTCTGGTTCTAATATTATACATAGTGTGTAAGCATATACACAATGTTTCATAGTTGATAAGATTTCTAGGAGTATGTTCAATGTAAATTAAGTCACGCTGACAGTGGAAACAGTAAGACAATATACAGAAAGCAATATATTGACTAAAGGCTCATTATGTATTCTAGAAGGAAGAAATGAGGAATGTGCTCAATATAAAATTTTAAGTCTCAGTGATAGTGAAGGGGTCAAGACAATATGAAGAAAGCAAGATATAGGCTCTATTCTAGCCAATTATTTTAACAGGAAACCTCAAATGGAGTTAGCCCAATTAAAATGAATGCAAAAAATATTGAGTTAAAAAATAAGATCTGGTTGTATATGGGGTTCAAGTGAAGATTAATGGGGAAATATATAGAAAACATTTTCCAAAGGAAAGACAATGTACTTGAAGTGCATACATGATCAGCCCATGTGGTAGACTCTAACAATTGTTTACTTTTTTGAGAATAGTCCACAGCCCACAATGAGGAGGAGCACATCTAAGACTGTTCCACTTGACCCTGACCTCCAGGCCAAGACTGATCAATCCAGTGTGTACCTTATCTTAGCTATGCCCATCAGAATCTTATTCCATGGAATCAAAATGTGAAACTGATGGGTAATAGAGACCGGGAATCCCCAGACCTGACCCAGGGCGTCATGAGAGCATCATAGTGAGAAGGTGTATGGATTCTTGCTGCAGAGGTCCCTGAAGGCACCCTGGTTTCTGCTCTTCCTATGGTTCCGTGGTTCAATTGCTCCTGAAATACCAATACCTGTTTAGTAAAATGCCCTATCTTTCTTATTTGAGCTGGAGTTTGTTTCTGTTACTTGCAACCAGGAGAAACCAAATTGATACAATTCACCCGAAAAGATTAGAAAGGAATCTAATCAGGTCACAAAGCTCAATAGTGGAAATAATTTAGAAAGGAAAGTAGGTGAGTTTGGTTCTGATAGGTAATGGACTCATCAAAATGAATTGGTAAATGAGCAAAGCATCAACAATTCCCCTTATCAAATGGTGTAGGGAAGGTTATGCTGACTGTCTTATAAAAATAATAAAATGTATAATGCTTCTAAGGTTTGCTAATAGTTCCATTGGGTAGAGACCTGAGACTGAGAGCCTGGTTATGGGTTCTGTCTCTAGACAGACCAGTTCCAGGACCACAGGCCTCCTAACTCCTCCTCACCTGCCAGTGACCAGTGCACATCCCTGTAACGAGGGTGGCGGCCGCAGTAAGTGTATTTGCAAACCACCCCCACTCTGGAAGACCAGCTATTTCAATCTTCTTACCATAGAGCATCAAGGCAGCCCCTTAGCTTATACAGAACCTCACATCAGACTTTGTAAAAAGAAAATGAAGACGAATATAAAAGTACTAAAAATGTCTTTCTCGCTAAGATAATGGTACCTGCAGAGGTTTAGATATGAAGTGTGCCATTGAATCATTCATATAGACTTCTTGAACTCTTAGAAAATGGCATGTGAAAGATGTGAGTTCCTTAGATTAAAAAAAAAAAAGCTTTGCAATAAATAGTTTATAGTCCTTTAGTCATAAATTCCTATGTTTGGCTTCTGACTTTTTATGGCTCTTACCTTGTATGAAATGCAACTGCCATGTCCTCTATAAAGACTGCCTTGAGAAGTAAACACTCCTTCTGCAGAAACTATATTACACTTTGCTTGGGCCACCCATTATGGTTTACCAAGTTATGTGCGTATTTTTATAGAGAGAGATGGATTATATTCAAACGTACTTATGTATAGCTGATGGATTTTATATTAAAATATAAGTATATCTGAATGTGTTTGTTTGCTAGGGCTGCTGTAACAAAGTACCACACACTGGGTGGCTTAAACAACAGAAATTTATTATCTCACAGTTTTCTGGAGGTGAGAATTCTGAGATCAAGGTGTTGGCAGGGTTTCTTCCTTCTGAGGACTGGGAGGGTGTATCTGTGTCATGCCTTCTTGCCAAGCTTCTGGTAATTTGCTGGCTGTCTTCAGTGGTCCTTGGCTTTGTGGAAGCATCACCCCAATCTCTGCCTTCATCTTCACATGGTGATTTCCCTGTGTGTGTCTATCCTTAAATTTACCTTTTTAATTTTGTTAAAGAATTCCAGTCATATTGGATTAGGGCTTAATTACCTCATTTTAACTTCGTTACTTCTGTCAAGACCTTATATCCATATAAGATCATATTCTGAGGTCCTGAGGTTAGGATTCAATATATGAATTTGGAGGGGGATGGGGGGGAATACAATTCAACCCATACTAGATACAGATAAATTGTCTGCTTTCTGAGACAGAATGCTCCGTGATTACAGGGGTTAGCCTTACTCATCTCTGTGTCTGCACAGAACCTAGCAAAGTGCTCCAATATTGTAGGCAGTACGTTTGTGGAAAGAATTGATGGCATTTCCAGTCTTCCCTAAAAACTGCCATTTTGCTTAGCAGAATTTACCTTGTGTGGGTGGCTCACTCCTCAAATGAAGGAAAGAGCTTTGAGAGTGTCGATTGTGCTGTATTACAGTCAGTCCACCAGGCTTTTTTCCTTCATTACCTCTTTTGACTTTGTCCTTCAAGAGCTCACAAGCCTTATTTTTCTGAGCCTAGACAGATGGCTTAAATCCACTCACAGAGACTGTCTTGGGATCTTCATGAAAACAGAGACAGAATGAGATTTCAGGGCCATTGATAATTGAAAGCCATGAAAACTAAATTAATTGTCACATAAGGACTGCTGTCACACATACCACAGGTATGTAATGCTCCTTAGGAGACGGTTATCATGTGTTTTTTTTCTAAGAATTCCCTTTCCATATTAAACTACATACAGCCCATCACTTTTGAATGTTACCAATTGATGGAAGAAAATCAAATATTGTTAATAAAATTCTGTTGTTATACAAAAATTTATCTTAATTTCCAGACATAAAACAGACCTAGATGTGTCTTTTTTGTGGAATTTTAATATTAAGGGAAGGAATATGGGGGCAGTGCACTAAAAAAATGGGAAATTCCAAGTGTCTTAGAAAACAGAAACATAAGGAATCCTCATTCAGAAATCTAGGTTTTTCAGAAGTGAATATGAAGTTTAAGAAATGAAATGGTTCTTCAATGATTCATCAAAAGTATATCTCAAGGGAATCTTTTCGGGAAGTCCTTCAACTGACTGTACACTCAAGGAAGGAGTTATTTCAAGAGTTAAGAATAGAAATTCCTATATTGAAGTTTGGGGAGTTTTTTTACTTTAATATATATTTTGGAAACACATTAGGTAGGAGAGCTTTGGGATTTCGCTATACCCCAGCCAAAGAGAGGAGGAGGAAACAGGGTTGCTTTAATTCTATAGGGTGTAAATTAGAGCCTGCATTTATCAGAACATTGTGATGAGGGCATGTATTATTTCAGTGAAAGCTATTATAACAGTTCCGAGCAGAGAGAAAAAGGAGAAAACCTAGAAAGAGAAGTCCATTCCTTCACTGGTTTACGTATTGACTAACAAGAGCACATGGTTCATTTCAAATGTTCAGAACACTACCTGTGTGGTGGCAGTCATAGGCATTGCAGGTAGCTTGTGTGGTTTAATTGGCACATTTTGTTAAGCTCCGGGCCATGGGACCAACCTCTGAGGCTAAATATAGGTGAAGGCAGACTGTAGTCTTGCTTCAAGTCAGTGAGGCCATCTTTGCCCTGAAGCATGAGGATGTGTTTGGCCCTTGGACATACAAATACCATAAAGTTCCAGCCCTCTGGGTCTTATAGCGCAGTAGGAGAGAGAACCAGGTAAGCTGGCAGTTGCGGTATAATGGATGGTACAAGTGACTATGGATGGATCAGTGAATCACCACATGAAAACATGGGTACAATCTGAGACTCTAGTTTGAGAGTGGAAGAACATTCAGTAGAGAACAATATTGAGAATACTGACATGGCATAAAATTTAGGAAATTTGAGAAAATACTCTAGAATGTTAGAAAATAAGAAAAAAAAATTAGAAAGCTCAATAAGGACAAGTACATGGACAAAGTCCTCCAGAAAGGCAGGCTACTAAAATTGGGGTATTTGTTTTTACTAATGATGTCTGTATTTCAACACACCAAGTTCTTTTTAAAAAATCTCTCTGGTGGCCAGCCGAGTGGCTTGTTGGTTAAGAGCTGGCTTGGGACCCCAGCTCTGAACAGCAGGGCCTCAGTTCAGATCCCACGTCAGGGCCAGTGATGCTGCGCCCTCTACAGCTAAGATGGTGAACAACAGCTCAATCTGGAGCTGGGCTGCCATGAGTCGCCGGCAATGGGGTAGGCTGCATTGGGGCTGCTATGAGCTACCGTGAGTGACTGGCAGCTGGTGTGAGTGGCCGGCAGCCAGCGCGAGCTGCCAAGAGCCACCGTGAGTGGCTGTCCAGAGGCCGGCGACCGACCTGCCTCAGCCAAGAAGGGCACAATGATAATACCAACATGGGCCAGTGAAGCGATGTCTGCCACAACTAGACTGAAGAACCAAATGACAGCAACTTGTCTGTTCTCCTTCCCCGATTCCCCAATGCTGTTCCCCTCCCCCAATTCCCCAATAAAATCTTTAAAAAAAAATTCTCTCTCTCTCTCTCTCTCTCTCTCTCTCTCTCTCTCTCTCTCTCTGAGGAGGGAGTTTGTTACTCAGCACAGCACAACATTTTGGAACTCCCACTCTCTCCCAAAGTCAGTGGGATGTGCATGTTTGCCCTTTTGAGTCCCGTTGCCTCTGTCATTGCTGCACAAAATCTTTTGAAGGTCACCAATTTAGAATGCACTTTCCAGTTACTGACTTTTATGCATTGTGGGTGTAAAGAGATTCCCCTAAAGTATGTAATAAAATGGCAATTTGGAGTGATTTAAAGTTTTGAGACCAACACTGACATTATGTATTGGAAAAAGTGTATAAAGATTTTTCTTTCATCTGGGTTGTGCTCTAAAAGTTTCACTAAAATGTGCTCTCATCCTGAATATCAGAGTGGATGAGTAATTAAATAATCTGCTTTGGAAAGGCTAATTAATTTAACCATTACTCGAGAACTGCTGCCTCTGGTCTCTCCATCTGCCCACTTGACAGGTGCACCTGGCACTTGGCATTGTCCTGCCTCTGTGGTGGGCGACTCCCCAGGATGCCTCTGTGTGTACAGAGAATGGGTCCTAGGCTTCCTGGGGGGACAGACCTGCTCTCCTTACACACATACCAAGTCGCCACCACACTCTTATTCTTGGCAGTTACTCAGAAATGGGGAAGGCTGATGATTTATTGAAACTTCTAAAAAAGATTTTAGAGTGTGACTCTCTGCCCCAAGGTATAAATGAGCATAATCATCTATCTAATTTCCTCTTAGGCATTTGATGAAATCTTTGTAGGGAAGAAATATAGAGGGATGTTACTTGAAACA
Source organism: Hipposideros armiger (assembly GCF_001890085.2). Classification (NCBI taxonomy): domain Eukaryota; kingdom Metazoa; phylum Chordata; class Mammalia; order Chiroptera; family Hipposideridae; genus Hipposideros; species Hipposideros armiger. Next base: position 1,135,343 of record NW_017731850.1, on the reverse strand, counting down.
AAACCTATGCCTGAGCATAAGTTTCTATTGGGAGTTTCATTAGTATTTTTCTTCTACTCTGCCAGAAATGTTAGGTTCAGAGTACGTGGAATTCAGTGTGTTCACTGAAAAGCTGTATTAGTGGTTTTCCTATTGATTGGCATTAAAACAGTCAAGAATGTGTTTCATCCTTGGAGACCCCTATCATTTCTTGCATTATTTGTGATTCCTTCTCTAGCAGTAGAGGCAGTGGTAACAGACACATAGGTAATTTTCAAATTTGTAAAAACATGCATGGTTGTATTTAACCTTAAAAGCAATAGCATGATGGACATGTTTTCCCACCCTCCTTGAGCCTCAGTTTCCCCATGGAAGGCAGGTATCACTGTGCACCACCAGTGCTTACACTGTGGGCCGTAGGCCCCAGGGGCTCTGTGAATTTAGAGGTATATAGGCCAACACTAGTTTTATAAGAACACTAAGACATCATGTGCATTTTTCACTCTCATTCTCTCCTGGGCATAATGTGGTTTGCCAGAGGCTACTCATTCAGCCCGTGACATTACAGCGAACTAGTTACAGAACCAATATGAGAATCCGGATGTTGTTTTTGTTATCCAGGCATTAAAGACACCTGTAAAGTATAAAACAGTGCCACTCTTTTTACTAATTTTTGTTTCAGAATCTATATTATATGTATTTCATAATTATATGTTGTTTGTTAACCTTTAACGTAACTATTATGATTTCAAATAAATTAATGTATCTTTTAAAGGCTCAGTTTTACTTTTGAATATAATAAATATTGATAGATAAAACCAACATAAACAAAAGCTCCTTGGAGTGCTCAGTGATTTTTTTTCGTAATGTAAAGAGGTTCTGAACCCAAAAAGATCGAAAATCATTGCTGTGTATCATACAGATGATAATAATATATACCTACCTCGTGGGATTGTTTGAGATTTAAATATTTCATATGAAGTATTTAGAATAGGGCTTGACATAGTAACTATTTAATAAATACTAATCATTACTATTATATTTTTAAATTATGACACGATGTATTGGAACAGAAAAGGCTGAAGAAGTCAGTCAACTGTCTAGGCAACTGTCTGGATAAAGTTATCACCCAAAAGGGGCAGAGATTGGAGTGGAGTGAAGTCCAGTACCGTCACATTGAAAGTCTTTAAGAATTTAGGGAATAACACAATCAAAACATGTAATAGAGATTCTTTACAATTAAAATATTTGTGGGGACAGACCTGCCTTCCTATGACTTGTTGCTAGAAAACATGAAATTTAAAAAATAGCTTTCTTGGAAAGAGTACAATGCACCTTCCCATTGAAAGAAAGTTAATTCTCAATTTTTTGATGAAATTATTACCCACCATTCATTAAAAACCCTGCTTTGAATACCCAGCACTTGTGTTGTTGTGCTTGTTGCATCTTATGACAATGGCCTTGCTGAGGTGTGCTCTCCATCTGTTAGACCCTGAGCTCTTTGAATTTGGAACCATCTGATTGGTCTTTATTTCCCAGTGCCAAGACCCAGACAAGACCTAGAGTAAATGCATTAAATATTTGCTGAGTGAATTAGAATTTCCATCATTATTTGATTATATAGTCAGCAGATTATAAGTTAGAGATAGATGATAGATAGATAGATAGATAGATAGATATTATGTCACCAGTAACCACATAGAGTTTTAAATACTTTAGAATATAGGGGCTTAACCTCACAATTAAAACTAACATGAAGTCACTGTTTTTATGGGTTATTATAGGATTCTTCAATACCACAATATCTTTATCCCAATAAAGGAAATTGGCTTTGGGTTTGTAAGAGGCCCAAGACATTTTTTTTTAATACATATATGAACAACTTAGTTGTTATACTTTATTTTTCTAAAAAAGTCAAGTAGAAATTGCCCACATTAGCTGGCAGTTTCATCAAATCACACCGAGTATTTACTAGATTGACAGATTGCTTGGTGCACCATTAGAGCCGCACCTTTCAAATTGCACTGTTTATACAGAGCAGTTTTGTGCAATGAGATGACAATGAGTAGAAATAATTCTTCACACTTATCCTGAGTGTTTGCGCCGCCCTTCCTTCAGGGCATCCTCAGGGGGCTACCATCTGCCTGGTGGAGGGCAGGGCTGCACCGTTTTATTCTCACCCATTGGGGATGGGTGCTGGCTTCCTTTAGAGTGGCAATAGTACATTGATTGGTCTGCAGACAGGCCTGCCTTCTGCACTCATGCAACAGATGGCTCTGCACTGCACTTAAAGTGTGATGTCTCCACACATCACAAACTGAACGTATCCCCCCTTTACAAGCTTCTTTCTCCTTAGGGAATGCTTTTCTCAACATGCTAACTTTTCAAGTCTGTTCTGGATTTTACAAATGCGAACATTCTGTTGGCTTCATTGTCAACAGTCTTTCCATGGGCTTACCTTGCAAATGTATCAGTAATAATCTGGAGATCCATGGTTCATATCAATAATTTGGTTGTTGTTTATTATCTTCAGTTGAGCTTGTCTGGGACTGTATGGAAGGAATTTAGAAACCTGGGACTAATTTGCCATTTGGGTATAAAATTGAATAAGAAAAGTAGCTCTGTTTTATTCTGCTTGGAGAGGAAAATTTTTCTTTGCATTTAACTGAAAGAGAAGTAAGTGTTGTGATCTCTTTTGTTTCACTGTGCATGTTCTTTATATTCTTCTTTTATTCCTTTTCTGTAAATAAGGGTCCACAGCTTTTGGAAAAAAATATCCCTGGGCATTTGTTTTGCAATTATAAAGCCAGTACCACCTTCATAATGAGCGACTGGCTTTGCTACAAACAAAACAATGATGCATTGCAAAAGCACAGTTGTCAGTTTCTAGCAGATGAGCTAAGGAAGGACTTCAGATCCGAAAAAGAGTGTATGTGTATGCAAGTGTGTTTAATTTGCCTTGGGTAGCATGAAAGTCAAGGATTCTTTATCTTTTACACAAAGCTGTTTTTAAGAACCTTGCATTTGCATGAAAAAGATGCTGGTCCCAGTTGGTTTCACACATATATTGAGACCATGGGGGTTTGAAGATGCTGTTTGCCAAGGGACTACTAAACCAAGGGCAAATGAGATCACTGTATAAAAAATATATGTAAAAAAAGAAGACACAGCTATTTATTTTTAATACCTTGATAAAGTTGATAATTTGAACCCTGAAATGTTAACATCTAGCAATCCTGAAAATTTTATCAGAGATGATTTCATCCATTCAACAACTCCATCACTTCCTTAATTTTAATAAAGAATGACGACTCATCTTTCATACAAAAAAAAGTACAGTTTTTACTGAGGAAAACTCCTGCTGATATAAAATACTCACACATGGAATTCCAAGGACTTGAAAACTGTGGGAGATAGAAAATATTATACCTCAAAAAAAAATCCTTTTTTTTTTAGCCTTGAAACCCTCTTTTCAAGAAAATATTTCAAAAGCCTAGTATATAAAATAGCTCAGGTTTTTTTGTTGTTTTTTTTACGGCTTTTTTGCTGGAGTGGAACTTAGCCCTGGTCTTGCCCTCCTACCACATAGAAGACCCTGGGCTGTTACTTGGAACCCTTACAGGGTCTTTGCTCCATGACATTTTATGTGTTGCATTTTCCTGTGTAAAGGATCGAAATTACAGAGCATGGTCCCCAAGTGACACTTTCATTTGCTGGTCTTAGAATTATTCTGCTTCACCACCTAACTGCTTTCTGTCAGGGTAGCCCCCAAATAACTAGACATAAGCATTTTCCAAGTTGAAATGAGCAGGACCAGGTTGCCAGGCCAGGGCTGGGGGTTTTGATTCCTGCGACCCAGGCCACTCTGAGATTTTCCATGTTTACGTCACATATTTCCACATGGCTGATTGAAATTGGGCACATTTCTGTTCACGTGGTGGGAGATCAAAGCTAGAGTTGATGTTTCTAGTTGCTATACATAGTTTACTCTCTGTTCCGCCAAATCAAAAGGCTAACATGCTGCCACATTAGAGATGACCCTTTTATGTTGGTTTATTCATATTTTCTTTCTTTATTGAATGCCCCAAAAATAGAATGTGTGGACAGGTCACAAAATTTTATGATTTATTAATGTTCTTAAAACTCTATGTAATGGCTAAAACCATTGAAGTTTTCTTTCAAATTGAATTGAATAAGATTTGACAAGCACCTATACTGTGTGATAATCCCTAATAGTGTTATAAAGGCAACCTTTTTTTAAGGATACAATAGTGATGTTTCTAACCTTTAAACAGCATTAAGATCCTTATCCTCTTTAGAAGGATGATAGTGCTAAGATTAGACTCTTGCTCTGTTTTTAGAAAGGTATTCTTTAATGCTACTGTTCTTATAAAAAAATTAACATGCTATTAGCATATGTGTTAAATCTTTCTCTGACGATTCAGCAATTAGGAATGAGGAGTCCAGGAAATTTTTCAGAACATTCTTCTATTTTTAGGCCTGAATCTTCTGGGTAGCATTCTCAAAGTGTGTTCCTGGGATCCGGGTGTTCCCAAGTCCCTTTCAAAGGACTTGGAATGTCAAAATTGTTTTCATAATAACACTAAGATGATATTTGTCTCTTTTACTCACATTCTTTTATGAGAGTACAGTGGAGTTTCCTAGAAACTACAAGACATGTGCTATCACAACAGATTGAATACAGAAGCGGATATGAGAATCCAACTATCTTCTATTAGGTCAGACGTTAAAGACATTTGCAAAATTTTAAAGCAGTGTTGCCCTTCTCATGAAATATATTGTTTGGGAATATAGGATTATTTTTTCATAAAAATATTTTACTTATGTTAACATGGGTTTATTATTTTGACAAATTCATAAATATTTTTTAAACTACGTTTTCATTTATATGTGACAGATATCAATAGACATAACCCACATAAACTTAAGCTCTTTTGGGACCTCTATAATTTTTCAGAGTGCCAAAGGGTCCTGTGACTCAAATACGAGTATTTGATAACTGCTATTCTCCTATCCCCTCATTCAGTGCCCTTATATAGAAATTCACTTTGTTGAAGCTTAATCAGGATTTACCGGGTAGCCTTATGGAAGCTGTGCTTTTCATAATTTTAAATGTGTGTAAAAAAGCTTTTGTGCCAACCAGAACCAGAAGGTGCCCTGTGGGAAACTTCGTGTGTGCAAACGTGTGTGCTGTAACCATGTAAATGCAAAATGGTAGTATTAGCAGAAAATTTATTATGCTAGGCAAGTTGGTATTAGGTTCTGTAACTGGTTCCTCATTCAGCAAATCATGAACATTTATTTTGTTCCTAATGAGAGGCCCTTGTGTGGTATTACAGAACTAAATATGATCTCAACATGTAGGGAGGCAGCTGGTACCATGAGATATTAACTACAGCACAACTGACCACATGCAAAAGTACATCAATCGGCATTTTTTGGTTGCCACTGTTGTGGTCCAAGAGGAATGTACAGGCTTATTTAGGGGAAAAGATATACTCAATAAACAATTGAGGAAAATATAAAACTGTATAATATAGTTTAGACTAGAAGTTAAATGGCCTCTATTCAGTACACAGAGAAATGGGGCAGATGAGTTCAGGTATAGTTATATTAGCTTAATTATCATCATTAGTATTATAGTTTCTGGAGTTCTGGTAATGTTCTAGATTTTTAGTTAGGTGGTAGTAAGGATATGTTCACGTCATGGTTATTTATCAAGCTGTGCTCTTGTGATTTCTTAATTTTTCTGTGTATGTCATACTTCAATTAAAGAGGTACAAAAATTAAAACTCTTAAATTAAAAATCCCACTATAAAATGTTAAACTGCTTGCAGTATGTACTTTAAAATATTTATCTGAAGGCTTCTTGATGCTTGCAGTTATGCCTCATTTTTCTTTCATTTCCCAAAGATTTTCAGTAGGTTCTTCTTTCCAGGATCATGACAATGAATCACTTTGTGCTGAATCTTCAGTTTGTAAACAATCTGTTGAGATGTCTCTCCCCTTTTCTCTCTCTCTCTGTCTCTCTGTCTTTCTCTCTCTCAATGTATTACCATAATGTTTTTAATAAACAACAACAAAAAAGGAAATGGTCCAACCAGTTTAAAAATACTACATACTTTTAAAAAGTTTTTAATCAAAGTAGTACATGTACATAGTTTGGAAATCAAGTGCAGTGATAAGATTTACAACACGTGCACTCCTGGCTCTTCCTACATCCGGATTTCACTGCCCTGCGCAGTCACTTTCCGTTTTTTTAGTTCCATCTTCTGGGGTTTTCATCTTTGTATTTAAATAATATGCTTGTACTTTTGTTATTAGATGTATCACTTTCAGATATTATATATGGTCTTCCTATTATAGGAGATAAGGATTTAGTGCTCCTATACCACCTAGCTTTCCACACTTCCCCTTCTTCCTAATTTTTTCATTGTCATAAATTAATTAAATAATTGAGTTGGTAAAATGAAGTAAATCCCATTCACAGCTGAGTCTAGCAGAATTCTAGAATTACATATCCGGAATAACTTCACTTTTTCCTAGAGTTCATAATTGCCTTTTTCTTCCATTGGCTTAGACTTTCATTTTCCAGTCCCTGGTTCTTAACAGGCTTTTCCACAGAAACTCTACAAGTCTTCTCAATATTCACAAACACATAGGTTATTAATTTTTTTCTTTTCTCTTTTTTTTAAATTAAATTTATTGTGGTGACATCATTGAGTAAAATTATATAAGTTTCAAATGTACAATTCCGTAATACATCATCTATATATTGCATGATGTGTTCACCACCCAGAGTCAGCTCTCCTTCCATCACCATATACTTGACCCCTTTTTCCCTCTTCTACCCGCCGCCCCTCTTACCCTCTGGTAACCACTAAACTGTTGTTTGTGTCTATCAGTTTTTGTTTCTTTCTTTGTCTTGTTCCTTTGTTGCTTTCAGTTTTATATCTCATATGAGTGAAATCATATTTATTATGACCAACTTTTTTTTTTTCTGGGAGTCATCCTTCTGATTCTCTCCATCCTCTTGCTGAAACCAGCATGAGTTGTTCTATAGATTTCTACATAACAGTTTGTTTGTGCAGGGTCATCTTTTTAAGTAATAATAATAATAATAATAATAATAATAATAATTTCTTTTTCTCCTCTTTTGTACGGGGTCCCTTGTTTCCTGCTAGTCACTTCTTTCTCTTTATTTAGTTTGGTGCAGTTATACATCCCAGTGAAAGAGAATTTATTGATTAATTTGGTACAAAATTTAACATAACATTAAGACTTCTAATCCATGAATGTGGTGTATCTGTATGTATGGGTTTGTGTGTAACTTTATGTGTGTACATATACATATATATGTATAAAATCTCCTTTAATTGTTCTAAGTGGTGTTTATAATTCTCAGTGTAGCTGTATAACAAGTCTTTTGTTAAATTTATTCCCTAATTATTTTGTTTTTGACACTGTTATAAATAGATTTAATTTTTTTTCCTAATTATTTGACACTAGCATATAAACACACAATTGATTTTTGTGTATTGACTTGTATCCTGTGACTTTGCTAAATTCACTTATTACTTATATAGTTGTTTTGTAAATTCCTTAGGATTTTCTATTTAGATAATTATGTCATCTGTGAACAGAGACAGTTTTACCTCTTTCTTTTTGTATTTGTGTCTTTTATTTCTTTTTTGTGCCTTATTGAACTGGGTAGAGTTTTGCTTGTCTTTGAACTTTACATACATAAATCATAAAGTATATTCTGTTCTCTATTTGCTTCTTTCACTCAACAGTATGTTTGTGATATTCCATATGTGGTTGTGATTAGGTATAGATTATTCCTTCTCGGTACTTTATAGTATTCCAATCTATAACCGTACCCAAGTTTATCCATTGTATTGTTACAGGTTATGCGCATTTTCAGTTTGAAGCCATTACAAATGGTGCTTCTATGAACATTCTAGTTCACATCTTTCATGTGAACATGTTATGTGCTTTCCTGTTGGGTTTATCCATCAGGTTGGAATTGCTGGGTCATAGTGTAAAGCATATGTTGTTGTTGTTTTTCTCCCCTCCCTCCTCCCC
>NW_017731850.1:1125616-1127138 GCF_001890085.2 Hipposideros armiger | reverse complement strand
CTCCTCCTCCTTTTCTTATTCATCTTCATCTTCTTCACCCTTATGAGTATTTACTGTGTGTTTAATTTTCATATTAAATGACAAGTCAGTCATATTCTTCTCTTTCAATGCCTTGCTCCTATTATCTGTGTTTTCATCTATTCATCAGGATTTGGGTCAAAGAGCACATGTAAACTTTCTGCCTTTCTTACCTTAAAAAGAAAGGGGGGAAAAAAAAAGAAAAAAAAGTGCATGGTTCCATCTCTTTGACTTCTTGCTGTCTACTTTGGTGCCCCCACCCCACAGGGAGTCCTACTCTAGGCTCCCCAAATTTGTAATCTCTCAACAGTCTCCTGGTTCTACTTTTCCTTCTTCTAATCTGTCTTTAGGTATGTATTCAAACAGAACTATTCCTATTAAAAAGCTACTCCACTTTAACCAAACTGGAGCACATTCCTTCTTGGAAGTCATGGGCATTTCAGAGATCCAGGTAGTTAGGAGGTGAAAATGGTCCCTAATCTGGGAATGGACTTGCTTCTGGACTGTTTTCAGATAAATGACCCTGAGTAGAGGGAAGGAAGGCTGGGGGATGAAATATCACTAAAATGGTGTCACATCTGGATAGTTGTAGAAGGATTTCAGGGGAAATCCTTGCTAAAACTAAGATTTGAGGATTACTGGAAGAGTTCACTTTCTCCTATTTCATCTATCAACTTTTTAAAGAATAATTGAAATGCTATCCAAAGTGCTATCACTTTAAAAGTATTCTTAACATTTTGGTGAACCTTAGCTTTTTTGTAAGTGATTTATGAAAGATACAAAATGAACCTCATGGTAAAATAAATAATACTAAAATAGATAATCTGATTTTTAATTCTACATATTTCCTAGATCCTGAAAAATGATACGCAAAATTTGTATTTAGGCTTTGAAGTAAGGAAAACCTAATTTTGATCCCAATATACTGTATACCAGCTGGGGACTCAGCATGGTACTTAGCCTCTTTGAGCCCCACTTTCCACATCTATAGAATGGGGATAATAAAACCTATTATCGGGTTGTTGTCAGGCTCATATGAGATCAGGTCAAAGTGTCCGTATGGTGCCTGTTCCGTAGCAAGCCTACAAATGATTTTATCTTATTAATTTAAAAATGGTACAGGGTTGGGCCAGCCAAGTGGCGCATTGGTTAATAGCTGGCTTGGGATGCCAGAGGGCCCCAGTTTGGATTCCACATATGAGGGCCAGAGACACTGCCCTCCACAGCTAAGATGCTGAACAACAGCTCAACCTGGAGCTGGGCTGCCGTGAGTCGCCGGCGACTGTGTAGGCTGCAGCCCCTGCTGCAGTGGGTTGCCATGGGCTACTATATGTGGCTGGCAGCCAGCGTGAGCGGCCAGCAGCTGCTGTGAATGGCCATCCAGAAGCGGGCGACTGATCTGCCTCGCCAGGGAAGAGTGCAATGATGGTGCCAGCTTGGGCCAGTGAAGCAACGTCCTCCACAACTAGACTGAAGAACAAAAGGACAGCAACTTGTCTGTTCT
>NW_017731850.1:1111627-1124131 GCF_001890085.2 Hipposideros armiger | reverse complement strand
AAGGAACAGCGGCCGTTGAGCATGCTGAAATACTTAGGTGTTCACATTGTTTGCTCTGCTACTGTTCTTAATGAAAAGAGAATCTTGAATGTTCAAATAATATGAAGCAACTGCTTACAAGCATCTTTGAGCAATGAACTGGAAATAAGTTGGAGAAAATGAAGGTTTAGTCAAATAGTGACCTGAAAATTTTCAATCTGGGCTTTTTACTACAGTGTGAAATGTTTAGGGCTAGGCCATTGCACAATATTTGTCTTTTGTTTAGGGCTAGCTAGCTCCTGTTCATCTGCTATGTTCTAATTCAGGGGTCAGCAAACTGCAGATACAAGCCACATGCAGCTCTTTGGGTACATTCCATCTCAAAAGTTCGCCGACCCCTGGAAGAGCCAATCCTGTTCCTCACAACAATTTAAAAATTATTCGAAAACCATGAATATATTTTTACATAATTACCATTATGTGAATAACATCCTTTAAAATTTTTATAAATGAAACTATGATAGTTTTATTTTCATTTTTAATTTTACTTCAGAGCCACATGTACGTACCCAAAGAGCCGCATGTGGCTCGCGAGCCGCAGTTTGCTGACCCCTGGCGGGTCTTCCATCTCAAAAGTTTGCTGACCCCTGTTCTAATTGAATGTGAGGAAGTGACTAAACTTTTATAGGTCTCAGTTTCTTCATCTTTTAAAATGAGGAGGTTGGAATTGTGCACTTCCATTAGCTTAGTGGATCATACTACTCAACATTTGTTCATGTAAAGCTTTTCTGATGTGGAACTTTTTCTGGTAATAGGTAAATGTTACTTAAGTTCATAAAAAGAACAGGTCTCTAAAGAATGTACCTTTCTGACTCTGACAGTGCATGGGCCTGATTTGAAACCATCATAGACAGGTAACTCTGTAGTCTTTTACAAAACAAAACCCCCTTTTAAAACATTGTAGAAGTCATTGTTCAGTGCATAAAATGCCCAGAAAGCACAGACAAACAAAAAAGATGACTCTGGTTGCTCAAAAAATGACTTTGGAAAAGTTACCAGTGTTTTATTACTCTTGATTTAATGATGGTAATGGGGGGGGGGAATCACATTTATGTATTGATTGATTTAGCAAATATTCATGGAGCACTTCCTATGTGCCTGGAGCTATTCTAGGCACTGGGGAAACATCAGTGAAAAAAACAGGTTAGAATCTAAGAGCTTACATTCAAGTGGTTGGGGAAACAGATATCCAATGGACTTAGAGTGTCAGACGGTGGAGGCAGCTATGAGAAAATAAGATCAAGGGAGGGGAGATTTGGAATTCTAGGGGATCACTATTTTAAATAGAGTGTTCATAGTAGGAAACTACTGAAAAGTTAGTATTTGAACCAAACTTGAAGGAGATGAAGCAGTGAACCATGGTGATATCTGGGGGAGGAACATTCCCAGGTAGGGAGATCAGTCAGGCAAAGGCAGGAGTGCCTGAGGCACAGCCTGGAGACAGGGTGGCTGGAAAGGCTACAAGGGAGAGAGTGACTCCTAGAAAATAAAGACAGAGAAGTGATGGGGAACAGAGGTAAGTTATCAGGTTCCCCAGGGATCTCTGACTCCTGCTCTGAGCCATTGGAAGGCTTTGAATGAGGCTGTGATACGATCTGATTTACCACTATTCATATTACTGTTACTTCCCCATTCTGTAACTGATCACATCTCAACTCCTCAAAGACACCATAAGCCCTGATTTTCACTAATGTCCTTTATTTTGTTTCCTTCTCCCTTTTTCAATATGTTCCCCTTTCCTTGCCTAGTCAAACCCCCGTGAGTTTTCTACTTAATTATATGCTTCAGCTTTTCTGCTCCTAGGATTCATTTATTTCTGAAGTCCTGATTCTTTCATCTGACAGCTCCTTAAATCAGGCAGTTCTATTAATCCTCTAAATTTAATTCTTGCTGTTACAAGCCCAGAACTTTTGTCACGTCTATAGCAGAAATGGAAAGCAGTTTATCACAATCAGATCACCTCATGTTTTAAAAGACTACTATTTATAGTGTTCTATATTTTTATCCACATGAAAAGAAAAATGATATGGAAAAAGTTATTTAAGAGATATTTTCAAAAAAGCTGTATAACTGAGGTAGAGATTTATTTTTGAAATCATCAATGAACCTGCTATAATCAAAATCTTTCATGCAAAGCATGCCCTTACAGAAATATGACTATGCAATAAATCTCTTATAAGTTTAAGATAGTACCCAAGGCACAATTTTTGAGATATTTATTTTAATTTTTAGCATACTTTTCATTTTGGAATAATTTTAGACTTATAGTAAAGTTGCACACCTGCATACCCTTTTAACCAGTTTTCTAGTACTAACATCTTAACATAATTATGGTATAATTATCAAAACTAAAAGATTAACATTAGCTGTTACTATTAACTGAACTCCAGGTTCTGTTAGAGTTTCACCAGGTTTTCCAATAATGTCCCTTTTCTGATTTAAAATGCAATCCATGGTACTGCACTGCATGTAGAGAGATTTTTTTTTTCACAGATTTTATTGGGGAATAGGGGGAGGGGAACAGTGCTGGGGAATCGGGGAAGGGGAACAGACAAGTTGCTGTCCTTTTGTTCTTCAGTCTAGTTGTGGAGGATGTTGCTTAACTGGCCCATGTTGGTATTGTGATTATTGCACTCTTCCCAAGTGAGGCAGATTGGTTACTGGCCTCTGGACGGCCACTCACGGCAGCTCTTGGCAGCTCACACCGGCTGCCGGCTGCTCATGCTGGCTGTTGGCCACTCACGGTAGCTTATGGCAGCCCATTGCAGGAGGGGCTGCAGCCTACGCCATTGCCGGTGACCCACAGCAGCCCAGCTCCAGGTCTTAGCTGTAGAGGGCAGTGTCACTGGCCCTGATGTGGGATCCGAACCTGGGCCCTGCTGCTCAGAGCTGGTGTACCAAGCCAGCTCTTAACCAATGCGCCACTCAGCCGGCCCAAGAAATTTCTTTTTAATGGCTGGCTGACACATACGAGGCCTGACAATTAAGTTCGCGAACTTGTTGCAATGGCGTTGCTAAACTTTTTTGATATCAGAGAGATTATTCATTATGAATTTGTACCAACTGGGCAAACAGTCAACCGGGTTTATTATTTGGAAGTGCTGAAAAGGCTGCATGAAAAAGTTAGACAAAAATAACCTGAACTTTTCACCAACAATTCATGGCTCTTGCATCACGACAATGCACCCCCTCACAGGGCACTGTCTGTAAGGGAGTTTTTAGCCAGTAAACAAATAACTGTATTGGAACACCTTCCCTACTCACCTGATCTGGCCCCCAATGACTTTTTCCTTTACCAGAAGATAAAGGAAATATTGAAAGGAAGACATTTTGATGACATTCAGGACATCAAGGGTAATACAGCAATAGCTCTGATGGCCATTCCAGAAAGAGTTCCAAAATTGCTTTGAAAGGCGGACTAGGCACTGGCATTGGTGCATAGCTTCCCAAGGGGAGTACTTCAAAGGTGACCGTAGTGATATTCAACAATGAGGTGTGTAGCACTTTTCCTAGGATGAGTTCGCGACCTTATTTGTTTGACATAATATTTGGAAGGAAGAAGAACATGAGCTTGAGCACCTACTATGTGAGTGAGGCAGGTCTGGATTCAAAGTGCAGGTCTACCAGTTGTTAGTTGTGTGACCATGGGTTTGTTACTTCACTGGTTTTTATCAATTCTGTATGCTCTTTTGTTCTGTTAACTCAAGTCTTTGGGAATGCTTTCTTTTGGTATATTACAAACTTCATATTTGCTTCCTTTGTTCAAACTTCTTTCTTCCATGAACTAACTATCACCATTGTTTTCCTACTTACCTTTCATTATTTTTCACAAACTGCTATAAGATTGTACTTCTCTTCATTCTGGGAAATGGTGTGTCAGCTTGTGTTCCCTACCACTGGCTCAGTTTACTGCACCATCTATTCTGTCCTAAGACTCTAATGTTATCTTGAGTTTTGTTACGTGTAAAAAGGTCCATTCTACCCCAGGAGAATAAAGATATTCAGTCTCATTATCTTCTAGAATGTATATAATTCTTATTTTTCTTTCTATAAATCTTTGCAAATTCTACATGAAATTAAATTGGCGTGAGGTAGGGATCAAAAAGAATGTTTTCACAAATTGATAGTTAATTTTGCAACATCATTTATTCAATCATCTAACCTTTACTATCCCCTTTATCATAATTCAAATAGCCATATCAATTTGGGTTAATTACTGGACTGCTTATACTTTTCTATTAACCATTATATATTCTTACACTATTCTAAATTGTTTTGATTACTTGAAATTTAGTTTATTAATATTTTGTAAGCCAAGTTCCTTCTGATCATATTTTTTTCTCCAAACTTCTAAAGACAGTTTTACTTATTGAATAGAAGTAAGAGTTTATTAGTTAAAAAGATGTATTTGGATTTCAAAAAATAGGAAAAATGCTTTTTATATGTATTTATGACACAAAATATCTCTCAGAGAGTATTTAAAATGATGTAAACAATGGCTTAAGTGTATTTGCTGTTTCCTTACATTTATTTATTTTTAAATTTAGATGAATATTGCTTATACCACTGTGACTTGTCTTTGTTTTTGATTGAAGAGATATTAATATCTACAGTGTACTAATATCCTACCAAACACAATTTTTAAAATGCTTGGGTTAATTATGTAAAACCTCAATACTCTGTGGCTTCTTTTCATCTCAATGATTAATTTCTATTTGGGGAAAAGAAAAATACCATTTTTTTTTTTTTTAATTTTGGGGAATTGGGGGAGGGGAACAGCATTGGAAAATCGGGGAAGGGAAACAGACAAGTTGCCATCCTTTTGTTCTTCAGTCTAGTTGTGGAGGATGTGGCTTCACTGGCCCATGTTGGTATTATCATTGAACTCTTCCCAGGTGAGGCAGTCGCTCACCAGCCATTGGACGGCCGCTTATGGCAGCTCACAAAAGCTAATGCCTGCTGCCAGCCAGCCCCACTGCAGCCTATGCCATCACCAGTGACTCAGGGCAGCCCAGCTCCAGGTCGAGCTGTTGTTCACCATCTTAGCGGTAGAAGGCACAGCATCACTGGCTCTCATGTGGGATCCGAACCCAGGCCCTGCTGCTCAGAGCTGGCTTCCCAAGCCAACTCCTAACCAATGTGCCACTTGGCCAGCCCAAAAAAATACCAATTCTTTATTACTCATCTGAAGGCAAGAAGGAAACACAGGATCCCTATTTACCCTGTTACAAGATCTCATATATCCAGATACTCAGACACTGGCTGGGTGTTACTCTACTATACCATCATCTAAATTCATAACCATACCTCTTTTTTTTGCACAATGAACATCCAAAGAATAATGATCAAAAACTGAGATATTGACAGTTATTTTAGGAATCTGAGGGGGAAAAAAAAGAATTTGAGGAAGTAGGGAGATCAGAATTTTTGGTTCCCCTGTTGTTGGAGAATGAGGCACTTAATAGCATCAGTAGCCCTCGCCAGATCTTACTCATTCAGCTCCACAGTATGAGCAGTCAGCTATGGTGCCGATCCTGGAGTTGGCTGGGTTAGCTGATACAAACTTGGACAAAAACACATTGAAGAAACTCTACTCCTGTGGCCTGTATCTGTTCATGGTCTCTAGTGGGTCTCAATTTAACAGCAGGGCTCTCTTCTCTCAATATCTGCATAGTATTTGAAAGATTTACACCTAGTCTTGTTTTTAACCTCCTTGTTCCCTGCCCTCAACAGCACGTGAGTTTACTTTTCCTTTTAGTAACGTAAAATGCAAAAGTCACAATGTTGAATACCTGTTATTTAAGCAAGAAGAAATAATTTCTTTCCACTTAAGAGAAACATGTAAAAACAGGACTATTGCCCAAAACCCAGGAGACATTGCCATGGTGAATGGTCAGGATTTTGCCTCGTATGCCTTTCTTCTTGCCATTGCTGAACAGCTGTACAGTCTGGCCTCTGGCAGACAAAAGGGAACCAAAAAGGGAAATTCAGAGTTTGAAAATCCAGGAATTAAGAGGGGCATGGAGCTATCTATAGTCCCTAAACATCCCAGCTCCTACTACTAGCTTTCTTAGGGTCAGGTTTTAGGTTTTGGTAGAATTAGAAGATGGCTGTTCACAGTAGCCCAGTGGATGATAGAACTGATTTTCTAACTGCTAATAGTCAAGGAAGGGAGGATAGAATGGGTACAAGGTGAATTAAGCTTTTTTTTCTGTTTTTCTTTCAATTGAGATATCATTGACATGTTAGTGTCAGGTATATAACAATGATTTGAGATAATCACCACAATAAGGCTAGTTAACATCTATGACCATACTTAGACTGTTTTTTTCTTGTGATGAGAACTTTTAAGATCTACTCACTTAGCAACTTTCAAACAGGCAGCACAGCGTTAATAACTATAGTCCCCATGCTGTACATTACATCCTCAGGACTTATTTATTATATAACTGAAAAGTTTTACTTTTGACCCCCCCTCCCCTACCTCTGGCAGCCACCCATCTGCAGAGATCTTTGAGTTCATTTTTTAAAGATACCACATATATGTGAGATCATACAGTATTTGTCTTCCTCTGTTTGACTTATTTCACTTAGCATAATGCCCCCAAGATCCACCCATGTTGTTGCAAATGGCAGGATTTCCTGCTTTTTTCCTGCTGAATTATATATATATATATATATATATATATATATATATACACACACACACACACATATATATATATATTCACATTACACACACACACACACAGAGTATATATAACATGTTTTATTCATTCATCTGTTGATGCACACACACTTAGGTTGTTTCCATTTCTTGGCTATTGTAAATAACACTGCAGTGAACATGGGAGTACAAATATCTTCTGAAGACAGTAATTTTATTTCCTTTATATAAATACCTAGAAGTAGAACTGCTGGACATATGGTGGTTGTATTTTTAATTTCTTGGGGAAATGTCATACTGATTTCCATAATGGCTGCGCCAATTTACATTCCCACCAACCGTGCACAGAGTTCCCTTTTTTTCCGCATCCTCAACACTTCTTTCTTGTCTTTTTGATGATAGCCATTCTAACAGGTGGGAGGTGAAAATGTCATTGTGGTCTTGATTTGTATTCCATGATTAGTGATGTTGAGCACCTTTTCATGTACCTGTTGGCCATCTATATGTCTTCTTCTTTGGAAAAACACCTATTCAAATCCTCTGCCCATTTTTCATTGGATTGTTTATTTTTTTGCTATTGAGTTCTATGAGTTCTTTTATATTTTGGATATTAAACCCTTATCAGATATGTGATTTGCAAATATTTTCTCCCATTCTGTGTATTGTCTTTTCATTTTGTTAATGATTTCCTTTGTTATGCAGAGGCTTTTTACTTTGATGTAGTCTTACTTGTTTATTTTTTGCTTTTGGTTCAGATTTAAAAAAATCATTGCTAAGACTAACATCAAGAAACTTACTACCTATGGTTTCTTCTAGGAGCTTATGATTTTAGGTCATACATTCAAGTCTTTATCCATTTTGAGTTAAATTTTGTGTATGGTGTGAAATAGTGAACCAGTTTCTTTTCTTTTTTTTTTTTTTTCAATGTGACTGTCCAGTTTTCCCAACACCATTTATTGAAGAGACTGTCTTTTTCCCCATTGTATATTAATGACCCCTTTATCATAAATTAATTAACCATGTATGCATGGGTTTATTTCTGGGTTCTCTATTCTGTTCCATTGATCTATGTTTCTGTTTTCATAATAACACAATATTGTTTTGATTATTATATCTTTGTAATATAGTTTGAAATCAGGAACTGTGATGCCTCCAACTTTGTTCTTTTTTCTGAAGATTGTTTTGACTATTAAGGGTTTTTGTGGTTCCTTACGAATTTGGGGATTCTTTGGTTTATTTCTGTGAAAAATGCCATTGGGATTTTGATAGGGATGCATTAAATCTGTAGGTCACTTTGGGTAGTATGGATATGTTAATAGTATTGTAATCCATAAGCATGGAATATATTTCTATTTATTTGTATATTCTTCAATTTCTATCATCAATGTCTTACAGTTTTCAGTGTACAGGTCTTTCATCTCCTTGGTTAAATTTTTTCCTAGGTATTTATTCTTTTGATGCAATTATGAATAAGATTGTTTTCTTAATCTTTCTTTCTGTTAGTTTATTGTCAGTGTATAGAAATGCAAATGATTTTGGAAAAACTGAGGTTTTAGCAGCATAAAAAGCTTGGATTTGTCTGTGTTAATATTACTGGTGTTAGAAACAGTAATGGCAGTTGAGTTTAAACTATAATCCAAAGAACAGGCAACTGGGACAATACATCATACACAGTGTTTATCATTGGCTGAAGAATATCCGCAATCCATATTTGGAAAAAGAGCCAGGGCAGTTTTTTTTCTTGCGTACAAAAGCCAAGTTAATAATTTAAAAAGCCAAATGGGGCCTGCCGAGTGGCTCAGTTGGTTAAGAATGTAAGCTCTGAGCAACAAGGTCACCGGTTTGATTCCCACATGGACCAGTAAGCTGCCAACAGGTAGCAGGATGGCTCAGCTGGAAAGAGCACATCCTCCTAACAATAAGGTTGCCGGTTCAACTCCTGCATGGGATGTAACTAAGATTGAACATGGCACCTTGAGCTGAGCTGCCCTGAGCTGCTGACAGGCGGCCGGATGGTGACTGGACTTGGAGCTGAGATAGCTCTGTACTCCACAACTAAGACTGAAGGACAACAATTTGGCTGTTCCCCTTCCCCAATTCCCCAACACTGTTCCCTTCAACAATTCCCCAATAAAATCTTTAAGCATAAATAAATATTAAATAAATAAATAAATTTTTAGAAAACCAAGTGGACATGACTTTCTAAGAGTTTTAAATGGTAGGCCAGACTTTAAGAGAGGTTTCTGTGTATTTACTAAATTTTGGAAATAGACCCTGTACATTATTTTTTTCTTAATGTATCTATTCAACATATCCAGCAGAAGTTAAAAATGAAGTCCTTGCTTCCATGAAATTTATAACATAAAATACTTATTGTACAAATACATCAATGTCATACCTTTTATGATTTCTGTCTATAGTCAGTAATATCAGAAATCAATAACAGCCCCAAAATTGAATAACTTTGAAAATTATGTGGAATATTTTAAGTAATTCACTTTAAACAAACCAAAGGGAAATTCAAAATATTAAAACAAAATGAAAATGAAAATACTATACATATCCACAAACTTATGAGCTGTAATCAAATTAATACTTAGAGTGAAATATGTAGCTTTAAATGCAGGTAGTAGAAAAAGAAAAGATTAAAAATTGATTAGTCTCCAACTCAAGCAGTAATAAAGAATAATAAAGTAAATCTAAGCAAAGAAGAGGAAACAGTAATATAAAAAGCAGAAACCAATGAAGCACAAAATGAAGAAATAGAAAATTTTGAGCAACACGAACTTATTCATATAAAAATTTTTAAGACATTTAGACAGGTGAATGCTAGGTATTTGATGATATTAAGAATTAACTGTTAAGGGTCAGCCGAATGGATCATTGGTTAAGAGTTTGCTTGGGAGCATGAGCTCTGAGCAACAGGGCCACTGGTTTGGATCCCACATGGGCCAGTGATGCTGCTCCCTGTACAGCTAAGATGGTGAACAACAGCTCAACCTGGAGCTGGGCTGCCATGAGTCGCTGGTGAAGGCGTAGGCTGCAGTGGAGCTGCAGTGGGCTGCAGTAAGCTACCATGAGTGTCTGGCAGCCACTGCTGTCCAATGGCCGGCAACCGATCTGCCTCAGCCAGGAAGACCGCAATGATCGCAATACCAACATGGGCCAATGAAGCGATGTCTTCCACAATTAGACTGAAGAACCAAAGGACAGCAACTTGTCTGTTCCCTTCCCCCTATTCCCCAATGCTGTTCCCTCCCCTAATTCCCCAATAAAACCTTTAAAAAAATTAATTATTAACATTTAGGTGTAATCTTGATATTATGGTTGTGCTTTTTTAAGTTCTTATTGATTAGAGGTACATACAGAAATATTTACCAGTGGAATGCTGTAATGTGTGGGTTTGTTTCTAAATAATAATGGAAGAGGGAAGTAGGTGGAAGTTTAGATGGAAAAAAAAATGTCCATATTTGATAACTATGGAAGTTCAGGGTATATTATATTTTTCTTCATATTTTTATAAATGCTTAAAATGTTTTTGTATTTTTTAAGCAATATGCCCTCCCCCCACCTCACCCCCACCCCCCCAAAAAAAAGCTGCTAGACTCTGATGATTTTACAGAGGAGTTCAACCAAATCTTTAGTGAAGGAGATACTGTTTTATACAAACTGGTGCTGAAAAAGAAAATAAGAGAACTATCCCTAACTCACTGTTTTAAAATAAGCTTTTAATTTTAGAATAGTTATATATTTACAAAAAAATTGCAAAGATAGTACAGAGATTTTCCCATATGCTCCATACCCAGTTCCCCCCAATTATTAACATTTTACATTAGTATTGTACATTTGTCACAGCTAATGGACCAATGCTGATACATTATTGTTAACGTCCACACTTTATTCAAATTTTCATAGTGATGCCTAAAGTCCTTTTTCTGTTTCAGGATCCCAACCAGGACACACATTACATTTACCTGTCACATCTCCTTAAGCTCTTCTTTGTTGTGACTGATTCTCAGACTTTTCTTGTTTTTGATGTGGTGGACGGTTTTGAGGAGCATTGGTTAGGTATTTGGAGGATTTGTCTCATTGGGATTTGTCTGATGTTTTCCTCATGATTAGACTGGAATATATTTTTGGGAGGTAGACCACAAGTTAAAGTGCCATTTTCATCACATCATATCAAGTGTGCATATTATCCACCTAACTTATCACTATTTAGGTGAGCCTTGATCACATGGCTGAGGTAGCGTTTACCAGGTTTCCACTGTGAAGATCCTCTCCCCTCACCTCCCTCGCTATGTCCTCTGGAAGAAATCACTATGCACAGCCCACACGTAAGGAGTGGAGAGTTGTGCTCCACATCCTTTGAGGGTAGAATATCTACAGAAATTATTTTGAATTCTTCTGCATGGAATATATGTCTCTCCCTGCCCATTTATTTATTCAATCATTTATATCACTGTGAATGCATAGGTATTTATTAATACTTTATACTTTGGGTTATAAGCCAATATAAACTAGTTAATTTTTTTGCTCAATTTGCTTCAGCTCTGGCCATTAGCAACTCTTTTAATTGGCCCCTTTGGCTCTCTGACGTATTCCCATCACTGTTTTTATATGTTTCCTTCCTCTCTCCCTCCCTCCCTCTTTTTCTTTTCTATTCTAGTCTTTTCTTCTCTTCCTTTTCTTTTTCTTCTTCATAGTATTTTCTTACTTTCTGGCCTTACAAGATACTTTAGGCTCATTTTGTATACCTCCTGCCACAATCTTAGAATCAGCCATTTTTCTAAGGAGCACGGGTTTCTTTTAATGGACAAACATATTTAAAACCAAGATCCGAGGACTAGGTGCCAACTCACTTTTTTTTTTTTTAAGATTTTATTGGGGAATTGGGGGAGGGGAACAGCACTGGGGAATCAAGGGAAGGGGAACAGACAAGTTGCTGTCCTTTTGTTCTTTAGTTGTGGAGGATGTCACTTCACTGGCCCATGTTGGTATTATCATTGCGTTCTTCCCGACTAAGGCAGATCAGCCGCCGGCCTCTGGACGGCTGCTCACGGCAGCTCTTGGCAGCTCACATTGGCTGCTGGTCGCTCATGGTAGTTTACAGGAGCCCACTGCTGCAGAGGCTGCAGCCTACGCCGTCAACAGCGACTCACTGCAGCCCAGCTCCAAGTCAAGTTGTTGTTCACCATCTTAGCTGTAGAGGGCAGTGTCACTGGCCCTCATGTGGGATCTGATCCGGGGCTCTGCTGCTCAGAGCTGGCATCCCAAGCCAACTCTTAACCAATGCGCCACTCAGCCGGCCCCCAACTCACTTTTATAAGGCTTCTTTTAAGTGGTAATTTATTTCAGGAATGCGATGGTTGCTTAACATTAGAAAATGTGTTAATATAATTGACACAAGTGATAGATTAAACAAAGAAAACAAGGCCTCAATAACTATAAAATAAAACATTTGATAAAATTCAATATCAATTCATAATAATATTTTTTAAAATGTAGTCGGAAAAGAATAAATGGGAATTTCCTTAAAGTGATAAAGGGTGTCTACTGAAAATCTTCAGTAAACATAGTGTTTTATGGTGAAATGTTAGAAGCATTCCTTTTAAATCCCATAACCAGAACAGGATGCCTCCTATCACCACTTCTATTCATTGTGTTCCTAACCAGTGCGATAATATAAGTGGTATAAAGGTTGGGGGGTGACGGGAAGCACAGTTTGTATTATTTAAAAATATTAATTATCTAAATAGAAAATCTAAGGGAATCTTTGGACAAACTTTTAGAAAATG
>NW_017731850.1:1109908-1110811 GCF_001890085.2 Hipposideros armiger | reverse complement strand
TATTTTAAAAATCTGTTAAATCTAGGGGAGTTAAGTGATGTCTCATATTGCTGAAATATTTTCTGAATTTTAAAAATATTTTGTTTTAACCATCTTAAGTGAATTTAAATTAAAATGTGGGAATAATAATTAAAAAACAGCAACAATGCCATCAGAAGAGAAGGTGAAAGAAATTAAAAGAAAATAATAGGTTGCCTAAAGGAATGTATTAGAAAATATGTTATTTTTATGATCTGGCTATAGTGAAGGCATGTCTCAGGATGATACCAGGGTCATAAATTGCGAAGGTAAAAATGGAGATTAGACATGTTAAAAGGCATTTACAGCTGTTGAGCAAAAGGTTTCATAAACCAAGTTCATAAATTAAATATGCCTTTTTAAAATTACAACACATACAATAGATATAAAGACATAAAATTCTAGGAATTTTTAGAGAAACCCTCAAAACAATGCTGTGGACTATATAGCTGGTTTCAATCTTAAGCTGTATTTGAAAAATTGGATCAGTGTACAGCCTCTTAGATTTCCTTAGGATTCTACCAAGTAAAAATAGTATTCCTGAAGAGCGTATACTTACTCATTATGTAGCACTCCCACAAAGTTAATATCTTGCTAAACCCAGGACTGGCCAAGAGTAAGATTTAGGCTAAAAATGCCCTAAATCTTTTATTTCAAGTCAGATACTGGAGACAGAGACAACATTGTACCAGGAAACTTGGAAACTATGCAAAATTTGTTCTATTTTCTAACTAAGCAGGAGTTTTAGAAGACTTCTTAAAGCACAAAACAGAGTCTCCTAATCCCTCAGGTGGCTGAAATGGCTTTCTATGCCTGTGTGTTTTGTGTTTGAAGCAGGGACAGGGAGCAGCAGGATAACATAAGCATGACACTTTTACTTCTTGT
>NW_017731850.1:1079365-1108583 GCF_001890085.2 Hipposideros armiger | reverse complement strand
GGTGGGTGTAGCCACCATCCCATGCGGGAGTTGAACCACAGACTTGTTGCTAAGAGTGCACACTCTAACCACTGAGCCATCCAGGTGCCAGTTGGCAGCTCAGGGCAGCTTAGCTCAAGATGCCGTGTTCAATCTTAGTTGTGGATAGGCGTAGCCCACCATCCCATGCAGGAGTCACCTGCAGCCTTGTTGTTAGGAGCACATGCTCTCACCAGCTGAGCTATCCTGCCGCCTGTTGGCAGCTCAGCCGCAGCTCAGCTCGGACACAGCTCACTGGCCCATGTGGGAATCGAACCGGTGACCCTGTTGCTCAGAACTCACGCTCTTAACCAACTGAGCCACTCAGCCGGCCCTGAGATACATTTTGAGTCATTTTTTGTGTTGTTTGAAGAAGGGGTCCAACTTCTGTTGTATGTGGCTATCCAGTTATCCTAGAACCATCTGTTTAAAACCCTGTTCTTTTCTCCCTTGTCTTGGCACCCTTGTTGAAATCAGTTGACATGAATGTGAAGGTTTGTTTTTGGACTTTCAATTCTATTTTACTGACCTCTCTGTCTATCCTTGTGCCAGTAGAATGCTGCCTTAATTACAAGAGTAATCAAGTAACAAGTACAACTGTGTGGTAAGTTTGGAAATTGCGAAGTGCACATCCTTCAACTTCATTCTTCTTTTTCAAAATTTTGTTTAGGCGTTGGTATCTATTGATGGTCTTTTTTTCATTTCATTTGAGACTTTTTTTTCTTTTTTGGTATGATGAGTAATTTTTTCAATGACAGTTGGGTATATGTTATAAACTCTGAACTTTTGGGTATTACGTTATAAAACTCTAGACCTTATTGGAACCTTCCACATTGCCAGGCTTCCATCGACACTGCTCAGCAGCAGAAGTGGGAAGCTCTGCTTGTTACTGCCACATTAGGGGCAAAATCCAGGCTCCCCATCAGCCTCCTTTCATACCCAAGGCAGTGCTTCTCGTTACTGCTGGACAGGGGTGGGAGTTCCAGCTCCCGACTAGGCCTCCGCTGATGCTCTCCCTGGATGGGAGAGGGACAGGAACGCCTTGTTACTGTTCCCTACATGGCTTCCGCTGACACTAAGGGGTTTGGCCTCATTACCACTAAGAAATGGTGAAAAATGCTGTCTCTTCACTAGGCCTCCTCTGACCTCATCCTGGTGGGCAGAGGGTGGCGGTGTGGGGTGGGGGGGCCTCATTACTGCTGGGTATAGGTGGAAGCCTAAACTTCCCAGGTGGTCTCTGCTTATGTTGTGGGGTCAGGAAGGTCATTACCACCTGACAAGGATGAAAGTCCTGGCTCCCTATCTGGCCTTCTTTGATACCACACCTAATGGGTGTGTTGGGGTATCTCATGATAGCCTCACAGGTATGGAAATGTAGAGTAGAAAATACCAGGAATAGAAGTGGAGTCTTCAAATACAGACCACGCTTTCACAATCTTATAGTATGAAAGCAGCCAAATATTGAGATGATAGCTACGGGGAGATATGGAATTAGAGGAAGAGGTTTTGTTTTTGTTTTTGTTTTGTTTTGTTTTTAAATAATGGCTGGCATAATGCATGTTTGCATTCTGAGAATATCTGTGTGGTTGAAGAGGATAAAATGAGGCTGAGGGAGGCTGCACAGGAGTGACTTGGATGTTGCATTATGGGTCCCCACTGCCTCTCTCACGTTACTCTTCCAAGTGTGGTGGTGGCGGTAGGGGTGGGGGCAGAATAGGGACTGTGATACAATCCCTGTCCTTTGGCACACAATCTTCCTTTCTTTTTCAATTCTTTGCTTGCCATGGCAATGAACTCTGCAGAGCCTGAATCATTGTTAGCCTAACCAAATGCTGTGATTGTGGCTAGATGGAAAACACACACTGTATCGAGGATTTTTGTATCATATGTAAAGAGTGAAAACCTTCTGTGTCACTAAACTTCTTATACTGTTGACTCCATTACTTTTAAACTGAAATCACCTGTGACCTGGATTATTTAACTCAATCCCACAATAACTTTTGAGGTATTATATTTATACAGGAACTTTGGGGTTTCGCATTTTAAAAAATACTGATCTCTTAACACCTTGGGGTCAGAGGTATGCCATAATAACAAAGTTTTCAGCTCAATGAGGAATTAATTAGAGAATATTACTTATATAGACTTAAACGCAGTTGCTTCTAGCATGTGGGCTTTAGACCCCTATGGTAGAAGAAAGGGAAGTGGGGTCTGAACAGGCAGGACAAAGAAAATACTGCAAAGAGAGCTATTGCAAAGAGACTATAAATCTACATTTAAATTAGATTTCTAAAATAGTTTGTTTTTTCATATATATGCTCTCGTTGACATAGATATTATTGTGACAAATGAAATACAAAATCATTTAAAAATGAGTCCATGGTTACTTTCGTTCATCAGGTGTTTTCTAATCAAAGGACACAAAGGAAACAAAACTACTTTCACATGGAAATGTTTAAGGTTAGAAATGTTTAAGGTTATGCAGTTTTATAGTTGGTTACAAAAACACTAGTGCTCTGTTTAACTGAAGGAACATCAGCAACAGTGTATCCAAAGAACAGAACACGAGTATAAACCTTAAAGCAAGTGTATTTAATAGAAGGCACTAGCAATTTCAAAGGTTCTTACAGTGATGTTTGGTGCATTAAAAAAAAAAGAAGAAGAAGAAAGTGGTTCCATCTGTTACTTTCTATTTCTAACAAAAGGGGGAAAAGGGAGATCGTTTTGATCAATGTCCTTTTAATTCTTGGACTTGGTATAAAATAAATCATAGTGTTATGGCAATTCATTTATAGAGGTTAAAATGATATGATGTGGCTTTTCATGGTAACATGGATTTCACTTGCTGAGCGCCTGAGACTTTGATTTGCCATATTACCTGCTGTGGTTTCAGTGATGCAAAATAATTATTGGGGCTTCCTTGTCACAGTGTCCTATTCCACACCTGCACCCTTTTGTTGGGAGCCCGACAGGGATGCTGGATTTGAGGTCTCCACTGAATAGATGTCCTCCCTGCATAGTCCTCCTACACTGGATTGATTTATGGATGTATCGGGCTCTTTGTTAGCATGGAAACCCCTAATTAATTTAAAACCCTCTGTAGAGAAATTAAACTCCTAGTTAAGATTTTTAACAGACTCAGATGGTGCTAATAATGGGAAGCAAGTCCTATTAATGGATTTACCACGGTCACTGGCATCCATACTTCACAATGAAGGCTGGTATATGGAGCTTAGAGTGTACTCTCAAATAAAGAATGGGCTGTCAGGAAATCATTCCGTTGTTGCCCCTAACCCAATTAGGCTTATCATTGGAGTTCTAGCTTCCCATCTGTGGGGCAAAGACAGAGGCAGACACGGAGCACAAGAGACAGGATAAGGGACAGAGAAAAACCTGTTCAGATTGCATAAAGCTTCAATCAGATATTTCTCAACTAGTGACTACAAGTTAACTATTACTGGAGTTAGTCTTGGTATAGGTCAGAGTAGGAAAATCAACGCAGTTTTCAGAGTGTTCTGAGAATAGATGGATAGTAGGTCCTGCATCACCACCAAAACAATGATATGTCTCTAAATTATTGTGAAAAACAATGAATTCTAAATGGGGTAGGGATGTAAATGTAACAGATGAAACCATATGAACTTGAAAACAGATGAATTCCTCTTTAAGTTTGGTTATGGAAAGACTTTCTATGACTCAAACTCCAGATACTATAAAAAGCTGATACATTTCACACAAAAATTAACAATTTTGCATGAACAAAAACACTGTAAACAAAGTCAAAAGATAACTGATATACTGGGGCACAATATTAGCAGTGTACATCAAAACAAAGGGTTACTATACCTAACATATAAAAATCCCTTAAAACTGAGGCTCAAAGGACCAAAAATCTAATAGGAAAAAAAATGGGAAAGACACTCTTATTCATTACTGGTGGGTGTGCAAATTGGTGCAACCTTTCTGAAGAAAAATTTGATCATAGATAACAAAATTGCATATGCACTTACCTTTAGACCCAGTAATCCTATTTCTGGGAATCTATCTTTATGATACTTCTGCAACAATATAAAAGTGCTCATGCACAAAGTTTATTCACTTCAGCATTTTTTGTAATTGCAAAATGCTAGAAACTACCTAAGTGCCCGTGCATAGGAGTTTGGTTGAATAAACTACAATATAGACACAATGGAGGACTAGGCAGCTGTTGGAAGAATAGTGGGAGTGGGAGAGATCTCTATGAATAGATCTGGAGTAGTTTCCAGGGCATTTTTCTGTATAGCTCTGACCCCTAGAGTCATAGTAATGTTTCACATACCCTCTACATACCCCAAGATAAGCACATAATTAAAACCAACCAGGATGTGTGGGGAACCCAAAATGGAATACAAATAGTAACTAACATATTAGCCTAACTGTGTTAAAGATGAATAGATAAAGTGAAGTGGGTGCAGAAAAGAGCCAACCTAAGTAACTGTGACAAATAGTATTTTGATTAGATACTGTAAGGCAAAAGACAGATAATTATACTTAAATGCTGTAATCTAGTAGTTAAGATGTTTCTCACAAGGGTGTGGGCTAGAAATTCCGAAGCCTTCTGAAACAAGCTTTGTTTGTTTACTAGAATTAAACAAATAATTATATTGTTGATAATTGTTGCTAGTGAGAACTGGGTTTATAATTCTTGGAGAAAGAAGTTATAAATAAGGAAAGGGAGAATGCTAAGATGAACCCTGTAGTGTTTAGGATCAGAGGTTATCAGTAAAAACTTATGGTTGTACATGTGTGTATCTTTTTCACATATACACACATATTTTGTATACTCTTTCACACACACACAATGATACATACAGAAATGTAGATATATGTGTATGCACAGCTTACTATATATATTTAAATATATATATATATATATATATATATATATATATATATATATATATATATATATTCTCTAGCTCTGTTCACTGAAAGGGCTTAAAGCAGTGGCATTCCAGTCACAGTGATACAATAGAGCTCATATCTTGGTTTCTAAACAGAATTCTCCAATAAGATGAACTGAGACTCTTTGGAGAAATGATTGATTCCAGAGCTAAAGCAAGAAAATACAAGATGAACTTGAAATATTTTGTGGTGTCAGAAGTAAGGAAATGACCCTAAATTGATGGAAATTTCTCAAAAGAACACAGGATCCAACCTGAAGGAGCTCTTAATGGCAAAAGCTGGAAAAATATGAGCAACAAAATAATATAAATAACCTCGGTATTAAATTTAACCTATAAAACTTCCATGAGTCCATACTGATGGGTCCTAAAAATTAGTGGGCAGAAGTTTGAGAAAATATATAATTTGCATAGCCTTAGAGCAGCGGTTCGCAACCTGTGGGTCGCAACCCCTTTGGGGGTCAAACAACCCTTTCACAGGGGTCGCCTAAGACCATCGGAAAACAAAAAGATATTTACATTATGATTCATAACAGTAGCAAAATTATAGTTACAGAGTAGCAACGAAAATAATTTTATGGTTGGGGGTCGCCACAACATGAGGAACTGTATTAAGGGGTCGCCGCATTAGGAAGGTTGAGAACTGCTGCCTTAGAGTATCTTGTTTAAGATATATATTAAATACAAAGGTTACTTTACAGTAGAAAAACTTGGTAGACACTACCTCAGCTAAGTGATCAAGATAAACAGCACTAGTATTAAGATAAAGTGGCCTCACGGACCTCTTAATGCCATGAGCTGAGAAGAACGCATTGTGTGTGTGTGTGTGTGTGTGTGTGTGTGTGTGTGTGTGTGTGTGAGAGAGAGAGTTATACTTGCCTAAAGATACATAACCTCATTCCAGTAGTGAAAAAGTATCCTGAGACAGCCAAATTGAGGGGCACCTACAAAATAATTGATCAGTACGCTTAATGATTTTCAAGGATAGAAAAGTCAATGAAAGACTGAGGGACTGTTACAGACTAGAAGGGACTAAGGAGACATGACAATAAATGCAACATGGGATCCTGAATAGGATCCTAGAAAACGGAAAGGATATTAGTAGAAAAACTGAAGAAATTCAAATAAGCTCTTTAATTTAGTTAATGGTATTATGCCAATGTTAATTACATGCATTTTTATTTATCTCTGAAAAAAATGTAGTGCATATTTTCCTATTGTCTCTCCAATCTCCTTATCCCGTTTCCAAATTTCTGGTAAATCCACCATATGCTGTTACCAGTAATGCTTGATATTTCCATTATCATTTCCTTTCTTTCAGCTCCCCCCAGAGTTGCAATATGTATCTTTATAAGAAAGAACAGAAAATATGACATCTCCCCACGTTGTCTTTGTTGATACCCTACCCCCAAACTCCTGTCATCTCCAAATGTACAGAGTTTATCTAATCTTCTTTGAGGGTGGGGGCAAGGAGGAGAAGGGGTGGCAGGATACCAAACAAAATATCTAGGTCTTAGCTGATTGCCTCTAGCAAGAGGAAGCAGCCCTTTGAGTTCCTGAACTTAAACCTTCTATCTGGAACCATAATGCATTGCTTCCAGCACTGAAACGCTTTCATAAGGACAGACAAATCTGGGCTATAGCCTCCAGCAAGTGGGAAATTTGTGATCCAGAAACACTGGGATTATTTGGGAGGAAGTGAATGTAATTTAGCAATCAGTGAAGTGTTAAGAGACAAAATGTGGGGGGTCTAAATGGGCTCTTCCATTTGGAGTGTCAGGATTAATTTTTGCTTTTATGTACTTTTTGTGTGTGTGTTTAACCATTTCTTAGGCCTCAGCCTAGTAGGATTTATTTAGGATGAGGCACATATGTACATCATCAATACATCATTTTGTGATGTCGTTGCAATGCTTGTAAGCATAGATATTTCGTACAACTCTTGTGGTTGTCTACATCTTGAGGTTAATGATAAAGAATTATATAATTGGGGCTCAAATCTTTATTTCTAGTAAAGAAAATGCTCTTTCTCAAAGTGTCCTTTATAAGACTTACTTGTAGATATGTGCTGGCAGATATTTTTAATGTTGTAGGTTTGACCTCATGAAAAGTCAAGATGTTATTTGAATAGGCATTTTGGCATATTAACAAACTTACTTGGTCTCAGAAGAATGCTGTTAAAGGTAGTTTTTCAAACCAGTATTTATCTCTTCTCCTAGTCCCTACATCCAGGAATGGCTTCTGTTTAAGAGACCCAAAGATCAAAAGACTATTTCTTATTATTTAAAGAACAACTTAGTTATTTTAACCCCAAATGTCTTTACGGATTCCTTTGTTAGTGTTTCATTTTTCTTTATTCCAAAGCAGGACACACACACACACACACACCCCTCTTGTTATTGCATTTCTTATTGGCGCTAGTATCAGAATAACAAGAACCCTGGAGGGTTTGTTGTGGTCTGGTTCCCTTGTTTGGGGTACTGTGTTAACAAATATTTCTGGAGCTGGGAGAGAGATAGGCTAAGCCCCTGTTGTCCTTTTCAGAGAATTTTATTATTGATTCAGGCTTTCCACCAGAAGAGGGAGCCACACTCATTTAAAATCCAAGTTGAGTTCTTTTCTCAGCAAGTTCCAGATGGAGTCCATGTGGCAAGGTGCTCTGTGCAGGATGGAACCAGACCTCACGTTTGGGGTGGGAGGAGACTGCCTCAGAGAAGAGCACCAGAGGCTGATGGCATGAGGATACTTTCGGCCCTGTAATGAGTGGACATGTTCTAATGCCTTTCTCTATTACAACAACAACAAACAAGCAAACAAACAGAAAACAGCAAAAAAAAAAAAAATTTTTTTTAGTACATGTATCTCCAAACCCCACATTTCTTCTCAGCTGGGGGAATCACAGCTCTGTTGGATTAAAAGAATTGGATCTTTTTTCTTTTTTTAAAGAGTTTTATTAAAATATAGCTAACATATAACATTGTATTAGTTTTAGTTAAAAGGATTCAATTTTTAACTAAACATGTAATAGCCTACTTTTCCTTATCACTCCACAAAACAACTGTCTATTCTTTTGTAGGACTGATATCACAGTATGAAAAATAGGTTGTAGCCTTCATATTATCATTTCAGAGATGCCTTCAAAAGCATCCTGCCTTGGAGCCGGCCGAGTGGCTCAGTTGGGTGCTCTGAGCAACAGCGGTTCAAGTCCTGGCCCGAGCTGAGCTGCCACTGAGCTGCCAACAGGTGGCAGGATGGCTCAGCTAAAAAAAAAAAAAAAAAGCATCCTGCCTCAAAATTCTCTCTTTATCTTTCTCCCTACCTGTTCAAGTGTTTAAAATGAAAGTGTGAAAATTTGATTCATTTGGGTTATTACATTTTGCTTTAGAGTCTTAAAATCATCAATATTGCCAATATGGTAATGTCTTAATCTATCAGGAGCCATTTAAATGTATTTACTAGATTAATTTATTAGACTGAGAAAGACTGTCATCTCGGTGATTAAACTAGGAGATGGTTGTGTGTGTGTGTGTGTTTAATTTTATTTTGCTAAGAACATTTAATGTGAGATCTACCTTCTTAACAAAATTTTAAGTGAATACATTATTGTTGACTATGGACACAATATTGTACATCAGATCTCCAGAGCTATTTATCTTACTTAACAAAAACTTTATGGCCGTTGATTAGTAACTCCCCGTTCCACCCCCACCGCCCAACCCCTGGCAACTACCATTATGCTCTTTGAGTCTGTGAATTTGACTGTTCTACATCTCTTGTATAAGTGGAATTATGCAGTATTTGTCTTTCTGTGCTTGGCTTATTTCACTTAAAATAATGTCCTTAAGGTTTATCCATATTGTAATTCCTCCTTCTTGAAGACTAATATTCCATGGTATGCATCTACCATATTTTCTTTCTCAGTAGATGGACATTTAGGTCTTTCTATATCTTGGAATGAACATGGCAGTACTAATGACATGGTTATAGAGAGAGGTTATTCCTATGTTGAGAAGTGTCTCAGGGCCAAAATGAAAGCATAAATAAGGCAGAACCTCAATGAAGACAGTATGGAAAGGAAGTTTAGAAAAAAAGAGAGGAATACAGATGGCTTCAGATTATTCATCCATGGCACAATTGCCCTGAATGGGCTCTTGTCAACAGCCTCCACAAAATAAGGTGTGTACATTCCCAATGTTGCTAGGATATGAATAGACTTTCTCATTAGAGTAGGGCATTAGCTATTTCTTCTCCATTTCCCCCACCTTTTACAGTAATATGAACACAGTGTTGAATGAAAAAGTCATAAAGGTAGGGATGATACCAAAAGCCTTCGGGCAGACTCCCTTGTTATAATCATCGCAGTCTTTTCAGAGCCCACAATGATAGCAACAGCAATATACTATGGATAATGTTGACAAGAGCTAATATTTGTGGAACATTTTTTCTGCCTAAGCTCTACACAAGCTCTTTACAACAACCCATGGAAGTGGTTATTATTATTAATACTTCATTGCACTATTTCAGAGATGTTAAATAACTTGCCCAAGCCCCATAGCTAAGAAGTTGCATGGCTGGTTTTTGAACTCCATCTGACCCCAAAGCCCAAGTTTCCTTCCATATCCCTTCCATTTTTACAAGAAGCCCCCAAAGGCAATGAAATCATATATTTCCCCTAATATTTTCCTTTTTAGAAAATGCCTGTCTTTTTGAAGAGAGTTGTATTTTCCTGAATCACTAAGACTAATGTAGAATATAATGTTAGGCCCATACTAAAATTATTTAAAAAGAAGTCATCCAAGGGAAGACATTTTCTAAAAGTCATTGTCTGGTCATTGCAGTGTTCTTATACAGTAAGTTGGAAATGCATCTTTTGCATCTATTGGTTTCTTTAGTGTTTTACAAACAACCCTAAGTTGCACGGTGGCACCTCGTATGCTTGATGACCCGTTTAGTGCCTTGCTGTGGCAGCCACATCTAGGTATTTGTTATTACCTCTAAATTCTACCAGGTCCATTTCATATCAGATTAGTTTTTCAACTGCACCAAAACAATCCTATTTTGTAACTGGCAACAGATGGATTTCCACTGCTCTAGGTAGCACTCTTGTGGGGAACTGGCCTGATGCGTGAGCAGGTGTGGGCTCGCCACGCACACTAATGGCTATGAGTGGGAGTCACTTTAATGTAAAAGTGTCGGGCTCAGCAGTCCTGATAAACTCTCATCAGAAGTCCCTGCAGGCGGCAAGCAGAGGCTGGATGCTTACAGCAGCAGTCCTAGGTAATATTGTCACAAGAGGGAAGCTGTGTATAACTGCTGATAAAAGATGGCAGAAACACTCTGCAACAGGAACAGCTAGATGACAAACCACCTCGCTGTTATGTCAGGAAAGCGCCACGATCCCCTGAGTGTGAGCCTTCTTGAAAGGCAAACAGATGTGCTGTTTCATCTGTGCAATTGGACCTAATTGGGAAAGAAAAGATTTCCATCTTGATTAGTGGGAGTGAGATGTAATGTAGCACATCTTGCTGGAGGTTTCAAGATCAGGGTGATGGTGGATTTCTAGAAACAGAACAGCAGTCAGAGGATTTGATACGTCGCTCTTCCACTTAGTGCAGTGAACTTTGGCATTTCAAGGTCAGGGTAGGTAGGCAAGATTAATGAGAGTTATTCAGAAGTCTTTGTCCTGACTTTAGGATGTTTACTTTATTGTATGCATCTGCTGCCACTGACAAATGCTGATATGTTTTTCTTATGTACTCACCCTTATGCTAGGATGCTGGGTCCAGGGTTGGGTTCTACAACTTTTACAAGGATGCTGATGAAGAATGAGGAGGCGAGTGACAGGCACGGTTCCTTAGTGCCAGGACTGCCGGGAAAGAGGGTCAGCCTTTCCATTTGCTGGGCTGTGTTTAGAAGACAGAGACACTGTCCGTGGTGCAGAGAGGAAGTACTGGGGCTGGGTAAACTCTTGGAATCCACTCTTTATTTGAGGGGTAGTTTCAATTACTTTTCTATAGAAGCAGCACTATTAACATAAACAACAACTGCAACCTTACAAAAATACCAGAAAATTGCCCTTAGTGAATATTAAACATGGATAATAAAAATGGGTACATTATATCTTATTTTTTTCTTCCTGGAGTCAAAGAAGAGAAAGCTGTTTTTAGTCTCAGTTTCTAGTCTCAAAGTTCCTGCTCAGAGTGGATGAGTTTACAGCAAGCTGAATTCAGTGACCTCTACAGACTCTAAAGAGTAAGTGAGCTTTCCAGAAAGTGCAGCAGGCAAACCACAGGAAGGGAGCCAGGCAGTAGGGAGGACCCATTTTGATGACTCCATGCTACAATAGATCTCTTCCATGCCCACATGATGCCTTTGGTTTTGGGACCCCGTAAATGATGCAGACATCTCTATCAATAATGAGTAGAAATTAATCTATTAGGGAAAAACTGGTTAGTGCTTTTCACATGGTAACATGGTACCGTTATGGACAAGGTGCCTTCAGGCAACTTCTATGGCCAAAAAATGTTATCATTTGAAATTTACTCTGGAAGACTAATTTGACAAAATTTTTAGTCAAGGATTGTGGCTTCGTAGAACAGTGGTTAAGTACAAGCTCTACAACCAGGTTGTCTGACTTTGAATCTTGACTCTAGTTTTGTGACCTTGAACACGTATGTTACTTTACCTCTCCAGGTCTGAGCTCCCTAATCGTAGAGTGGGAATAGTAATTTTACCTAGTTCTAGGGCCATTGTGAGGATTCAATGAGTTGTTGTATAAAGCACATGAAAGAGTGCTTTGCAACTAGTAAGCACACAATTAAAAATAGCTATTAATATCCTGTTATTACTATAATCATAATTATATTATGGCATTGAATGACTTATTAAATCAGATCATATGTGTATAATTGTCGTGAGCATGAGCATAACTGGGTAGATAGTTGCGGAGCAGGAATGTGTAGCAGAGAAAGTAAATAAGAAGAAAACTTACTCTTATGTAAATAAGAAGTAAATTCCTTCATAGAAAATGGAATTTTCAAAAGATGGTAACGTAGAAAGATCCTGAACTCATATTCTCCCATAGACATACTGAGTCTAAAAGTACATATGGAACAATTTCCTCTGAATAAAACCTGAAGGCTGGGTGAGTGACAACCAGATAGTGAGCACACAAGAAGAAAAGCACATCAAAGGGTAAGAGAGGCTGGGACCCAATCTCACCATAAACCCCACCCCTGGCACAGCACCCCACAACTGAGAGGAAGCTCGAAACCTGGAGCTTCTTCCTGAGGAGCACAGGGATCGCACCCCGCATCAGGCACCCTGTTGTTCAAGATACGAGCCTGAGAGATGAGCCCCACAAGTATACAACTTTGAAAATCAGTGGAGCTTATGTCCCAAGATCCATAAAACTGCAGGAATCTGAGAAATAGCTCTTTAAAAATCTGATTATTTATTTTTTTTTGGTGTTAAGTTGTATGAGTTCCTTATATATTTTGGATATTAACCCCTTATTGGATGTATCTATCATTTGCAAATATCTTCTCCCATTCAGTAAGTCATCTTTTTGTTTTGTTGATGGTTTCCTTCATTGTGCAAAAAACGTTAGTTTGATGTAGTCCCATTTGTTTGTATTTTCTTTTGTTTCCCTTGCCTGGGAAAAACATGTCCAAAAATATATTACTAAGAGTGATGTCAAAGACTTTACTGCTGGTCCAGCCGAGTGGCTCAGTTGGTTAAGAGTTAGCTTAAGAGTATGAGCTCTGAGCAATAGGGCCGCCGGTTCGATTCCCACATGGGCCAGTGATGCTGTGGCTGAGCTGAGCTGCTGCTGAGCTGCCAACAGATGGCAGGATGGCTCAGCTGGTGAGAGCACGTGCTCCTAACAACAAGACTGCCTGTTCGATGGTGGGCTACGCCCACCTGCAACTAAAGACTGAACTCAGCACCTTGAGCTGAGCTGCCACCCAGATGGCTCAGTGGATAGAGTGTGCGCTCTTAACAATAAAGCTGCTGGTTTGACTCCCACATGGGATGGTGACTACACCCACCTGCAACTAAGATTGTAACACAGCATCTTGAGTTTAGAGGCCACGAGCTGCCAACGGGCAGCCAGATGATGACTGGTGCCCTCCACAACTAAGATTGAAGAACAACTTGGCTGGTCCTCCTCCCCAATTCCCCAACACTGTTCCCCTCCCCCAATTCCCCAATTAAAAAAAAATAAAAGACTTTACTACCTATGTTTTCTTCTAAGAGTTTTATGATTTAGATTTAAGTCTTTAACTGATTTTGAGTGTGTTTTTGTATGTGGTCTAGTATCATTTTGAGAGAAATGGTTCTTAAGAGGCTCAGGTATTCAGATTCACCTGCCCCAGGGCCCGGTTCAAAGGCAGCTGATGGCACACAGACTTACAGTAGAAGGAGGCTCACCTGCTTATATGAAAGCATTGGCCTGAGGGGCAGGCATCTAATTTAACAAACACAACTAGAAGCCTGCTAGAACACTTTCTGGGAAGGGAGACTGGTGGGTGCCATCTTTGCTTGCTCCCTTGGCTATGCTCCAATACACCAGTATCTCCTAGAGGAGCACTTTTAATGCAACTGGATGCCTGGTGTTTGCAGCTATTTCCCAGGGGACACCTCTTGATCACCTGGCTCTGGAGGCCATGGGAGGTTCCTGGTCTCATGGGACTGTAATAATTGGTGTCACCCAGAAAGAAGTTCATATTCCTGTCCGGGGAGTAGTTTAAATAAATTGAATAATTTATAATTTAATAAATATTTTAAATGAAATTTTCAACTTGTAGAGGGCACGCGATCAAATGTTATTTTACAAACAAAGAAATTGAGGCCCCAATTACTTGACTTCCACAAGGTGATATGGCTCGTTCATGCCAAGGATAGAACTATAAGCTAATCTCTTTTCTGTCCTCTTTGATCCTGGGTATCATGTGCAGAACAGTTGCTTTGGAATCAGGAGACCAGAGTCTATTACTTTACCTCAGTATATACTACTTATATACTACTTCAAGCAGATCTCTAAAGAAATTTTCTCATCTATAAAATAATAAGGCTTCTCACCCTTCAGTGTGTAAGGGTCAAATATACAAATATGATTTATGAACTTCAAAGAGCTCTGCAAATGTAAGCCTTGATTATTTTTGCATCATTCACCACGAAGTAATTTAACAATGATCCACACTGGGATTGTTCTCAATGAGAGCAAAGGTATGATTTATTGTAATGATTTATCTTAGATCATTCAATGAAAGCTAAATCATGGCACGACCGTCAACCCCTCAATGATATGCAGATCAATGGGCCATGCACATTATGTGACAATTTTTTTCAGATTAGCATCTGCCATCCCAATGCTGAGTATTGTCACTTAAAATTTTTATCGTCTCAAAAGAACTTGAAATTTTTTTTCATGTGACAACTCTATTGCATTTATGTAAGTGGATTTCTGAGAGAGGCCAGAGTTTGGGGGGATTCTTTACTGACCACAACCTATTTACTCCAAGACCCTATAGGGGCTAGGACCACAGGAAAGTATTTGAGCTGAAATTTTGAATTTGCTCCTGATTCAGGTTAGTGGTGCTTAATTCAGCGACAGTCCTAGGTAATCTTATCATACAATGTATCCTGGAGATCACAAACCGTCTCTAAGGGGAAATATGTAAGGTTGACTGCCGGAGACTATTAAACGGAAAACATAGTTTCAATCACAAACTGGAGAAAGGTCAGCCTTCTAAAACCAGATTTCAAGTTTTAAAGTCTTTTTGGTAGCTGTTGTTTAGTTCTTTTGTTTATGTGATGAATTTTGAAGAGAGTTCAAGACTATGCAGAAATGAAAGACATTTTATGGCATAGT
Organism: Hipposideros armiger; assembly: GCF_001890085.2. Lineage (NCBI taxonomy): Eukaryota > Metazoa > Chordata > Mammalia > Chiroptera > Hipposideridae > Hipposideros > Hipposideros armiger. The sequence continues at coordinate 1,093,745 of NW_017731850.1, read as the reverse complement.
TAATGTGAGCTATTCTCTAAATGTAAGGATTTTAAATATAAAAGTATAAGATGAATCAATAATGAAACATCCTTCATTATCCTATTGTGCATGTGTGTATTTAAATTTAAGATAGGGGAAACTAGCCTAGGGCAATAATACAAAAGACATAGGGACAAATTATGTAAAGCAAGACCTTCATTTCAGCACTATTCAAAAGGGCAAAAAATTATAAGTAATATAAATGACTGAAAACTAAGGCAGTGATTAAGTAAAACATGGTGTAGTAGCTCCGCCTTACCTGCAGTTTCCCTTTCCACAGTTTCAGTTACTCATAGTCAATTGTGGTTCAATATTAAGTGGAAAATTGCAGAAATAAACAATGCATGCATTTTAAGTTGTGTGCTGTTCTGAGTATTGTGATGAAATCTATACCATCCCACCCTGTCTTGCCAGGGACAGAAACCATCCCTTTGTTCACTATACCCATGCTGTATACTGTACCTGCCAATTGGTCCCTTAGTGGGTACCTAGTTATCAAATCAGCTGTTGGACTATTGCAGTGCTTGTGTTCAAGTCTCCTTTATTTTACTTAGTAATGTCATATTCACCTCACTTCATCTCATCACGTAGACATTTTATCACCTCACAAGAAGAACGGTGAGTACTTTACAAGACGATATTTTGAGAGAAAGCGAGAGAGAGAGACTACATTCACATAAATTTTATTACAATATATTGTTATAGTTGATCTATTTTGGGGCCGGCTGAGTGGCTCGTTAGTTAGGAGTTGGCTTGGGACGCCAGTTCTGAGCAGCAGGATCCCAGTTCAGATCACCCATGAGGGCCAGTGACGCTGTGCCCTCTACAGCTAAGATGTTGAACAACACCTTCACCTGGAGCTGGGCTGCCATGAGTTGCCGGTGATGGTGTAGGCTGCAATGGCACTGGCCAGCAATGGATGCTTTCGTGAGCTTCCGTGAGCCATCATGAGCGGCCGTCCAATGGCTGGCAAGTGACTGCCTCACCCGGGAAGAGCACAATGATAATACCAACATGGGCCAGTGAAGCGATGTCCTCCACAAGTAGACTGAAGAACAAAAGGACAGCAACTTGTCTGTTCTCCTTCCCCAATTCCCCAATAATAAAATCTTTAAAAAACAAACAAAAAAAGTGTACATTAAAAAATAATAATAATTTATCTATTTTATTATCAGTTATTGTTGTTAATCTCATACTGTGCCTAATGGAAAAATTAAACCCTATCATAGGTATGTACTGAAAAAAACATAGTGTATATATGGTTCATACTATCAGCGGTTTCAGCCATCCACTGGGGGCCCTCGAATATATCGCTAATAGATAAAAGGGGGGCTACTGTACTGCCAATCTGTGCAATATCATGCAGCCACTTACATTTTTATGAAGACTATGTGGCAACATGAAAAAATTATTCATGATATGATGTTAAACAAGATACCAAATTGTATGCAAATTATGACTACATCTCTACAAAGTGTGAACCAGGTAAAATGACTACACTACCTTAATGTACACTGCATTAAAATAATGTTTTTATTATTTTCTTCTCAAATTTCAGAGTTCCTTATCCCTGGAAAATTCCTCTCCCTTTCTTTGTATGACTGCCTCTTCTTTATCCTGCTACTCTTTGTGTGGATGTTGCCCCCTTGGACAGATCTTCCCTGATGCACCCCACCCCATTACTTCCATCATGGAACCCCATTGGTTGCTGCCACAGCATGTTCCTCAGTTTGTGTGGTGTCCCTGGAGAATAGAGACCACATCTCTTTAATTCCCACTGTTTGCACAGCAGTAAGCAAAACACCCACTGTGGAGTAGGCACTCAAACATTTGTTGACGTATAAATGCTAATGGAATTAACCAAAAAACAATACGATTTTTTGACATAAACTGAACTGAAAAGGCAATGACTAAATCAGAGCCCAGTTTAGTAATTTTTTTGATGAAAATCATCCTTTCGTGAGAACAAAAGGCTTAGGATTCTTACCAGGGCTCTGCCTCTTCATGCACCAAGGTAACTACGGAGTTGATTAATCATTAGAAGGCGGCTGAGGAGACTGGAATTTGGTGCCAGGGATGGCGGGTGATCTTTAAGGCATGACCTCTGGCTCTTGATGACACCAGTGGAGTATTTTGTTTTACATCCTAAAGCTTAGACCCAACAGAACTTGATGTTTCTCTTTGTGGTCAGCCCTGGGCACCTTGCTTGTTCTATCGCCCCAGCTCTTTTCCCTGCGGTTCTCTTCTGCTGAGAAGCTCAGTTCAATTCTCTCTCGAGGCACACAGCTGTCTGTAGTCTTCCTTTTTACTCTATATACCGTAATTCCCCATGTATAAGACTCACCCTTTTTCGAAAAATTTGGGGCCTAAAAACTGGGTGCGTCTTACACAGTGGTTGTAGAATTTTTTACTTGCATTTCCTGCTTTTTTTGCACTTTTTTTTGCACTCATTGTTGTAGATTTTTTAACTTGCATTTCCCGCTTTTTCGCGCTTGTTGTCTTTGCGCTCATTGTTTCGCACTTGTTACCGGTATATTACGGTAGGTTACGTTTTGCCACGTTCTGCCCAGAAATGGCTCAGAAAAGATTTTCGTACAGTGCTGAATTCAAGTTAAAAGTGATCCAGTTTGCAAAAGTGAATGGAAATTGTGCTGCTGAACGTAAGTGTGGTCCTCCTCCAACTGAGAAAACATTCTGAGACTGGCTATGGGAAGAAGAAACCCTACTGAAAACGCCACAGCAGAAGAAGGCCATGAGAGGCAATATATGAAGACAGTGATTAGTCATCAGACACAGATGAGGACAAGCTAATGGTTGGGAGTTTTGACAGTGATGAGGAGTTGTATGAATTTTATGATGAATAAAACTTGAGTTCAATAACTTTAGGTAATATATCTTTTTTCTCAAATTTCGGGCCCCAAAATTAAGGTGCGTCTTATACATGGGGAAATACAGTACCTTGCATAGCTATACTACAGTTTATCCATTCTGCTACTGAGAGAAACTTGGGCTGCTTCTACAGGCAATGCTGAACATGACCCCTGTAAGAGTTTCTTGAAGGCATTCCCTAGTCGAACTGCTGGGTCATAGTCTATGAGCATTTGCACTTGACCATACAATGCCAAGTTGTTTTCCAAGGGACTTGTGCAATTTGCAGTCCCACCAGCAGTGTAGGAGTGTTACTGCTGCTCTACATCAGAGGTTATCACTCTTGATGCTTTTGACATCATGGGCCAGATCATTCTTTGCTGGGGCTGAGGTGGGGGCAGTCTGTGAGTGATGGGGTGTTTAGCAGCACTCCTAGCCTCTACCTACTAGATGCTAGTAGCACCCTTCTCTCAGTGTAACAACCAAAAATGTCTCCAGAAATAGCCAAACATCCCCTGAAGGAGGGGAGGCAAACCCATCCTCTTTTGAGAACCACTGTTCTATATCTTTGCCAACATTTAGTATTATCTAGTCTCTCATAGTACTTGTTACCACTGCAAACCCTAGCATGTTGGTACAGACTGATTATACCTCAGAGAAGGAATGTCTTCAGGTGTCCAAACACAGCTTATTGCTTCATGTTAAGGTCTTTTCTCATACTTGTCTTTCTAAAACAGGTTATTTCATTCCCGATTTTCAGGGTGACCCTGATAAACCAACCCCCATGCTTTACATTTTAATTAGGGCAGATCCACGAAAAGAAGAGATTCCAAGGAGACTAGAGGGCAGAGGTTTAGGGACCCGGGCAGGCGAAACCTGAGTGTGGTCACTGATAGGCTGTGAGTCTGTCAGTCACATTAAGAACTGCAGAGAATGAGTACTTGATTAGCAGTGGGAATGGAAATAGACCAGATGAGGGGCTGAATCTTGCCCAATCACCAGCACCTTTACCCTGTGGTTTATATGTTTGTGCTATAAGACACAGCAGTAGGAATGCATTAGATTTGCTTAGTACCCTGTTACTATTTTATTGAGTTCAGCAAAGACAAGGAAAAGGAGGTAAATAGGTACCCAGGAGTAAGTAAACAGCCTCAACAAGTCCCACAGCTAGAAAGAGGCAGAACCTTGATTCAAACTCAGCTTTTGCTCCAGATCCCAAGTTTTTACTTTCTACTGTTGTCCCTCCTCTTGTGTGGATGAGCTATATTTGAAACTGGAAACAAAGCAGCAGTTTGGATGAAGAATTTTTTTGCACCATTGTTGTTTTTGTGGGTGGGCCACCACAGATTGTTGAAAGGGATTAATTTATCCATCATGAAAAAAAACTACTACTGGCCTCCAGGGGATCTTTTCTGTGCTTTGCATTTCCATAGCATGGATCTCTGCACAGGAACCATTTGAAATTGCGTTCTTGCCTTTGGGTTTAGAATTGTTTTCTCATTGTTTGCTGGGCCTAACTTCCTTTATATTGTCTGTTTTCCTAGGCATTGCTGGGTTTAAAGTAGGTGTTCAATTGACGCTTGTTTTGTTCAGTGCAGATATGCCCTTATTTAATACAGCTAAGTTTTAAGAACCCAAACTTAAAAAACAGATAAATTATTCAGTCTAGATACACAAAGAAAAGGCTCCTACCCAGTTTACAAGCCTGTCTCCAAATAACAGGGTTCTTTGAATTGGAATTCATCTAATGCAATTACTACTTGACAGAAACTATAAGTTAAGGTGTTAAGGTAACTGAGAAATAAAAATAAAAATTCCTTTGAAATGAGAATAGAAGTTGATAGGTAAGTGGAAAATGTCTAAACAAACAAATCAACAACAACCACGAAATTAAACTCCTCACTAAACCTTTTCATGAACACATAGGTAAATATCTCAGCATCTATGCATTGTAAAATTCCTCAGACAGGAGCTATGCCTGTTAGAGTTCCAGTGGCAACTGACTTTTATTCTGAAGTTTTACTGCAGCAAAAATATAAGGTTGCCCTTACTTTGTGTTGACCAACCATTACCAGTAGTAAGGAGATTTTCCAAGATGTCTGGGAATTTTGGGCAAGCTACATATTTGTCGCCACTTTCCTGTGGGCCTCTATGATTGCCTGTTGCAGCTGAGGAACCCAAGAAGGCTGAGATTCCAGTGATGCCAGGCAGCAGAGAGCTGCTGATAAATGAAGACGTGGGCTTAGTGCCTCTATGAATGGAGGTGAACAAGTTAAAGCACAAGAAACAATTGTGATCTGAGAACACTGGTGCATATGGGACCTTCAGGACCCATCCCAAGTGGTGTCGGAGAGTGGGCCCTTCTTGGCACAAAGTCCAGGTCCTGGGCAACTTGAGCAAAGAATTGAAAGAGATGCCCGAGTAAAGTACTGAAAAAGTAGTTTATTCGAAGAGATAGTACATTTCAAAGAAGTAGAAGTAGGCCCGAGCAGTAGAGAATGGCTCAAGGGCCCATTATTAGAAGAGAAATTACATTCTGAAGAGTTTGGAGCAGGCCACGTGCAAAGGCAAGGCTCAAAAGGCTCAAAAAGGGAAGAAGTGGTCAAAAAGAGCAGCACAGACTTCCCAGGACTTGGAGTTTTTATCCCCTTTCTCTAAAATGGGCTGTTCCCCTAAGGGCGTGGGACCACTTGATTGGCACCTGTGATTGACAAGAGGTACTGCGCAGGTGCTGTTGCGGGAACCCAGACAAGGAGACAGGACACCAAGGCGTGGGAAGCAACCTTTATTAATGCCGGCACTGGCTCAGCGGATTCACATCCAGAGACTGAGCGTCCACTCAGGTGGGATTTGGGGTTATATACCCCTGAGGTTTCCAGGTTGGCAGTTAAGATTTATTAGGACATGTGGCCATTGTGCCAGTTCCTGACTGGTCCACGGGTGAGGTAGGAATTTGGAAACATTACACGGGGAAGTCTTGATGACCATATAGTCCAGGAATGTCTTTGTCCGAAGCCCGCGCAAAATCCTTGGTGACCACTTGGTCTGGGAGGGCCTTTGTCTAGGGCCCACTGCCACAGTGCCAGTGACTGGTCTGATCTAGTTGGGTATTTTGTGCCCATTTGTTTTCCCACAGGGATAGGTAATTACAATACAAAGGGGGAGTTTTGGGTGGAGAGGGGATGTCCCCTTGGCAGTTGCACTCTGTGGGACATGCAGGAATGTAGAGACCCAATGCCTGCCTCTAACTGCCTGCCTTGTTTTGCCCTTGAGAGACATGATCCCCATAAAACCTCTATGGGAAGTTGAGGGACAGGAGGTCTCTTCTTCTGTATCTGCTTCATGCTGGGCAGGGGCATAGAGTTGTCCCTGCCTATTGGGGGATTCAGGGAACTCTCACTCTAGCTGATCTCAGATGAGTGGAAGGGGTCTCGAGATCCACCTGGAAGACCATGTTGGCTTCTTTGGTTGTGACTGGCAATCTTGTTGGGGGTATCCTCCGTATCCCCAAGGCCCCTGAATGAGGAAAAATAGATTTTAATTAATCTGTTAGCTCTCATGAAGCCTGTGGCCATTCAGCCTGCTACTCAGGTGGCATCATTTGTCTGGGCCCAGAATGGGTTTGGCATTTAGCTTACTGGCCTGGGGGATATTAGGAAGTCACAAGCTTTCAAGTAGTTATCTGAAGCAGGGGTGGGAGACTTCTATTGTTTAGGATTCAGAAACTGATTTACAAAGCAATCAAGAAGCAAGGGGATAGGAGAATTCTAAGATTCAGGCTAGGAGCAATCTAGCCTAGGATTCACAGACTAGTGAGAAGAGTAATCAAAGCCAGGGGCTAAGAAACTAAGAAACTAGGGAGGAGACTTAAGAGTTCTATATTTAACATTTCTATAGGAAAGAAAACTTAAAAGTTTTTCAGTGGTGGGGGTGCTCCTCGGTTGGCCAGTAACACAAGAGCAGAAACAGAAAAGCGGAAATGCTGAGATATCATCATCTGGAACGATAGTCCTTGAATCCCCCCATGAGGTTTTCTAAGGGCTGTTTGGGGTGTTTTGTTTTGTTTTATTACTTTTAGGTTCCTTGAACCTTAATCTTCCATGTTTCTTAAACATATAAAGGTACAACATTTTAGAACAGTTTTCACCTCTGTTGAGATGTCGCGTGACACCTGAGTTTTCTTGAGCAGTTTTCTTTTATACTTCACCTTTTATGGGAGTGAAAACATCACCATAGTTCTCTAGTGCCATCTTTATGTCACTGAACCTTCACCATAATGCATTTTCTTACTTGGGAAACAATAACATATGGCTGTTTGGGGATCCTACTCCTGAAAAGCACTTGGTTTACAAACACAGTTATTTTAACTGCAGAAAGTAATTTAAGAGGAGTCACAAGTGGCTTTGAAAGCTCTCAATTTCCTGGCCTGCCTTCTTAAAAGACTATTTGTCGTGACGATGTAAAGACTTGAGTGGGATATCTCTTATATTAAAAAAAAAAAGTATTGCATCAAAGAAGTCAATTCTGTGCTTCTTTAAGAGTGAAAATGGGGCATCCAGTGTGTGGAGGTTGATCAGAGTAACAGGTCAATCCCAAAGGTGTTCAAGAAAGAATTCAGAACTTCTATAGATCACTTTGATTTTTTTCCCCCCTCGCACAGTAACTTTCTGTATTTACAGTGATAAAGAAACATTCTGCTTTTTTCCCAAAATAAATATGATTCTGCAGCTTTAACTATTGTATTTATACTTTGACTTCCCACAGAACAATCTCTTTTCTACTTAAGATGCTGTAACTCTTTTAAGTGTGGGTACAGTACCTTTTAAATTCAAAATGTTTTTTGTGCAGATTAATCTTTAGCACAGAGTGAATTTTAAATGCAGTAATTGATTCCTTAAAAAAAATTAAAAGACTGCTAGCACTACTTATTGGCTGTGATAGAAATTATTTAAAACTTTAAAAATGTTTCCTCTTGGCCTTTTGCCTATTTATGTAGAACATCCTTTCTGAGGAGGCTAGTGGTATGATTGTGAAAAACATATGCTTTTCATAATGGTGAATGCCAGATTATAGGTTCTGTCTATGAACTTTACAAGAGGGCACAAAATAAGAAGTTTCAAACCTGATCCAAATCATGTGAAGTCTCTTGAGTCTGAGCATATATTTAAAAGGTTTTCCAGGAAATTGAGACAAATCTGCCCTTTCACCCTGGCTATGGATTCTTGGTGCTGTAGAAATGTCGTTGGATATAGTTCTGGGGTCTTCACACACCTCACGTCCTGCTGGCATAAAAAATAAAATAAACTTTCCTCGGACAAGCCTGAACTTTGGGGGTGAAATTGCTTTTCAAAACTTGAATCTCACTTGAGAATTTCTAAGACTTAATTTTAGAAATGGTTTATGCCTTTAAATTTTCACCTGAGAAATATGCTAGCAGCTGGAAGACGATGGAGTCTTGCTCAGTAGCGTTCTGACATGTAATGCTGACATTGGGACGCTAGGTGGTGCTTTTCCAGGTTTGGTTGGAAGGCTGAGTCTCAGAGCATCAATGTTAGAGGTAGATGCGTAGGACAAAGTGGTTGATGCCCCAACAAGGGACCCATATGCTTGTATTAAAAGTGGGGCTAGAAGTATACGCATATGGGACAACGTCTGAATTTAGCATTGCATTCACTGTTACTAGGCGTGTAGGGTTTAAATATCTTTTTAAATGAACTAATTTTCAGTGAGCATGTGCAGGGTTCATGCTGAGCATAGAACACAGTTTTAGGTACAAGACGATTAGATGAGTGATGAGTCTTGGCTCTGGTCTCATAGAGGATGCAAATGCAGAGGTTACTAAGCAATTTATAAATAAGCAGAAGACAGTTCATTACTAATACGATATGTAAAGCAGAGTAGCCTCCTTAGATATCGATTATCATATGGATTTTTCCTAAAAAAGAAAACTTGGGGACTGAGCCTTGGAACTGCATATAGGAAGCTCTAAGAGAGGAAAGAGGCAGAAAGCAGGAAGAAGGATGAGTAAATTGCATGCCTAAAAGGTCTAGTTTGGACACACTGGAAGGTATGTTGTCGGTGAAGGGCTTTCAGTGCTCTTCAGAGTTGTTATTTGACACATATAATTCTCAAACCTTATTTTAGCCATTGTTATGGGTTGAATTATGCCCCCACCCAAATTCATATGTTGAAGCCCTGACTCCCAGTACCTCAGAACATGACTTTATCTGAAAATAGAGTCACTGAAGTATATTTGGTTAAGATGAGGTCCTAAAGCAGTAAGGTGAACCCCTAATCCAATGACTGGAGTCCTTATTTTAAAAAAGGACATTTGGAAACACATGCACAGAGGGAGAATGCCATGTGAAGGTTGAAGTTATACTGCCACAAGCTAACGAACTACCAGAAGGTAGGAGAGAGGCTTGAAACCGACACCTCCCTAGTGCTTTTAGAGGGAGCATGGCCCTGCTGACACCTTGATTTCAGACTCTGGCCTCCAGAACCGTGAGAAAATAAATTTCCCTTGCTCTAAGTCATGTATTTTGTGGTCCTTTGTTACAGCAGCCATGGAATCTTGGTTCAAATGCAGTCCTACCCAGAAATTTAATATCTAAAGCTTATCAATGTGAAAATGCTCTAATTAAAGAAGGGATGGGCAGAGGGGCTCAGGTATCCCATCACACGTATGGTCAGCTTCCCCTCCCTTTGCTCCTCATTTCCATTTTGGCCTAGGGTGACCCCTAAGAATAATTTTCAAACCACTGTTTAATTCACAAGCTTACTATCCAGGCTAATCAACAATATTTGCTCTTCCAGTTGAGCTTTTTGTTTTGCTTTGTTTTGCATACTGCCCCTCCCCCACTGTGCTTGTTGCTGCCCCTGCCATGTTGTTTCACAGTTTAAAACATCTTCATCTAGTACTTCCTTTATTTCAACCAATTCAAATTCTATTTCCTGCATAAAGCTTTCTGTGACTCTTGTAAGCCTCATTGACTTTTTTCTCTGAATCCTTTCAAAACCAGTAGGACCATGCCAATGGTTCTCATCAGATTCTGCATCTTTTACTCAATTATAGAATGTGTATCTTTACAGAGTAGTACTACCCTCCATGGAGATCATTCATAGGGTCTTTACATTCATTTTCTATTGCTGCCATCACAAATTGCATACATTTTGCAACTTAAAGCAAGACATACATAATATTTTCTGTAGGTTCTGTAAGTTAGAAGCCTGGTTTGGCTTGACTGGTTTCTCTGCTCCTGGTCTCACACAACCCGGATCAAGGTATTGGTCCGCTGGGCTCTTATTGGGAGGTTCTGGGAAGAACCACTTCCAAATTCATTCATGCTGTTGCAGAATCTGGTTCTTTGCAGTTGTAGGACTAAGGGTCTCATTTTTCCTCAACAAGGGGCCCCCGTAGCTCCTAGAGGTCTCTCTCCAGTTCTATATGTGGTCCCTACCGCTCAGAGCCAGTAACAGGGCATCAAATCCTTCTGTCTCTGGGAAGCTCTCTGACTTGTCTTTCTACCATATTTCTCTGCCTCCAGACAGAAATTTTCTGCCAAAAGCTCACGGGATTAGATTAGCCTCACCCTTATAATGCAAGATAACCTTCCTATTTTAAAGTCCCTAACCTTAATTACATCTGCAAAATCCCTTTTGCCAAATTCACAGGTTCCAGAGATTAGGGTGTAGATATCTGTGGGAGTCCATTACTAGTCTTCCATTGTCTTTAACAGCCAAAGTCATGAATTACATTCATTCTTTATTTCCTCTCCCCTTTACTCCCACCACCAGTGCCTAGAACACTAACTTCAGTTGTTAATTTAATGATTGGTAATCAGTGAGGCACCATTTTGTGTTATTAAACCAATGGCTAATGATCTAAATTGTATTTGGGAAGATTGTTTTGTTGATTGAATATCAAATGGATTGAGACCATAAAACACAGAAGATATACAGACTAGCAAGTGGTGAACCTCATCTAGAAATGAAGTAATAAATGATGTAACTCTGGAGTTGTTATGGAAATGAAGCCTAGAGCAGCCCAATTCTTCTGAGCTGTAAATAGGACACCTGAATGCCACTGCTAGAGTAGGCGGACCTTTATTTATGTGTCTGGCACAAAATCTCAGTGATATTTTTCAAGGAGCATATGAATGAATATAGCACAATGAATTTTCTTAACTCACAATTCAAAGTGAGTTCAAAAGGTAAAACCTCCATTCTGAAGATTGAAGTGTGTGTTGCTATTCATGTTCTTAAAATTAAATGGAGGAAAATTTGTAATCATATTGGATTTCCCTTAACAGCCCAGAAAAAAAAAAATTTATCTGCAGGCAGCCGTTTGTTTTCTTCGTATTTGCCCACATTACCTGTTTCTATAGCTGCATGCAAATACTGAAATCAAAGAACATGATGGCAGCAAATGCACTCAGCACTTGCCTCAAATAGATTCCAATGAAACCCTCCCTAACCAAGAGCAAACCAAGAGATGAACTAATTTAAATTTCCTAAAGGATAATTGTATGGTTTCTGCTTAGCTTTATGTATATGGAGTGATACTCTTCTCTCTGGCTACCCATACCTTTTTTTCATTTAGAACACATCTACCCTTTAATTGAATTGCATAACATCTTTTATGTCACATAGCAACCATATAACTACCCCTCAATGAGGTAAAGGATTAGCCTTAGCCACTATACCTTCAGTTACAGGGGGGATTTGTAAGACAAACAAAGAATTGCATTATCAGTTAAAAACTACATTAATTTATTGGATTATATGGATCTTTTTAAAAATGGAAAAAATCAAAAGTAATTGAATAAGCATTTTCATTAGTAAGACATATTTAATAGTGTTATTTATAACTGGTCCATTAATAACATGAGCCCTTTGTTTCTCTTCTATGAATTTTCCTCTGTTTTACACTATCCCAGTATTTCTCAAAGTGAGAGCCAACTATAAACCCACCAGCATTTTAAACACCTAAAGTGCTCATTCTTAGGGAGATTCCTGGGCCATGTATTTTGGTTTATATTCTCTGGGAGTACATCTTGAAAAAAACTCCTTAAAAGACAATAACAAAACAAACAGGCAAAAAAAAAAATCTTCCCAAACAAAAGTGTGAAAACCATAAATCAAAACACACACTGCAGTTACTCTTTTCACAACAAACCTTCAATGGAGAGGAGGTGGATACAAGTATTATTGGGGAAGAAGAACCAGCACCCCACATGTTAGTGGCGAATCTTTGCTTGTTAGAGCAAAGTGTTAGAGAAAGAAATTGGGATTTGGAGTCTGGAAACAATGTATATGAAAGGCATATGTCATCTATAAGGTTCCATATAAATTGGTTAATCAGTCAATCTACTATCTGTCTTGTTATCTAAATAATCTTTACTATCTTTTTAGCTCTCTATTTTTTTTCAGTTAGAGTTGACATTCAATATTATATTAGTTTCAGGTGTATAGCATAGTGGTTAGACAGTTATATAATTTATGAAGTGATCTCCCCACTAAATCTAGTACCCATCTGGCACTATACATAGTTATTACAATATTATTGACTATATTCCCTATGCTGAACTTTATATCTTACAAAAGTCTACTCATTTAAATGTCAATCTCATCTAAAAAACTACCTTCACTGCAACATCTAGAATAATGGTTGACAAAATATCTGGGTGTTATGTCAAAGCCAAATTGAAACATAAAATTAACCATCATTGTCCTGTAGAGTCAGTCGCTTTAAGAAGGACAGTGACTTTTGGTGGAAGGACATTAGTAGCTTAGAAGTAACCTTTCAGGGAGGGAGCTATGGCAGTGGTTCTCAAAGTGGTGCTCTGATCAGCAGCAGCTGCATCACCTGGGAACCTGTTAGAAATTCAGAGTCTCAGGTTCCCCCCACCCTTCTGAATCAGAAATGCTAGAAATGGAGCACAACAATCTGTGTGTTAATTAGTTCTCCTCTTTGTGATTTTGATGTTCTCCAAACACAAACTAGGAGGTCTGACAATTAAGTTAATGAGCTTGTTGCAACAATCTTGCTAACCTTTTTGCTATCAGAGGGATTATTCATTATGAATTTGTACCAACTAGACAAACAGTTAACCAAGTTGACTATTTGGAAGTGCTGAAAAGGCTGCATGAAAAAGTTAGACGACCTGAACTTTTTGCCAACAATTCATGGCTCTTGCATCACAAAAATGCACCAGCTCATACGGTACTGTCTGTGAGGGAGTTTTTAGCCAAACAAAGAACTGTATTGGAACACCCTCCCTACTCACCTGATCTGGTCCCGATGACTTTCTTTACACAAAGATAAAGGAAATATTGAAAGGAAGACATTTTGATGACATTCAGGACATCAAGGGTAGTATGACGACAGTTCTGATGGCCATTCCAGAAAAAGGGTTCCAAAGTTGCTTTAAAGGGTTGACGATGCTGGTATCAGTACATAGCTTTCCATTGGGTATACTTCAAAGGTCAACGTAATGATATTCAGCAATGACGTATGTAGCACTTTTTCTAGGGTGAGTTCATGAACTTAATTGTCTGATCTCTTATTGAGTTATGAAAATAAAGTACCTCTCTCTCTGCTTCCTCCCTCTGATTTCTGGATGGGGCTCCTTGTACAGACCTGACTAGAAATTAGAGGGCACAAAACCCATTCATGAAGGCCAAAGAGCTTCGCCTCTCAGGGCAGGGATCAGTGTGGAGAAGGGTAGACAATGAATCAAGAAGAGCAAAAGGAAAATATCCTGCCCCTGCATAAGGGACATACAGACTAGGAAGTTGCTCACAGAGAAATAATGGTTCAGATTTTAGCATAGTTGGAATTGCCAAAGCAGAGACTTTAAGAAGAAAGAAAAGTAGGCCAGGTGTAGAATGTAAGCCTAACATACATGTTTACTTGTTGGGAATGTCCTCTGATTTTTCTTCTAAAATCACATTTCATCTTGAACTCTCACTGTTGAACTGAACTGGCTTTTTGCCTGGTCAAGACTCTAAGTCAGAATCCTTAATTCCCCAAATAAAACACTGGCTCTGATGGCTGTATATAAAGCATATGCATGTCTCTAACTCACAACACATAGGCTATTTACCCTTGTGGTGCTGACAGAGAATTCAGCCATGAGTTGATTGTGGTCTAGACCTTATCAAAGTCTTGCTTGAGACATCTGGTTTTTGAGACGGTGTGTCGAATGGACAAATGATTCCTCTGTGACCTTTAAGTGTGATTGCAATGATAGGTTAGATACATAATCAGAATGCCAGATGCCTAGCCCATACTATTTCTGATCCTCATAGAAATTACTGTGTTAACATTTTTTTTAATTAGTTTCAGGTGTACAAAACAATGCAATAGTTATACTTTTTACCCCTCAAAGTGACAACTCCCTCCCCCAATCCGCCGCCCCACTCCCCCACCCCCGATATCATACATATATCTATTACAATTCCATTGACTCCATTCCCACACTATACT
>NW_017731850.1:1033219-1079343 GCF_001890085.2 Hipposideros armiger | reverse complement strand
TATATATATATATATATATATAAAATTATAGTTGGCATACAATATTATTCAACGGCAGCTTCAAACGTAAAGTGCAGTGGTCAGGCCTCTACACCGTCCATGAAGTGGTCTCCCTAACAAGACATGTGTCCAACTGACACCCTAAAAATATTTACAACCTTATTGATTATATTCCCCAAACTGTCTTTTATAACCCTGTGGCCATATTGTAGTTACCAATTTACATGGGTTGCAGCAATAATACTAATAATTTGAAGAGCTCCTCTATGCCATTTATTGATTGATTGTTCAGTGAAATCCTACTGAACACCTACTCTCCACCACATAATCATTCGATGGTCCTTGTCCTCAAGTCATTCGTACTCTAGCGAATGAAGCAGAAACAGGAACAGTTACAATACGCGAGACTGGTGTGTGATTGGAAGACAGAAGAGAAGGGACTCATTTCACTCAAGAGACGTGAAGAAAGCTTCATGGAGGAAGAACAGCTTAAGGTGACCTCAGAAAATGAGTAGGAGTTTGCCAAACAGACAAAGGGATGGGGATTTGTTGGGAGAGAAGCTATTCTAGGACCTGGGAAAGAACAACAGGGGGAAGGCATGGAGGTGTGTCAGGAGCAGGGCCAGCACAGGAGGGAGTGGCTGGAAAGCGGCTGGGATTGACAAAACTGGGTTACCAAGGCTTTATATTGTATGCCAAGGAGGGTGAACTCTATCCTGAAGGTGGAAGAGACATCAAGGGGCTAGGAGCCCTAGATTAATCTGACTGGATTTGAGTAAAGCAGGTTTAATATTTTGAAACTATCACACCAGTTTATTTTTTGACTTTTTAAAAAACTCATAGTTATTTATTTATTTATTTATTTATTTATTTATTTTTAATTGATGTTTATTGGGGTGACAATAGTTAGTAAAGTTACATAGGTTTCAGGTGTACAATTCTGTAATACATCATCTATATATCACATTGCATGTTCACCACCCAGAGTCAGTTCTTCCATATTTTTTAGAGCAGTTGTAGTTTACAGAAAAATTGAGCAAAAAGTGCAGTTCCCATTATTACCCTTCCCCCACACACCCCTGTGTTTCCCCGTGTTATTAACCTCTTGCATTAGTGTGGTACATTTGTTACCCTTAGTGAACCAATATCACTACATTATCATTGACTAAAGCCATAGTTTACATTAGGATTCACTCTTTGTATTGTGCAGTTCTATGGGTTTTGACAAATATATCCACTATTACAGAATCATACAGAAGACATAGTTTCACTGACTTAAGAATCCCCAATATGACACCTATCCACCCACCCCTACATCCCTGATCCCCTGGTAGCCCTGATCATTTTGCTATCTCTATAGGCTTTCCCGGAAGGTTATATAGTTGAAATCACATAGCTTGGAGCCTTTTCTGATTGACCTTTTCACTTAGTAATATGCATTTAAAGTTCCTTTATATCTTTTCATGGTCTGATAGTGATAGTTCATTTTTTTTAAATCACCAAATAATATTTCATTGTATGAATGTACTAATCTGTTTATCCATTCACCTATGAAAAGGTATCTTGATTGCTTCCAAGTTTTTGCAATAACAAATAAGAATGCAATAAATATTCATGTGCGGGTTTTGTGTGGACATATGTTTTCAACTCATTTGGATAAATACCCATGATCGCCATTGCTGGATTACGTAGGAAGCCTTTGTTTAGCTTTGTAAGATGCTGCCAAACTGTCCTCCAAACTGGCTCTACCGTTTTATTATTTATTATTGAATTTTAGAGTTCTTTGAATGTTCTGGATACCAGTCTGGATACTTATTAGATATGTGTTTTGCAAAGATATTCTCCCAGTCTGTGACTTGTCTTTTTATTCTCTTAACAGTGTCTTTTACTGAGCAAATACTTTTAATTTTAATGAAGTCCAGATTATAATTTTTTTTCTTTCATGGATCACGCTTTTGATGCTGTATCTAAGTCACCTATATTTTCTCGGTTTTTTTTTTTTTTTTACTTTTTATTGAAGTATAATGTACATGCAGAAAAGTGCACATATTGGTAAAGCTCACTAAATTTTCACAAATGAAACCTGTGAATGAGCACCCAAATCAACAAATAGAATAATACCAAATGCTCAGACATCAGTTTGAAAGGAATATTAACACAGGACAATTACTTTATACTTTAAATAACAGAAACACAAAATAACATGACTAAAAAGAACAGTGCTACTTAGAAGGGGTATTACAGGCTAGATTTTTATTATCTTCAGGAAAAGAAACTTTTCTTAATTCTGAATTAAATTGGCAACACCAATTGAGTGCCCAGCATGAAGTAAGCAATTACTAAATAGTCAATGAATGAATTAACTAATGCAAGAGGCATGATATATTAGGGTTAAGAAAACAAATCATTTTTATGGGCAAAATAATCAAGGAACCAATGATGGAGAAAAAAAATTGGGGGTCGTTATAGACCAGGGTAGGCAAATTGCGGCTCGCAAGCCACATGTGGCTCTTTGGGTACATTTCATCTCAAAAGTTTGCCAACCCCTTTTATAGACCAAAAGTTAGATAAAGATCATTAATCAGCCATTATTTGTTGACCACATGTTATATGTGCTTCAATAAGCGAATGAGGAGCTCTCAGTAGAGGGGGGCTCTTCGTGTTGAGGGGATAGAACGGGGAGGCAGCATACAGCACTGGGGTTTCCTAAGCTCAATCAGTGGTTCTTTGCCTGAGTTTGATATTAACCTAACTCTTGCTATAGTTTTTTTTTAATCTCTTTCTTATAATCATTTTCAAAGAGAATGTGAAAATACCAGAGAAACTTGGCCAAAATGATCAAAAACTAGTGGCAAGCCTCACAAATATACTTCCTAGCATACCTAAGTGTGACGATAAAAGAGATGTGATGTCTATTAATAGAAGGCTATTCTTTCTTGGAATAAAGCATTTTTATGAAGAGTTGGGAGACTAATTGTTTCTTAGATTTGTGGAAGTCCAAATAAGGAATTAAATTAAGACACAAAATATTTTTGATCAAAAATAAGGAAAAATGTATTTACTTCCAGGATGATAAACTACTGCACTAAAGAGGGAAACTGGATTTTTTTTTTCTTGGAAACCATCAAGAAATAGGGAGACAGTGATTCGTTGTGAACAATTGAAGTATGTCCCTGCCTGTTAACAGAAATGGTCTCTATGGCCCCCAAATGCCATTTTTACTTTAACAAAGGGCAAAAGTAATGCAAAAATTAAACATCAATACATGAAATGCACAAGTTGAACTGTAGACAGGCTGACAACATTTAATTAAATAGCAAACTTTTTAAAGACCCTAATGGAGGAGCTTGAAAGATGTCTGTCGCATTTGTATAAGCACTGCAATGGGAAGCTGTGTTATATTCTGCCTTTGAGATTGGCTATCAGTCAGGAAAAGTTGATATGATACAGTGGAAATGACTTCTATATTCCCCATTACCTTATAAACCCCTGGCATTTCCCGGCAACTGAGGCTCCTCTGTAAACACCAGAACACCACTTTTGGAGGCAAATTCTATCACCCTGATGGCATTTCCTAGTTTTATTTGATCTTGAAAAGCATTTCATTATGTTTAATTTAGGGAAATGAGATTTCTTTAATTACTATCAGTAGCAGCTATTAGAAGCTCAATTACATTTGCAAATTCATGTTTAAAAGCTTTATGGGTTTTCAGATAAAAAAAATTCGCGTTCTAACGGCGCCCATTAAAAGTTACTATTCCTGCCTTTGGTGCCCAGGCTTCCAAGAGAGAAGATACATTTTATAGTGCAAAATAAATAATGCTAGAAGCTGAGGATTAGCCTAAATAGGATTTAGAATTACTCATTTGAATAAATTAGATATTTCATTAAATAAATTGGTTCATCAAATATGTTTACAGATTCTCCTCCTTTGGGGTTTCATATACACTGAGCTCTATAGTGTGAAAGGTCAGGGTGGGCCAGTGGGAGGAGAGCAGCTTACTAACTAGGAACACAGATGTTTCCCATCCCTGTGCATGCCTAGCCCTGGTTATAGTCCTGCTTTGAGTTCTATATCACCACTCTCATGTCTTGAGCAGTATCTCCGTGAAGGATTGTAAGAGGGGGGTCCACATAGCTTCCAGTTGATTGGTCTCTTGAATACTATCAGTGGTTTTGGAAGTGACTCTAATTTTATGTGCTCAGGACCTTTTGGTTGATATAATTAAACAGTTATTGCCAGTAAGCTTTCCCTAAGCTGTGTGTCACCCTTGTTCTGAGTCACAGCGGCATTAGTAGTTTATTTTCCCCCTTATAGATTATAAAGCAGTAAATAAAATAATTCCTATATCAAGGTCTAGAGAAGATTGGCATCTGCAGTGAAAGGCCCGTAATAGGTCTTTGGCCTCCTCCCTCATAATCAGAATGTATTTCATCTGTACTTTCTAGAAGAGCATCTTGGGTGTAGTAGGTATTTAGGAAATGCTGGTGGGTGTGATTTGTTGGATTCTTTGCAAGTCAGAAGCAGCCATTTGCTGTACAGCTACAAGGAAACTAGTGTTTGTCCGTCCACTTGGTGGCAATTGTGAGCTAAGGCATAGAGGTGCTATCTGGGAACAAGAAATAGAAAGCATCTTTTGAAAAACCTTGGGGTGGGTTCATTGAATCGCTTCACTGTAATGCAAAACCATCTTTGTTGGCAGGAAGCACCAAGGGCTGCTAATAAAAATTGTAAATGCCTTTGTTGCCGTTTGTCTCCGATAAACATATGCAAGTTTCAGATGATTTAAAATCATTGTTCCTTGAGTTCTTTTCTGCTCATAAACACAGAGGCGAGAAAATTTCATAATTTATTTCAGGTGTGTGCATTTGAAGGGCTTGTTTTTTTCTGTATTGTATTTGGGAGCATTTAGTTTTATTATTCTCAACTTGCTTTAGCATTTACCCAGACCACTAAATACTTATTGATGGAAATGTGGGTTATAAGCTTTAGTCATGTGGTGTTTGCATGGAATAGTGGATTAGGGAGAGAGTTCCACATGGTGCGTTTCAGTGGCAATCTTATATGCATTGCTGGATGCTCTTGCTTCATACCCCCCATGGGTTCCCACTGAAAGTTGTGTTACGAGAGTGAATCATGTGATAAACAAGTAATTGGAAGGCAAGTGTTTACATAAGCCGGAAACTCATAGTTTAGAGCGTGCAAAATAAAAGTCCCACATAAAAACATGCCTTGCATTTGGGATAAAAAAATGCAACAGCTTCCTTTCAAAAAAGATCATGGGACGTATTTTTTTTTTTTTTTTTTTTTAGCTGAGCCATCCTGCCACCTGTTGGCAGCTCAGCAGCAGCTCAACAGCAGCTCAGCTCAGGCCTGGCATCAAACCACTGTTGCTCAGAGTTCCCACTCTTGAGCGAGCTCTTCACCAACTGAGCCAATCGGCCGGCCCCCTGGTCGTAGTGACATTTAAAATTGTCCTGGACCAGTAGTCTCCTGAAACACAAGTCATTGTTGTTTACATTTTGAATCCCCGTTTCATCTAGCCACTGCTCTTTGATGACTTTGTCACCAGAGAAGGGGTCAAAATGAACAGGAACATACAATTGCAATGATTTGAAACCATGATAAAGGATAAAGCATATTAATTGTTATTCTCAGAAAGTTTACAATCCAATAGCTGTCTAACTTAATAAAGTCTTGTTACAGTGGAGTCATTCAGCTGTAAGAAACTTGTAAAGATTGTAATAAGCACTGGAGTCAATGCGATCTTTTTTAATTCTTGGGGGTAGTCGTTTTTCATGCTGTCCGCTCTCAGGAAAGCTGCAATATGCTGTGGAGTTGTTTATCAATGCCTGGGTTTATTTTCATAAGAAAGTATTGATTACAGAGTGAAAAACACTTAGTTTAACAGCAATCAATGAGTAACGGACAAAAGGACATTTGAAGTTTTGAAGTCTTTAAAATATGAACTAAATGTACAATCTGGGGAGTTAAATTATTGGTAAAAGAGGCCTGACCCAAGGGCTGTTACAAACTCTAGATTGCAAATTTACTTTTTCTCTTGTACATCAACTCAGATACTGTGAAGTCAGAAACTTAATTACTGGCTGTGGAGGAAAGTTAAAACTTACTTAGCACATAGTAAATATTAAACTTTTGGCAAATGAAGAAATATGTTTTTCTGTTACAACCTATAATATATACACTGATGGGTTTTCCTGTACACTCTCAGTTGCTTGATTTTAATGAGTTGTTTGACTTAGCATTGGGAATACATGATAGAAAAGCATTTAAAGGTGTCATCTCCAGTCAATATCAAATCTCAGAGGCTCTTGGGGTATTAAAAGAAAACAACATGCTTAGCTATATAACTAAATAATCATTTATCTATACATAGGTTAAGAGTGATATTTAAAATTACCTAATGCTGAGATTAGTTTGACATGAGTGGGCCCTTTTTAAACTGTTGTTGAATTAAAGTAACTTGAATAATCCCTAACACTAACCGGCACTGGCAGCAAATGACTACAGACACTCTTTTCTCTCAGGGGAAGGGAGGGAGGATCTGTTCCTGATTGAGAATATGAAGAGACATTGGCTAATGGCCCAGCACCAAGTGGTAAATGTATTTCTATGTACAACACAAAGCTGGTGCCTTTGTACAGAGAGATAATCACATGGAGATAGATTAAAATATTTGTTCCTAGCATCCTGACAAGGACAGATATTACATGATTTCCAGACTTGCTGCAAGGTTCATCCTTTCTGGAAAATGCAAGCTTAACTTTTTGACTGCTGACAGTGGCTACAATTTCATTCAATTGGGGGGAAGGCGTATCAAATTGTGTTTGTTCCTTGGTAATAGTAAGACCGTTCCCCAACCCCATGGCTTCTGGGGTGTTTATGAATTTAGGATAAAAGAAATACCACCTCCTGGAAAGTAAATGATTAGAATTGATTCCTTTTCATGAGATGTTCACTGATAATCTAGATTAAATATTCACAAACTATGACTGAGCTGTCTCTTTCCTCACCTGTTTTTGTAAATATTTTTATTGGAAAATACCCACACCTATTTGTGAATGTATTGCCTATGTTGAATCTCATTCTATAATGGCAGAACTCACTAGTTGCAACGAAGATGGTGTGGCCCATAAAGCCTAAGTAAGGTATATACCATCTGGGCTCCTACAGAAAAAGTTTGCCCAGCCCTGTCTGGACAGCCATGGTTGGCTAGCTCATTGTTTGATATGTGATTACTATAATATCCTAATGGCAAAGACCATCTTTCTTTTTTGAAGACCATCTATTAAATCTCTTTTACACCCCATATTCTCTAACAGGTCATGGAAAGGGAGAGGCTTAGAGCCAGCTGGTTCACTGGTTGAGGTAAAGGTTTAACTACAATAGATGAGGAAAGAAACTTCATGGTACTTGGAAGAAGAGGCAATCGAGCTCTGTGACCCTGGAGTCAGATTGCCTGAGCTCAGACTCTGGCTCTGTCATTTATTTCCAATTGTCTTAGCTTCATAATCTTAAAAAAAATATTGCTTTGGAAATAGTGTCTACTGCCCAGTGTTGTGGATAAAAATACTTAAAACACTTGGTCAGGATTCATCATCAATGTCACTCTTATTTGTGATGTAGGAATAGTCCTTATTTTTTCTTTCTATTTTATTTTCATTCACGTGATTTGTTCTGGAATTGCTTTTGCAATTCCTTTGTGACTAGGCAGGTGCTCTTGAAATGTACATACATATTTCTTTGTCCTACACATCCAAGGGGCTGCTGCCAGAGCCACGGTGCAGATTTAATATCTGTTGAGTAGATGGATCCTTTTTACATAAAAAGTAAAATGAAATAAAGCCACAGGATCCCTGTGTATAACACAGGAGTTCAACTCCTGTCAGGTTCTTGGATTCCATGAGGCTGAAAAAAGACAACGGAGCCATAAGTAAATGGTTCATACCACAGTTATATTCTCGAGGCAGCCGGTGGAGACACAGGAAGTAGCGTCCACAAGATCCACAACATCTGTGCTGGCTAAAGTAGCCACAGCAGTTATATAGCACACAGAACAATAGTGGCTAATGGCTAACTGGTTACATAAGGTTTGGGGAATGGAAGGGGTCGTGTCCAGGTGGCCAGTACTTTTCCACATGAGGCTGAGAGCCTGGAAACTGCTCTCCTGGCCCTGTCCCAACACTGTGTTACAGTAGTTATGCCTTTTTTTTTTTTTATCCAGCAACTGCTTAGAAGTAATGTTCAGTGTACGGAACCCTTTGTAATATATGGACTATGTGTAGTTCCTTCTGCTCTAAGGTGAGAGCTGCTTTTCTAGGCATTTGGATGTGATAAATTGGTGTGCCTATGTAATGGCACATGTTTTGCTTAACCATGGTAATTAATGGCAGTTAAATCTCATTAATTGGAACCATTTTCTCTATACATGTTGAATGTGATTCATTGATCAAAAAGTCTGGAGGTCCTAGCCTATATAAAAAATATGCACTTATGAGGTGAAGCATCGATATTCTATTCCTACGAGTATAAAAGTAAAGGAACTACATTTCATAATATTCAAGGCAGGGTAAAAAACTTAGCTTTTAACATTTTTGCTTTCTGAAGATGGAGGTACAATTTTCTAGGAGGGCTTTTAAAGACCCCAATGTGATAATGATTAAAATGTTTTATGATCTTGCCAGTCACTTTTCCATCTTCACTAGGGGTTTAATTTTGAGCTTATATATAAAGACTTATATTGCAAAGGAAAGCAATTTATAAAGGTAGATTAAACTTTTATATATAAATCCTACTGGTCCAGACACAAAGTTTCACCAAGCTCTTGAAAATCTGCTCTTCTTTCAACGACATGAGAAAGAAGACTTCAGAGAGGGGGTTGGAGTGTGTTTGCACAGCCACAAAAATTCAGGGTGGCTGGATCACCCTGGACAGTTAGCAACTTTTAGGACCTTAGCTGGGCCTAGTGATCTAAAGTGCCTGTCTTTTTAAGTGTAAAGACTTTCATTTCCCTTGGATTGTAAGACCTATAGAAAGGGAAAGATATTAATGTGTCCATGTGGAAACCTCACTGAACAGCTTGGTTGTGTTCATTCAAGTCTGACTAAGCCATCCAGGAGAGACCAATTTCAAATAAGAGAAAGCTAAACATTCGGCCAGGAGTGGAAACTGGGCAGAAGCCTGGGGATTACAAAAAGGGCACCTGAGCATACAATTTCTAATGCTCATTTCAATTGCACACAGAAGAGCTATAGTCATGACCTAGGAATTTTTACGGTGAGCTTTTCTATACCCAGCCATGAGTCAGACAGACACTCGATTAGTGGCAACTATAGTCTATATTAGCCTATTTTTCATGACTGTTATTTGTACCATCCATGTGGTGCCATGTTTTCTATTTGCTTCCTTTTGTGACTACTTCCTACCTCTCAAAAACTGAGATTATCTATCATAATCTTCCCAATTTATGTGATTAACTGGGGTTAGTGCACTGAAAAAAGTACAGATTGCCTTTTAAGAATATACATTTTTCCCTTACTAAAGATTAACTGTACACACTCAGCTCATATATAGGTCTGTAATGATTTCCTGATAAAAATGACATTTCTGTTTAACCTTACCTCCCTAAAATAACATGAACTCTAATTATTCCATATGTAAAAATTTCAATTTCTTCTAACTTTGGTATTTGTATGAAACAAAATACTAAAGCAATGAGCCAAAACTCATTATTAGTTCCACATTGATATTTTCAATATTACAGCTGACCTTTTATCAGAATGATAGAATGTGAAAATTTACATTTGCTAACAAGGGTAATGCAAACTGCTAAATATCATGTTGTTTTAAATTTTGAGGTTTCCAATATATCCTAGTATTGTGATATAGTGGAAGCTGGCTATGTAAAAACCAATTCAAATGTTCTCAGGGCCTTGTAACTATTTGGAGAGGCTTTTCAACAGTGAAATTGGAAGTATGAAGGCATTCTAGTGTGTTTTTCAAATGAATAAAAAGTATTTGTGAGAAATTAATATTAATTACTGGGGTCCCAGAAGCCATTTCTCTTGTAGATTTAAAATGAAAGCTTCAACAGTACCTTGTATAGCCTGCTGTTGACATTATAATTATTCTCCTTTTTTAGAAGAGTGAATAATTATCATAGCAAATATTCTAATTTTCTATACACATAATTACACCCATTCACGGAAGAAAGGAAGGAATTTAAGGCTTCCAATCACAGAAAAAAAGGATTCTTCGTCTGAATAGGTTTTTCCTCCTACAGCTCTGTAAAATCTAGTAGGATGAACGAAATAGAATAGTAAAATGTGCTATCTTTAAAAAATGGTATTATGAATGCTTTTAAAGGAAACCACTGCAAATGCTTCAAGAAAAGAAATTTTGACTTGATGAGAGTGAAAGTGACTAGTCAAACAAGAGATTTGAATATGAAGTTTAGGATTACAACTGCTGAGCGTTTGGGAAAAAGCAAAAATTAGAGCAAACAAAGGCAATGGTAAGGAAAACAAGATGAAAAACAGGATGAAATGTAACTATGGGGTTTTAAAACCAAAGAAAATCTCATCCCATTATCCTCAGAGTGATGAAAGACTGAAAGCTGTAGCTGATACAATCTTTGCAAACCTAAAGCTAGCTGCCAACTAAGAAAAAGGAAGTAGTGAGAGGTCAGGAGGATTCAGTTTATGTTACCAAGAATGTGTTGAATGTTTCTGGGATGCTGGGTATGCTAACATTCTATGGAGTTTCATTACCAAGCACAAGGAACAGCATGCTGTTTGAAGCAATAGGGGATAATAATTATATACAAAATGCTTAGCAAAATATATGACATCATATAGTTTAAAAAAATAAATATTAGGAGAACCAATGTATGGGATAAACCATAAAGTAGGTGGGCAGTGAAGTCAGAGAGACTTCAGGGTGGAGAAGGCAGAGCAAGTGTTAACCTTTATAGTAAATGGAGCTGAAGTTCAGGATTAAAGTGTAGAAGAGAAAATAAAAGATCTTAAAATCTTCTAAAGTAAGGAGCAAGGAGAGGAAATATAGTGACTCAAAGTTTGAAGTGGAAACTAAATTTGTTGGAGAAAGCCACTCATTCGCCTCATTTTCTACTGGTCATTGTGGGATAAAGAGAGAAAAGGAACAGAGTGTGGGGTGAAATGGGGAATATGTATTGTAAATCTAGGTCACTTTAAAATACATAGATTGGTTCAGGGCTGAGAACTGGAAGTTTAAAATCCTTAAGAGAACTGAAAACTTCTCCCTTCCTTGTATAAAATACACTGTATCCACAGTACAGAAAAGAGTATTTAAGACTTCAATCAAGTAGGAAGACACTTAATAAAATTGACTTCTGAGAACACCCAAAGGGAAAGAATAATTAATAGCTACTGTTCGTTGTGATCAATTAACATGACAACAGAGAAAGATCTGTGACCAGGGGAAGAGAATGAATCATTGACTTCTTATAAAGGGACCCAGTGGTGGGTAATTGAAGCTGTTTTCTAAGTCAACTTGAGAATTGAGCCTTTTGACCAAATCAAGGAAACAATTGGGATAAAGGAAAGAATATGTCAGAATTAGACAATTGACTATGGATATCAGGCTTACTACTCACTTGGTTTCTTAATCAATGTCTTGCTTTCTTGGTCAGCCCCCCAAATCATTGAATTTTCAAAGATTTGGGAGAAAATATTTTTTTCTGAGAAGCTTGTTGATGGACCTTAGGTTTAAAGAGGATTTTATGAATTTGACTTCAAAGGCAAGGGAAGTAAAAGCAGAAATAAATGAATGGGACTATATCAAATTTAAAAGCTTCTACACAGCAAAAGAAACCATCAATAAAACAAAGAGGCAATCAATGAACTGGGAGAAGATATTTGTAAACAATGCCTCTGATAAAGGGCTGGTATCCAAAATATATAAAGAACTCGTACAACTCAAAACCAAACAAACAAAAAAACAATCCAATTAAAAAATGGGCAGAGGACCTGAACAGACACTTCTTTCAAAAAGACATACAAACTGTCAACAGATATATGAAAAAATATTCAACTTCACTAGGTATTAGGGAAATGCAAATCAAAGCCACAGTGAGATACAACCTCACACCTGTTAGAATGGCAATTATCAACAAGACAAATAATAATAAGTGTTGGAGAGGCAGTGGAGAAAAAGGAACCCTCATGCACTGCTGGTAGGAATGTAAAGTGGCACAGCTGCTGTGGAAAATTGTATGGAGGTTCCTCAAAAAATTAATAATAGAATTACCATATGACCCAGCAATCCCTCTCCTGGATATCTACCCCCCAAAATCTGAAAACAGTCATCCATAAAGTTATATATGTACTTTGGTGTTCATTGCAGCATTATTTGCAGTGGCCAAGACATGGAAACAACCAAAGTGTCCTTCAGTAAATGATTAGATAAAGAAGATGTGGTACATATGCACAATGAAATACTACTCGGCCATAAGAAAAGATGAAATACTGCCATTTGCGACAACATGGATGGATCTTGAGGTTATTATGTTAAGCGAAAAAAGTCAGACAGAAAAGAATCAAGAATCATATAATTTCATTCATATGTGGGATGTAAAACTGAAACCAACAAAGGAACAAGACACACAGACAAAGAAACAAAAACTCATAGACACAGATAATAGTTTAGTGGTTACTAGAGGGGAAGGAGGGTGGGAGGTGGTAGAAGAGGGTAAAGGAGATGAAATATATGGTGATAGAAGGAGAACTGACTCTGGGTGGTGAGCACATGATGTGATATATAGATCATGTATTATAGAAATGTACACTTGAAACCTATATAATGTACTAACCATTGTCATCCCAATAAATTTAATAATAATAATAATAATAATAATAATAATAATAATAATAATAAGAAGAAGAAGAAGAAGAAGAAGAAGAAGAAGAAGAAGTCAGTGAGCCAGAAAACCCTGTGGAAGGGCCTTTTCCAACTCAAGGAACCATTGCTCATGAATGACAGTAATAAAAATGTCACTGCTTGTCCCTGTTCTGGTAGTCTTTCACTTCTGGAATCCACCCTAAGGAAGAATTATCTTGCTCAAACATTGCTTAGATTCTGTCATTCTGTTAAGATTTACTGAGACCTACAATTGTTTGGGAACCAAATTAAAGCCAAGGCCTCTGGGGTCGATGTTTTACCACCTCTCTTCCCAGTTGTGTAATGCCCAGTGTTATCATTTTAACATTGCCTTGGCTGTTTTACACTACAAAGAAAACCATGCCCTTAGCCTCTTACATCTACAGCTTCACCCACCAAATTATTCATACAAGGCTGCCAGTTGCCTTGGTCATTATCAAATGAAATCCATACTATGACTAACCCCAGTATCTGTACACCCCCTGACTTATTGATGTTATGTTTTAGCTCATTATACTCATCATATCATTAGTAATTATGTTTTTCTTGCTGTTGCAGGGGAGGAAAAATTCCCCTCTATCCTCTTGGGGCCTCTAGTTGGACCTAAGAATTACACTGATATAAGACTCACAGGAGAAAAGCATACAAACTTCATTGAATTTTTACATGTACACAGCCTTCACAAGAGAATGAAGACCAGAAGAAGTGACCAGAACAGAAAACTTTTATACCTTTTAGACAAAGAAACAATCCATTTGTGAAGAACAGACAAGACAGAGGGGTTTGGGTTAGGGGTAGCAGGTGGTGAAGAAGTCTAGGAAGATAAGGACTAGTTTAACAAGGTTTGTTTGTATACATATCTCAGCCCCAAATTCTCTGCTCTTGTGATCAGACTGTCTTCCTTTCTCCTGGGTATAGGGAGGACGTTTCTCACATGAAGGTTGTATGACCTGCTTCACGGAGGAAGGGCAAAGGGGTAGGGGAGGTCAGAGAGACCTTCCTGCTTTTTAATTTTCTCAGACTCTGTCAGCTTAAGGTATTGCATATGCCAAGGTGCCATATTTGGAAGTAATGTCTTCTAAACCCATCCCTGTGATTGTGGTTAATTTCATGAATGCATGAACTGTGAGAGTTGAAAGGGACCTTAGGATTTTAGAAGGAGATCCAATGAAGGTAATTGTATTTCCCAAAGTTGCATAGCTAGTTAATGGGAGAACCAAAATGATAATAACCCAGACTACTGGCCTCATGCCTTCTCCACCATAGGAATCATGAGAGTGACAATCATGACACGAAAGTGATGAAAAATGTGGGAAGTGAATCATCGTATAACTTTATGTCCTGTGTTTTTTTCCAGCTATATGATGATATAAATCAAAACAGCATTACTTTATGTTGGGAATGTCATATTACTATTTTATTCTTCACTTGTAGTCCTAGTTGAAAATAATAATGATTACTGGCTATAAGCAAAAGACACTTAATTTTCTTTCTTTGTCGGATATCATATTTTGTTATAATGTGTTCCAACATACCTTTGTAATCCATATCAGTCTTGACATGCCAAATCTTCATTTTATCATGTTTTCTGCACAATCCCCCTTGAAAATACTCCTCCCATAAAGTTCATATCTGTATACTTTTGCTAAGTAATACACATAATTTTTGCCTAAGAAAATGTAATCGTATGGAGTGATTCATCTGTGGCACTTCTCTTTTTGAGCGCCTGTCTAGCAGTCTAATATCAAGGACATTTTAAAGACCCTCCTAAGTGCCCATCTGTCTTCTTTACCCTTGAAACTTCTTCTCCCTTCCCCCCACCCTCTCTGTTTCTCTCACTCACTGTTTTCTCCCTCCTTGCACTTTTTTTTTTTTAAACCAAGCTTTTTTTTTTTTTTTTAGAATAAAAGCTTTGTCTGTCTTTGGCAATGTTATCAGCACTGCAGATGTATATTGGGCAGTTTCTAAACTAGCATCTCAAAATCTGATTCTGATTCTTCTATTACAGCCAACACTATGGGCTTTAAAAAAAATCAATTCTTTAGTTCCTTATCTGTTTCTCTGCTTCTAGGATAACTGGATCTTTCATAACTAATGGGGATATTGAATTCAGGGAGCCTTATGGGGAAATATATATTGCAATTTGTGTAAAAAAACAAAAATGTGGCTGCAATTAGATATAATAACTAATGCTTAATTTAGACCCATTTTACATTCACTTGATAAAAATTGGTTAATATAGAGTTTTTCCATTAAAAACTAGTTTTCATGAAAACATAATAGTTTAATTTTGTTGATGTTATGTGTTTGGTTTATGGGCTTCTGAAGACAAGAAATCATTTGTCCATTTTCGATTGTAAATAGGTAACAAGAGAATTAGAATGGTTACTCTAGGTCTCTGTGTAATCTTAAAATGTTTCAGTATACACTGGATGTTGATTAGTAAATATGTGGCCATATCTGTGACTGTCTGAACATGAATTAAGAAGCAAAGCTAAGCAGATCTTGAAGTTCAGAATTTATTATTGAATGTTAATGATATGCTTTATGTCTGATTCATTGAATCAAATGTACTGATCTTTTCTAACAGTTTTTTAAACTTAAAATCCCCATTACATAGTATGTAACTTGTTTGTCAGATTCCACATTTCTTTAATGAGTTCATAATATTTTTTTCATCAATATCCAGGAATATCATTTCATCCCTATGACCTCTAATGACCTCTGTTCTTTTCTCACTATCTTTTATATTTATTTTTTTATCCAAGGGTGTTAATATCCCCCCCCATGATTCTTTGATCATAAAATATTATTCAGTAAGAATATTATAACTTGAACACATTTCAAGCAATCTTTTGAAACAGAAACATAAAGATTTCTATATATTATCATGTCTCTCTTAAGCGAGTCAGCACAGAATGCCTTGAGATGAGTTAATGCCTCGTGTCAGTCACTAAACAGTACTCACACTGTGATTGGAGCATGTTTTGGAGGCGCGTCTCTTGTTATGATGGATATTTCACTTAACATGACCATACATGGTGGCACTAGAATTTTCACAGCAAGTAAATAAAATTCTCTTTTTTGCCAAGTTCTTTGAATATTCTGTAACAAACTTTGCCAGTATTATTACACACTAATGTAACTAGAATCACTAAACATAATTAGATCTAGGATAGAGGTATTTATTAACTTTCTATATTTGAAATCTATCTTAATGTTAACCCCTGCAGTTTTGGCACTCTACAGAGCAGCCATCTGTTTAAAATCATACTTGGTGTGGGATTAAAAAAATAATAATAATGTCTCTTATGGAAGTCTAAACACAGGGTTATTTACATTTTAGATAGCATCTGTGATTCAGGTAGTCTCTCAGTTCTTATATTAAAATATGATTTAAAGTGAATTTCCCCTCAGTATTAAAGTTTAATCTACTTAAAACACACATACACACACACACACACACACATTTTGAACTTTTTAAAGAAATATATAACAACAATATTTAACATGAAGTGATCAGTAAAGACTGAAATCTTTATAGGATTTATCAAAAGTAGCTAAACTATATTAGATAATATAAGCCATAGTATATCAGCCATATCTTATTTTGATGTGGAACTTCAAGTTTTTACAGTGCTTTACCATACGTTACTTTGCTCATTCCTCACAGTGATACTATGACATTGGCTTGGGTAATTTTACTCACCCTGATGTACAGAGGAAACTAGCTTAAAATAGTCAAGTTTTAAGTTAAGTGGGTTGTCTAAAGCTACTTGACTAGCAAACATTGGGGTCTAAACAAAAAGCTGGTAACATTCACCATTCTCTATTTAACTATTTTCCCATTCTGTTATTTAGTTTCTCAATTCAATTCTTTCTCCTCACAGTAGTCAGATAATCTTTGCAAAATCTTTTTTTTTTTTTCCAAAGATTTTATTGGGGAATCGGGGAAGGGGAACAGACAAGTTGCTGTCCTTTTGTTCTTCAGTCTAGTTGTGGAAGACATCGCTTCACTGGCCCATGTTGGTATTATCATTGTGCTCTTCCTGGGTGAGGCAGTCGCTCGCTGGCCATTGGACAGCCACTCACAGGGGCTCATGGCAGCTCACGGCTGCTCACGTTGGCTGCCAGCCACTCACAGTAGTTCATGGCAGCCCACTGCTGCAGGGGCTGCCCCCTATGCTGTTGCTGGCGACTCACAGCAGCCCAGCTCCAGGTTGAGCTGTTGTTCACCATCTGAGCTGTAGAGGGTGTAGCATCACTGGCCCTGATGTGGGATCTGAAGCGGGGCCCTGCTGCTTAGATCTGGCGTCCCAAACCAACTCTTAAGCAATTCGCCACTCGGCCGGCCCTCTTTGCAAAATCTTTATCAGATCCTATCACTCAGTTGATTAAACCTTGCTAATGAGTTATTATTTTATTCGGAATATAACCCCACATCCTAAATATGGCCTTCATGGTTCCCCATGGCCTATGTCTTTCTCGGCCACCTTTATCATATGCCACTCCCATCCCCTTCTTGCTCACGCTCCTGGCACACTGGTTTTCTCTTTGTTCTTCTGTCTGTAACTAAAGACTTCCCACTTGCTATTCACTCTGTCTAGAGTGCTGGTCTCTTCTCTTTACCTGGTAACTACTAATTATCACAGAGGTCTCAGTTCAAATGTTAATTCCTCAGAGAAGCCTTCATCTAACCCACCAAATAAAATCAGTTCCTCTTGCTGTCATGTTTCAGTAAATGCTTAATTATCTATCAGTTTATTCTAATATATCTACCTGTGTGATAGTTTATTTAGCACCTACCCTCTCCTCTTGTGTGTAAGTCTACTGTCATCAGAAGCCATGTTTATTTGCCTCATTGCTTGTCTCCTGCTCTGGTCTAGTCTCTGTCACATAGTAACTGCTCAGTAAACAATTATGTTCTGAGAGAATGAATAAATCCATGTGGGTGTGTACATAGCTCCTTTTCTAAGCAGAGCTCCTTATTAAATTAGAAAATAATGTCAGAACCTGTAGATGTTTCTCCATTTCCTGGGAACATGCAGATAAAAATGGTTTTTTGATACTTGAAACACTTTAAGCAAGTCTTAAAACATATCAGAAGAGGATTTTAAAAAAATAAGATGGATTACCCAGGGAAATTGTGGAGTCTTCCTTCCCTAGATGTCTAATCAGAAGATAGTAATTAAATCTGAGGAACTTTAAGTTCTGTGTGAAGGCTGTGAGATACAGACAAGATCATTTGGGAGAACAAAGATTAGGACTTAAGATACCTTTTTTGTTGTTGTTGTTTGTATGTTTGATTCATCGTTGAAGGCCCAACTCTTTGCTTGGGCACAAATAGGAAAAGAGCTCAGGAATTCTACACTTGACTCAGATTTCTTTTGCTCCACTATGATGTCCACTCAGCTCTGTTATAATATGACATATGCATTCCTAAAGATCACAGCACAGGGCTTGTGGGAAAAGTGGAACTGGAACACAATACTCAAAAACTTTGTCAGGGACACATACAAAAAGCTAGGAATCTAATCAAAATGGCTGTTAAGTTTTACGTGTGTTAAATGACTAAGAAATATGTAATTAATACACTAAATATGACACTTTCCCTGAAAAGGACATGCAGTTGGCTCGTGGCAGTGCTCACTGGCAGTGTTTGAGTTATGCTGAAGCAGCTGAAGGAAAGCTGAAATCAGAGGTCAAGGAGTACCAGCAGCTATGGATGATGGTGACTCATAACACGGGTGGTAGACTGAGGGCGCTGGTCAGTCTCTCTGAGATCTGTGTGATTTGTGTATTCTATGCTGGGTTCAACAGGTGCAATTTTCTGTGTTCACTTTATGTTTCTCATGAATGAAATCAGGCATACACAAATGTGCAATTTGTGTCATGCTCAAATTGTCCCATTATATCAACTGCATTGGAATAAGTTTGCACTTTTAAGATAAGTGTTGTAGCAAAACTGACTGTATTAGGGAGGGAAATGGGGACTTGGGGTCCAAAAAAACTTGATTCTGGTCCCAGAGTGTCATTTCTAATCTAGGCAAGCTCCTTCCCTCTCTTGACTCCACTTTCTTTATCTTTTTTTTTTTTTTAAAGATTTTTATTGGGGAATTGGGGGGATGGGAACAGCGCTGGGGAATTGGGGGAAGGGGAACAGACAAGTTGCTGTTGTTTTGTTCTTCAGTCTAGTTGTGGAGGACGTTGCTTCACTGGCCCACGTTGGCACCATCATTGTGCTCTTCCTGGGCGAGGCAGATCAGTCGCCGGCTTCTGGATGGCCGCTCACAGTGGCTGCTGGCTGCTCACACTGGTTGCTGGCTACACACGGTAGCCCATGGCAACCCACTGCCACATGGGCTGCAACCTATGCCGTTGCCGGCAACTCAGGGAAGCCCAGCTCCAGGTTGAGCTGTTGTTCAGCATCTTAGCTGTAGAGGGCAGTGTCACTGGCCCTCATATGTGGGATCCGAACCGGGGCCCTCTGGCATACCAAGCCAGTTCTTAACCATCACACCACTCGGCCGGCCCCACTTTCTTTATTTTTAAATGAAGTTGATAACAACTGACTTTGCTGAGTTGTTCTGAGGACAAGATACAGCATTGAAAGTGGGAACATTTTGTAAAATGTGATGTGCTCTCCAAATTGAAGATTATTCTTGTAGGACTTATTTCAGAGTTAGAGATAGCAGCTGAAGAAGAACACAGGGTAGAAAGTTTACCTACTTGGAGTCAGCTTTTGTTGAGATGAGTATGCAAACCTGCTTTTTGAATGAGAGTAAAGCCCATGTCTCTAAAGGGAAGGAAGAGACGTGGCTGGCAAAGCCTCCATGAACATGTGTTGAATGTCACTTCTTAGACTCAGCCCTAAAGGCATTGCCACAGAAATTTAGTAACTCAGATTTCTGTGACATTTCTTTTACTTACTGGTCTTCAGTACCTAATGGCACCATATAAATAACACCCAACCATTTCTATCTCTCACTCCCTTTCAGTCTCCCTGCTATAAATGACACAGAGCAAACCTGTGGGGAAAAAACCAAAATTACTTTGAGGATAAATCTGTTTACACCCAGGATACAAATAATACAAAAAAATAATAATAATAATAATAAATAAATAAATAAATCTGGCCAATCCATTGATACACTCTCTCGCTGCTTTTAGCCATGTTTTATAATTTAGGTAGGAATTGTTTTCCCCATATTTGGAAAGTAGATGTGGCTTATTGTCAAGTTTTGATGGTTTAACTGAAACATACACCATTTGAAGAGAAAATATTTTAGTAAACAACTTTTGCCTATACTAGTCTTAGAATGCTCTAAAACTTTCTCTGTGTTGTAAGTGTATCTTTTTGCTTATATTTAAAAAGACATTAACCAATTAAACAGAAAGATTATCCATATGGTAAACTTTCTCCCTTATTAGATTTTGGGGATTCTGTAATATAGAGATGAGTGAATCTATGTTAATATCCTTTACTTTTAAAGGAAGTGACATTTTCTCTGCAAAACTTCACACCCTTCATAGGATGTGCATTTGAAAATTTAACACACACCATTTTTTATTGCCTGTTTCTGGAATCAAAGCACAGTCTTTCCAATTCGATAATTGGACTTATTCAAGTTCCTTCTAGTCCAATGAGTCTATACAGAGAGTAGTGTTGATTATGAGTAATAACTAAGTAAAGAGTTTATATTTTAAGTTGTTTTTTTTTATGTGGTAAGTATATGTAAATGTAAAAGTTGCCATTTTAATTATTTTTATAGGAATATGACTTTAATTGGCATATTTCTCTTCCATAACCACTTTTTCTTCCTTTCCAAAGTTACTAGAGAGTGACAGAATAAAGATTTGATTTTGACTTTTCTTTTTCTGATTCCAATAGAAGTGACTGATTGTGAGGTTAAAAATGGACCATTGGATAGTTAGGGACATAGAAGTTATACCCCTGACTCAGCAAAAGGCCAGCTCCATAATCAATAATCAATATATATTATCAGTACTACTGTGCATTGGGTAATAGGCTAAATACAAAACATACATGTGCATTAGACGTAGTCCTAATCTTAAGCAAATTGTTCATGTAGTTGGAGAATTATAATAAATGCACATGAAAAATAATACAGAAAATAGTAAGTAAGGA
This sequence comes from Hipposideros armiger, assembly GCF_001890085.2. Taxonomy (NCBI): domain Eukaryota; kingdom Metazoa; phylum Chordata; class Mammalia; order Chiroptera; family Hipposideridae; genus Hipposideros; species Hipposideros armiger. The sequence continues at coordinate 1,058,254 of NW_017731850.1, read as the reverse complement.
CCTGCAGAGTGGTAAAGACAGTAGATGCTGTTGAAACTCAAGGAAGGGAAATAACAATGAAGTGATAAGAGAAACAATCTAGAGGGATGGCTTAGCGCTGCACCTGGAGCCGAGGCTGTGAATAGAGAGAATTCAGAGGGCTTTGAAAGCCGAAGGAAGAACGTGGTCAAAGCTACAGAGGCAGGGTGGTGTGCGAGTCGTTTTAGATGACCTTGATTCATTTCCAGATTATGATCTAACGTTTCCCTCATGGTCTTCAGGAGAACTTTTCCCACATGAATTCGAGCTGGAGAAACTCCATCTTTGCTATCACTTCCCACGAATGTGCCCCATGTAATTGATCCTATTGCATCCTGGGTAAAGCATGGTAGAGTCACAGTATCTAATGGATTTGGAAACTGAGGTCTTGGCTTCTCTTCTTTCCCTTTAAGAACTTAGGTCCCTCATAATCAGGTATTGAGTCTTTGGTTTTCATCATAGAATATATATCCTGTATGCAAAGTGCTTAATTTAGTAAAAGTAATAACTATAACAGCATGACATGCTAAAAAAAACCCAAAAACAAACAACCTAGTAACAACAACAAAACAAAAGCACAAACAACATTAGCATGGCTGAGTTAGTTATGTCAGGAAGATAGGAGGATCTGATCTTGTGTGCTTTTTACCAGTTCTGAGAATGAGTTTTGCTAAATCATCTGTTCTGGGACATCTAGTCCCTCTTTTTGTCCCTGATATCCATTTGTGAGATGAGCTAGTTTTCTGGGATTGTAAATACTATGGGTGGTTTAGCCTAGTTTTATCTGTGAAAACCTAACAGGACAAAATAAAAACTAATTCTTTAACATTATTTTCATGAGTTCTATGGTCTAATTAACTTGAAATTCTTGGCCCTTCTATGAAACAGTAATTTTCTCCTTAAAGCATATACCAGAGATTGAAGAGATGAAATAATTCTGAGCAGGCACTAATGATCTCAGTCATTATTACTTGAATTATTATGCATTTCACAGTATTATTGGGTCATAGATCTTCATATCTGCACAGGAAGCCACCTGGTTTAGTGGAAATTATTTAAGCATTAGAGTCAAATCAGCCAGGATTGAAAACCTGTTACCTTCTGCTTTTTATGACAAATTACTTAGATGTCTCTGATCCTTGGTTTCCTTGTCTATAATAAGAGATTAATGATAGGACCTACTTCATGGGGTTGTAACAAGGATAAAATTTATATATATATATATATATATATATATATATATATATATATATATATATATATATATATATATATATATAATTTCATTTTAGCACTTGGTAACCAACAACTATTGCTAATTATTTTTGTCATAATATTTAAGAAACACCTTCTTAACATTCATTTCCTTTGTGCCTTTTATAGCATGAGAAGCTGATACATGAATTGGAAGAGGAGAGACACTTGCGTCTTCAGAGTGAGAAGCGGTTGCAGGAGGTGACGCTGGAGTCCGAACGCAACAGAATTCAGATGCGTGGCCTGCAGCAGCAATTCTCCAGGTATTGTAATGAACTGGGCTTCTTCTTCGGAAGGTGCATTCCTCCCTGCACCAGTGACACCGTTGCTTGAATTTCCATTGTGCAAGTTTCTGTTGCATGTGACTAGCTAATTCCCCAAACAGTTTAGATCTTGTCTTCTGGCCAAGCCGTACTGTTGCATTTGGACCAATTTTCTGAACCTTTTCATTCGTACCTCACATAGTCTTGGATTTATTGAACTGGTAGTCTTTTCTTCCCGGACGGCTTTCCAACGGGTCTTACAGTAAGATGTGGTGGATTTGTGGCTCATTGGTATGTCCTGTGAGAGGCCAGCCAGGAGGATGAAATTTCACTGGTCAGGTCATCATAATCTTATTTTAAGGTAGAGACAGAGTGTATCTAATTATCCAGTAAGCTATTACTCATGACTTAGAGGAAACATTTAGGAGTAGTTAAAAAAAAAAAAGAAAGAAATCAATGAGCCCCTTTCTTTTAAAAAGATACAACTTGAACTGGTGAGGAGGATTCTGAAAAAGTAGCTCTTCTTAGATTTAATTCCAGCACAATCAGAATCTTTCAGTTTTCAGTTATAGTTAATATCAGGCTAGGTGAAGGTTCAACTTGTTATTTAAAATCTATTCAGCTCCTTGGAAGAAAAAACACTAACTTGTGCAATTACAGTCCTGGGACCAGGTACGGACACCCCGTGAGGGACAATTTACTTTCAGGTCTATATTTCACTTCACCATATGCAAAATCAGGAAAATAATTTTTGGTTTTTTTATCCCCTATGAAGTTCTCCCAGGCCAGTTTGAGAAGTTGCCCTTAAATTTTCATGAGCAAACTATGTGGATCATATCTTGAATTTACCATTGGGATTTGGATATGATCGGTGATGGATAATATAGCTTCCTCATTATAAGGCTTTTGTAATGATTCTTAATTTTCAGGTGCGTTGTGGGGAGAGACCCCAGTTGAGTCTCCAGATAATTTATCTCATTGTGGTTAATACCATAAATGCATGCTACATTGGTTTAGCAGCGGTTCTCAACCTGTGGGTCGCGACCCCTTTGGGGGACCAACGACCCTTTCACAGGGGTCGCTGGGTACTGGGTACTCGTATGTGGGCATATCTGCATGTGGGTCTGGAGACGGATAGAGGAGCAGTGTCTCAGCTCCTAAGACCATCGAAAATATGTGTTTTCCGATGGTCTTAGGCGACCCCTGTGAAAGGTTGAGAACTGCTGGTTTAGAGGCTTCCTGGAGGAACAGGGTAGGAAGGATGGATGACTCCTCTGTGTTCAGAGTCATAATTTAACACCCTGTTCAATTCCTTAAAGCCATGATAATATGATAATACAGAGGTGCTGGAGAAATGCACCGATCAATATTTTAACAAATGCAAGTCCCACCCACCACAGGCTATTATACAACTTCATGCTTGATTTTTCACTGTTTGATGGCAACTCTCACTTTATTACTACCAACTTGACATAATAGAGCCCCACTTCTGAAGCAACTTTAAAACAAGCTCTGCTTTGCAATACTTGCCATTTTAATGCTATAGGAAAGGAGGAGGCAGATCTTGCTACCTTTGCACTAATTAAGATGTCTCTGTATTCAAACTATTGATTTATAGGGTGTGAGGTACATCATACAGTAAATTATTTTTATATGATGCCAGGTCATCTGCTGTAAATCAAATGACAATCCCATATAGATCTGAGTTGCATAGGAGCCAAGCCTACATCACAGGCTGAAAGAGAAGATAATTATATGTAAAACAAACAGTGGTTGGTTTTATGTACTGCTCCTGCGAAGATTTTTTTCCCCCAGTATAATAAATTTTCTTATGTAAAAATTCATATAAACTGAAAAGTTCAAGTCCAATTACAGCCAGACAACTAATGTAAATGAGCAAAAGATGGGGAGAAAGCACATATAACATATACAATTACACAATAATTTAACTTGACCTGCTAAACCATTTCTGAATGCCTCTCACATTTTAAACTTTGATTTGTAAGATATTTCTAGTTATGCTTATTTAAACATCCTTATTATTAAGTCTTATAAAATTATCAGTATTATAGAGCATGCCTATAGTGCATTACCCTTGGACAGGGTAAGCATCTAAATGCTCACGTAATCAATTTCTATAATTTAAATTATTGTATTGAATTAAAAACGTAGATCCACAATTTCCTTCTTTTTTTCTGGGTTGATGAGTTTGTTTTTTATTTGTTCGTTTGTTTGTTTTTTTAGCTGAGCCATCCTGCCACCTGCTGGCAGCTGTTGGCAGCTCAGCTCAGGCCGGGAATCGAACCAGCAACCCTGTTACTCAGAGTTCGCACTCTTGAGTGAGCTCTTAACCAACTGAGCCACTCAGCTGGCCCGCTGATGAGTTTTATACATGATGATATCTGAGATGTGGACATTGAGATGTGGACTTTGAGTATTTTTCATGGGATGAAGTTACCTTTAAAAAAATGCCAATAACTTACATTTTCAAAGGTTGTGAAAAGGCTCACGATAAAGGATAGTTTTACAATAAGTCCAATAAAATAAAAACAGAAAATAAAGACCATAAGTGGGGAATGTCACAAGGAATCATACTTACATAGCCCAGCATGTTTTCTGAGAATGAACATTTACGGTACTTTTTTTTTTTTTTTAAGCTGAGCCATCCTGCTACCTATTGGCAGCTTAGCGGCAGCTCAGCTCAGGCCAGGCATCGAACCGCTGTTGCTCAGAGCTCAAACTCTTGAGCGAGCTCTTAACTAACTGAGCCACTCAGCCAGCCCTTTGAGAATGAGTATTTAATTTAGCTCTAAGATTCCTGGCAGACAAGATAAAAAGGGAAACACAAGAGAATATGTAACTCTTATCTCATAGGCAAAGGCTACTACTCCTTAAAGAGAAAAACATTATCTCTGGTCATAAATTCATAACAGAATTCAATAGAATAATAAATTCATAATAAAATGCATAATAGAGGGTATTGAAAGATATAACAGACAATGGTCCACAATGGTGCAAATTAGGATTAATTCTTAGAGGTGGTACTACTTCTGCGATGTCACTTATATCTACAAAGATAAGCAGCTTCTGAATTTCATAATACATGAATTAGGAATGCTGGGTTCACGCCTAAGTGATAACAAGGAAAATAAGAAAAACTCCAGTGCTCAAGTTTCTCAAGTCAAGCACTATACTGCAAGTTCATGGGACATCTTAACAGATATGTGTTGTTTCTTTCTTTCTTTTCTTTTTTTTTTTTTAACTGAGTCACCCTGCTACCTATTGGCATCTCAGTGGCAGCTCAGCTTGGGCCAGGACTTGAACCGCTGTTGCTCAGAGCTCGCATTCTTGAAAGAGTTCTTAATCAAGCCCTGTGGTGTTTCCTTCTAATATCTGTTTTATAAACCTGGAGCATAGAGACATGAGATGTTGAAGCCTGAGTTGAGTTAGGCAAAGTATTTTCCTGGTATGTTTGATGGCATTGTAGCAATGGGAGTATCTAAACAGTAATTAAGGAGATTCTGAGTCTCACGTTCGGGGGTAAGGCAAGCTATTAAGGGGGAAGTGAATAATTAAGAAGCTGGGACAATAGGTGTGTGTGTGTGTGTGTGTGTGTGTGTGTGTGTGTGTGTGTGAATTAGAATGTTAGAGTTCAGGTATCAAAATGAGCGATTCAGGAGAATTAGTCCAAGGCCTGATTTTATGCTATTTCAGCTAAGTGATGGGCCGGCCTGGTGGCTTGAAGGCACCAGGAAAACTTGAGCATTTGTGATCATCTGTGGTAACAAGAGATCACTTAGGTGATAAAAATCTATAAAAGTATTTGAATGAGCAGATCTCTTCTTTGTCGCCACCAAACCTTCGTCCATAATCTCTTACTCCGTCTTGACCTTTGGTTATGGTGTACTGATCAGCAGCAGTCCAAAATTTTGACAATTGAAAAAAAAAAAGATGGACCAAAGGTTACATAATCAGCTCTAAGCCCATAAATCAGAAATTGCCCGCACTGAAGGCGATTCAGGCAGCCATCACCAACTTGATCGAGACCATCTACATTCTTTAATGTAAATACAGAGAAGAAAAGAGATACTTTCTAATTAAGCCTTTTCCATAGATGGAGCATTTCAATAGGTGATACTTAATAGGCAGGTGGTGGTATCCTTACGGCTGCCCCCTCTTTGTCTTATTATTTGTTGATACAAATCAAAGATGCTTTCCAGATGTCATAATGCTCATTTAACCCATTGTCTGTGTGGAATACATGGCTGGGCATATTTAATATGGGGTTAGCTTTGTGTTGCCCTATAATTCCAACTGTCTCCACCGTTCTGCTAGCTTTTTGAATTGTGCTTGTGCAGCCAGCCAAGGTTAATGGTGTGGGCTGATGCTACGGTGCTGCTTTCCCGCCTATGGAAATATAGTGAGTGTTGGAACCCCCAGCCTCATCACTCTACCTCGAGTGGAGGAAGTGATTGTGCATCAGCTAGAGTCACCTGGAGAAGCACTACCAGGAACACTGTCTCCAGTGAAGTGGGGTATGTAGAAGGGGAATAACAATGATTTTTTAGAAAAACAGACTTATGAAGAAACAAACAACTCTACAGAATACTGATTTCATGCAAGCAATACATGATTTGCACATGTATTGGAGTTGGTTCCTTTGGAAACAATCTAATCAATATGTAGATGTTTACCAAAAGCTGCTGTTCTTATCAGACAATCAACCACTTCTACAGTGTGTACAATAAGATAGAACGCAGGATGTGTCCTCAAAAAATATGCAACTCAGAAAAGCCTTAGGTACATAATGAACAAAACAACACATGTATAGCTTAACTATAAACCAAGGGAAATTTTGTCCAAAGTTAGGACAGCCAGACTTCATATTTGTCATGGACATGTTGTCATAAATCAAGCCAGATGACATTAATAATTGTGTAGTGATACTAGCCATAATATATGTGTTTATCATGTGACAGCTCTATGTTGCAGTATGTTCGAAGCTTTAAATTAGAATCAACCTGGTAGACCCACACCAGACAGGCATATTTTGTGAACTATTGACAGTGATCACACCACATCCTACCCAAAGCATCATCGGGAATCAGTGTTTCTCTATGCCTTGAAATGTTCCACACATTTCAGGTGTGTGTGTGTTTACATCTTGCAGTGTAAATTTAAAGGGGAACAATTAAACTTCGTCACCCATAATTGACTAGGATAGTTAAAAATCACGCAGATGAAGCCCATGCTTTCACTGTGCACCTCCTGGATTTCTCTGCACCTGTTTTGACCTTCCCTCCCTGCACTGTTATCTGCTGGCTGGAAGCTGTTTCTTTGCTTATTATAACAAGGATTTCTTCTATCGCAGTTGATTGCTATGTGTAACTGCAGTCTGCTATATGCTGAACTTTAAGGAGACAGAAATGGAGATAGTTTTACGGCTTAACTTGCTCACTAGTTGCTGTTCACATTATCAGCTCTCGGAGACTTTATGGAATCCTAGGGTTCATTTTCAGCTGCCTATTTGGAAGTGGTAGGTACCTGAAACAGAAGTGTGAGTTGAAGAGGATAATATGCCCTTAAATGTTCTACCCACGTATTCCCTTCTGCCTCTGTATCTGTCTGGTACATTAAAAGAACATTTTCTATACACCTTTAGAAGGTGTAAAACATAACAAGATAAGGAAAGCTGCCAATTGACCTTTGGACAATCAACGGCACTGAGCCCTCCTGCTCTTCTTCTGCATCTCTTCCCACCTCGGACCAATCTTCATCTTTAACCTATCACCGAAGCTGGCTCTCCAGAGTGCCTCGTTCCTCCTGATGAATACAGAGGGCAATTTTCTATTGATTTGGAGTTGCTGTTCCCACACTATCAGCAGTATTTCTGGCTGAGACTTCATATAAATGGAGGCCTCTCATCTGCTCCTCTGAGTAAATCTACCAGAATTTAAAATGGCAAAGCAACCTTGGTTCAATGATAAATTTTCTTCAAATTACAACAGATGAAAGAAAAGATTTTAAATGGCATCTTTTAAACTGCCTGGTTAACATAATATGGAGCATATATTGATGTCAGAAGATTATATCCTAGTGATCTAGTGTGTAAGCTCTCTCTTGAGCAAAGCAGAGGGAGGTTAAAACTAACCATATAGAGAAGGGAAAGAAAGAAGGCCATTTTCAGCTCCCTGAACAGCTATTAACTCAATGCTGAACATTCCTTAATTTCTTTGTATTTCTGTTTCTGTGTGAGGCATGATGACATTGCCACAAGTTTCTTCTTACATTCTTAACAGAGCGATATGGCGTTGAGCAGACAACATAAATGTCATATTGCCTGTTATTCATCCCTGGTGGAGAAAAAAATATCAACACAGAGTGTAGTTCCAGTTTCATTTCAAAGAGCACTTTACTATTAAGTGGGTTTTCTAAGACCTGCTTCTAGTCCCACTTCAGCTAGCTTAATAACCTCGGTTAAGCAATTTGACCTTTCTGGATCTCAATTTGCTCATTTGTAAAATGAGGAAGTTGAATTGTATTATAGTTTTGCAATGCTTTTAATGCATTTTCAAAGACAGTGTATTTGAACTGAAATGCGTTTATTGGGCAAAGCTGTACTATCACCAGGCTTTCCTGAAGTTCTAACAACCAGACTTTTGTGTTGAGAACTTACTCTTCACTCTGTCATCACAGTGAAGCTCTGTGGGGCTGGGCTTTCATCGGGTCTATTTTGGTTACCTGACTCTGGAGAAGTTGAGATTAGAAAACTGCCAAGCTGGGATGAAATATTTCTGTTGAGAACAGCCAAAATTGAATACTGAGGAACTTGACTGGCCAAAGGAAGCTAAGATCCTCTGCAGTAGACATAACCGTTATTGCTCTTGGCTCTGATGTTGTCTGCTTTAGGATTTATTTGAACTGGTTTGGGGAAAAGCCTGAAGAGAGAGAACTTTATGACAACCAGAATTGTTTTCACTTCTAAATGATTTCTGTGAAGAAACAGCCATCAGTAAATACACCAGTGATTTAGTCTCTCCTCTATACATTTTTTTGAATTACTTATTATAAATCTCAGTGTGTTACTATCCCCATTCCAACACACCTCCTCTTTTAAGAAGTACATGCAAAATATAGAATATTGTTTTGTTCTTAATTGGAAACTAAATTTATTATTATTCTCAACAATGAATTTTTATTTGGTCAGGTTTACAGAAAATCCATTTTTAGATGTATAGTCGGATTAGTTTTTACAAGCATATATCATCATGTAAACATCACTGCAATCAAGAAAGAGAATATCTCATGCCCCTGAGAAGTTTCCTTATTGCCCTTTGTTGTCGATTCCCCCTCTATACCTCCAGCCCCTGGCAAGGACTGATCTAATTTCTTTCCCTATGGTTTTGCTTTTTTCCAGAAAGTCTTATAATTGAAATATTTAACTTTTTTGTGTCTGACCTCTTTTACTTAGCTGGTCTTTTGAGATCCATCCTTTTGCTGCATGTGTCAGTATTGCTTAGTAATATTCCATTGTATAGAAGTACCACGATTTGTTTTTCCATTCAACTGTTGATGAGTGTCTTGCAGTTTGGGGTTAGTATAAAGTTCTTACTATATATTTGCAACTCGCATGTTCTTGTCTTTGTGTGTTTTCATTTCTTTTGAGCACAAAATTAGGAAAGGGGTTACTGAGTCATATATTAAGACCATCCAAGGGGCAGAGAAATTTTCTCACATACCCACGACTTTTGCTATGGCAGGCAGTCGATAAATATTTGTTTGTTGAAGAAAAGGAAGGAAGGAAAGAAGGAAGGAAGGAAGGAAGGAAGGAAGGAAGGAAGGAAGGAAGGAAGGAAGGAAGAAAGAAAGAAAGAAAGAAAGAAAAAATCTTCACCAAAATAGAAAGATGCAGCCAGCATTTTATAATGAAAGACTTAATCAAACATACGGATGAATTTTAAAGATAGTTTGTTTATGATATAAATTTGCTTCTAAGAGAGACTGTAGAATGCCCATTTCTGGGGATCTTTAAAATTTTGATAATAGTCATCATTCTTAGAGTTATAAACCATGATGGTCTGGGAGGATGAAAACCCGATTTCCTATTCCTGGGCTTCTATGATGTAGTTCTCACCTATAAAAGATGAGTTGCCTGTTTTAGAATACTCTTTGCAGAATTCCTGTCTGCAGGGCACTAAATGGAATTTGGTGCATTGAAAGTTTTCTTCCCTTAGGACAAAATTTACTTTCAGAGAGTGTTTTATGACCCTCAGATAGCATTTATACCAGTCTGTCTATGGAAGCAGTCTCTCTAGTGAGGACTTTTGTTCTGATTACCTTTTTGGTTTATAAGCAGTGTGTTTAATGAATGGTATTCCTGCAGAGCATATCTCTTGAGTGCTGATTGTAAACACCTGGAACCGTTATTTGGGATCCTTTGTTTAATTTGTGGAAATAATTCAGTTAAGATGGTTCTTGTTATAAATGTCTACATCTGTTACTAACAAACAGCCTCAAGCTTTCAAGAATGTTTCTGCAGAATAAAGTAGGGAATTAGCTATTCTGAAGCTATGGGATTTTGACAAAAGAAATGTGTTGTAGTTTTTATTAAATTGTGTTTCAGAATTCTTTTCACATTTCTCCTGACCAAAAGTTTTCACCTGTTGCTTATAGTAGCAGCAATTGACAGAATGAATTTTCTCAAAATACAAATATGAATTTCTTTTTACATAATTAGCTTCTATAACACTTCAAGCTGTTAGGTTTTATAATGAGCATTTTCATTAATGTTGATATTAACATAGCCACAAAAATAATGACATTTTACATCTCTTATTTTTTAATGTTTCAAAAACTATTCCCTACTTTATTTCATTCAAGTCTCACTATAACCTTATACATAGTAAGCAGGGCATATCATAGTATCATAATTTAAAGAAATACAATATTGAAATCTAAAAAATGAAGTAATTTGTTCATGGTCACATGGTTAGGTAGACCCCAATCATATAGAACCCAGGACTTCTGACTTCTGGTCAACTATTCCTTCTATTCCCTCATTTATTCATTTTGTAGTTTATGATCTATGATAGAAAATGAAGTATCAAGTGATATTGGAAGCAATTATATTTCATACATATTTGAGCCCTGATCAAACTTCATATTTTCTGCCACTGATGGTGTTTCTTAAACTTGATCATCATCACCTGACTGAGATTGTGCCCAAGAAAAACTTGGGCCAGAGGGATAAACACAATCATATCAAATTAAATGGAAAATTTGGTAACTACCATTTTCTCATTTCAAAATTCATAAAGAAGGTCCAGCCATTGTATCTTTAGTGGTACTTTTATGGGCCTCTACTTTCTTAGTATATTTTGGTACTGCATTTTCAAACCAACTGGGCTAATGATTACATTAGTGCTTGCAGACATCTAGACTTCCATCAAATTACAATTACATTTATTATATGGACTACATGGTTACTGAATTTAGCTAGGATGACCCAAATTTCTTCTTTGCAGTTGGCTTGGATGGTCTGTATTTAGCTAACGAAACCCAGTTCCAGATTAAACTTCTCCTTGATTCCTTTTATAACACTCCACTTTCCTCACTTAATTACTATACAGACTTTAAGCACATAATTCTATTTTTTTTCTTGCTAGCTTTTTTTGGTCTCAGTATGATGTATTTCACCCACCCCAGTAGACTATAAACTTCCTACAGTTCTAGGCTGATATATAGTAGGTACTCAGTAAAAGTTGTAATAAATGAATAAAATAATATTTCCAATGGGCCATGTTGTTGTTCAAAGCTACCATTTATGAAGCCCTCAGTGTGGATGGCATTTGGCCACCTTGGTGCATCATATTTACCTAAATAATTTTCAGATTTCTAATTAATTTTAATTTTATTCAATTAAATACTTTTTTAATTCAGATAGTATTGTTGCATTAAGAGTAAGATTTTGCATTATTAGAACAAGTATGGTAATTGTTTTTAGAAAATGACAAAATTGGTTTGATTCTGCTAAGCAAGGGGTGGGGGCACAACATAAGGAAATCATGTACCCTGTCCCTAAGGATCTTATGATAAAGGTAAAAATAGAGTCACACTTAAAAACAAACAAACAAACAAAAAAACTAGCATTAGACAAAATCAATCTTTGCTGCAAGAAAGGGAGAAAATTAATGACCTAAGAAAAACTTTGCAAGCAAGAAGGGATTCATTTGAGGTGAGCATTGAAATTATATGTAGGTGAGGATTTAAAAGAGAACTGAAGGAAGAACATTTTAGGTTAAGAGAACAGAAAACAAAGACAGGCCTAAAGGTGGGAATATTTGCAATGGGATTCAGAAGCCGCTAACAGTTATGTGTTTCTGGAGTTCAGTTCCTCTAAGGCCCTTATCTAAGCACACTGGCCATTTGAATCAGGACTTCATCATTCCCTTGCATGTTGGGTAGTGAAAGAATGCCTGGCCTATCTTTGCAGACTTGATGTTGTGAATATCTCAATCACGCAAGTCAATCTTACTTTGAAACCGTTTCCTGAAGCCCAGCGGTCACCTTTGATGTCAGAAACACTTTGAGAATTGATTTCTATTCCCTCAGCAATTCGCATTATTGTTAAGAGAGTCTCCAGTGAAGCAGTAATATATTTAGTATACTTCCAATATGCATGACACATATAACGCTTACAAGTCTATTGCCTTTTCAGAAACAATCACCAAAGCGCACGCTATGTTATCAGGAAATACCCTACAGGTCTTTGTAATAGATTTGAATGGCTTCAAGATTCTGCCGACCTAGACTTTCTAAGCAGTCTCTCTTGTGTAAAGAATTGAGTAGGAAGGCTGTAGTTACTGCCTCAATGCACCTAAAGCCCAGTTCAGGAAGGGCCAGGACCTTGGGGGTTACAAAGACAGTCACCATCCATCATTTAATAAACCTTGGGGAGGCAAAGGACTAAGTCTAAATGCACTAGAAGAGAACTCTTACTTAGATGTGAACAGCAGCAAAACTGCACAATTGAAACTTCTACAATGATCCTTTAAACATCAGGTATATGAGATGCATATGTTTAACTTATTCATTTATTTTTCTTAACATTTAAGGAGAACTTACTAGTGCCAGGTACTATTCTAGGTGCCAGGGAGATAACAGTGAAACAAAACCCAAAAATGTCGCTTCCTTATGGGGGAGCCATCATCCTACATGTATTAATTTTTATTGTAATAAAAATGTAATAATTTAATTTTTATAACAACTGTCCATGGAAGATATTCATATTATCTCTCTTTTACAGATGAGGAAACTGATGCTCATATGCATTAAATAACTTACCATCATCATACTTGAATGTATTATAGTTGGGATTTGAACTCAGACAGCCTAGCTCCTAACCATAACTGTACACCTGTTCCTATTTCTGTTAACTACAAGAGAACAAGTGAGCTAGTATTTGTTGAATATTGAACTTTTACCAGTGCTTTTTTAAAGTGCTTTAAACATGTGATATCATTGCTTACAATCCTGTGAGCAAGTATTGTATCCATATTTTATCAATAAGGAAAATAAAGCCCAGAGAGGTTTTATAATATAATATAAAATATAATATAATATAATATAATATAATATAATATAATATAAATATAATAATCTGCGAAAGGACAGCCACTTAACAGCTGAACCAGGATTCAACTTAGCTCTGTCTGTCCCTTAAGGTATATTCTCTTCTTACTGTACACTACAAAACTTAATAGATGTTAAGCTTGCCAAAAATTTAGCGTTTCCTTCAATGCAATCTTTATCTTTGGCACAAGTAAATATGAGGTCAGACAATTAAGTTCGCGAACTCATCCTAGAAAAAGTGCTATATACCTCATTGCTGAATATCACTATGGTCATCTTCAAAGCACTTCCCTTGGGAAGCTATGCACTGACACCAGTGCCTAGTCCACCCTTCAAAGCAATTTTGGAACTCTTTTTCTGGAATGGCCATCAGATCTGTCGTCGTATTACCCTTGGTGTCCTGAATGTTATCAAAATGTCTTCCTTTCAATATTTCCTTTATCTTTGGGTAAAGAAAGAAGTCATTGGGGGCCAGATCAGGTGAGTGGGGAGGGTGTTCCAATACAGTTATTTGTTTACTGGCTAAAAACTCCCTCACTGACGGTGCCGTGTGAGCTGGTGCATGGTTGTGATGCAAGAGCCATGATTTGTTGGCGAAAAGTTCAGTTTGTCTAACTCTTTCATGCAGCCTATTCAGCACTTCCAAATAGTAAACTTGGCGAACTGTTTGTCCAGTTGGTACAAATTCATAATGACTAATCCCTCTGATATCAAAAAAGGTTAGCAACATTGTTGCAACAATTTTACGAACTTAATTGTCCAGCCTCATATAGTCAATGTTTTGGATATATAATGAATTTTTTCTTCCAATGTTTTCAAAAATTTATTGCTTGGGATATGTTCTACATGGCTGAAAAGTTTTCCTGTCATTTTGCATGAGACACAAAACACTGTTTTAGGCATATACTTTCAAGCAACTCAATATAAAGCTTATAAAATCTGATAACAATTAAGTTAAAATGTTATTGAGCAGTTCTCCAGAATTACTTAATCAATGAACCTTTAATAATTAGAGAAATTCATCTTTAGTTAAATTTGAAGTGAATGCTAGGTATAAATGTGGTCATTTTGGAGTCCAACATTCTTTCCACTATACTACTTCTCAAAATCTACCCATCTAGGCTTCCTTCTTATTTTTAATATTTCAATTAATATTTTCTTTTTCTCATATAAATGTAATCATTAAATCACCAGAAGGAAGAGAAAAAAGTACCAGGTAGAGGAAGGTAAAAATTGAAAGTGCAACAAAACAAATGTGTCTACCTGTAAATTTAGTTGATTGCAAAAGGACACAGAGAAAAATCATTTGGAGTATTTCAAGACATAGAAATTTATACATTCATAATTGGATATATTAAGGACAAAAAGAAATATGCATTATGTTGTACACCTAAAACTCAGACAATGTTATATGTCAAATAAATAAATAAAAATAAAAATGGAAAAAATAAATTCAATTATCTGAAAAAAAAAAGGAACACACAAAAAGTAGTTGTTTTCTGTAATCATATTTTTGAAGCTAGTATTGGATTGTTATTCTGAGACTGTTGATAAAAGTACTCATGATCCAATTTGAAAAAGCTCTTACCAGTCAAAAATGTCTCAATTTGTGCATCCATATGAATAACAGCAGCACATTGAAATGTATCAGCTATGTGTAAATCCTTTTGTTCATAATGATACAAAACAACCCCAATGCAACCTTTAGAGGATGCTAGGGAACCAACTCATTATTTTCAAAACTGGTAAATAAAGGAAGAGGATCAAGCATTTATCCTGTCTTTCCTTTAAGAACTATAACTGAGTCGCTCTTGGGGAAAGGGGAATTTCTCTATAGGTTATTTCAGCTAACAAATGAAGAAAAAAAAGATATAATTGGGATATCTTTTACAACTCCCAATGAAATAATGGGTCTAAGCATGATCATCATTGGCCGCTAACATCGCACAGGTAGCTGTGTCTCCTGATGGAAATACCCAGTACCACCTATGAAAATATATTGCCAAAAAATGAACCTGAATCGAATCAGGCCTGTAGATCTAATGACTAATTTGCAGGAACCATCATGAGAATAGGTTGTGCAAAATCCAAACTAAGGGAAATTCTATAGAACAAACAACCTGGATTCTTAGACAAATAAACTGCAAGGAAGAAAAAATGGGTGGGGAGGAAAACCTACAGATTAAGAATATTAAGAGACATTGTATGGGCCTTATCTAGATCTGGATTGGAACAAACAGTAAAAAGAAAAATGATATATTGGATGATATGAGATTATTTGAAGATTTGTATGCTTCCTGGACATGTTTTAAAATGTCATATATGGTTACTTTTTTTTTAAGCATCCTTATATTCTAAATATGTACACTGACATAAATATGCAATTAGCTTTAAATAATCTAGAGACAGGATTAGGAGTAAATGTGAAGCCTTAATAGCTGCAACTTGGTTAGAATTAAGCAGTGTGATGGGCACATGAGTTTCTTATACTATAATCTCTAATTTTGTAGATGTTTGGAATTTTTCACACAAAAAATTAAGAGTACCTCAAAAACATGCTATTTCTTATTGTGGCTTATTAGCTGTAATCTTAGTATTGTTAAAGAAATCAGTAGAACTTAATATAATTACTTGCTTATTTGTAAACCTGTAATTTTCTAAGATTAACCCTGGCATAACCCCACCCCTAACATTCACTGGGCCTTGAATGAGAGCACAAGTGGTGGCTGATATTCCACATGTCTAAACATGTATAAAAGTCATAAACCAAGCTAGCAAAATGACAAATAAAATGTGTTCTACTACCTTACCTTGGTGAATATACCTTCATCAGGTCCTGAAAGACCAAATTGGAGTTTAAAATTCTCAGATTCCTTGGTGTTTTGTGCTGGCTCATGGTGGTAGGAGGACGACCAGTTTCTAACTCCCAGTCTGCCGCCCAATCCTTTGGTCAGTTCCCTTCTTCCTGCCCCAAACCCCATCCTCCCATCCCACCAAGGGCCTCAGTGAACCTGTATAGACACGCCAGCTTTCATATCCATACCCTGTTCACACCCTGTGCTATCACTCCTTGGGCCTCAGGTGCACACAGAAGCCTATGAAGGTCCTAAGAGTAGGCTCGGGGCCATTTAGAAGGAAACCCATAATCTACGAGTACCTAGAACATCAGCAGTCACGGATTCTGCATGGACACCTCCTCTTGACTCTGAGGAGTCCCCACCTGGTGGAAAATGGTGGTTTATAGGAGGGTCAGAGAAAAGCCCTCCGAAGCTTGGGGCCCAGAGCTTGACATCTCATGCCTGGGTCTGAGGGGGATTAGGGAGGCCTCTGTTAGGTGAAACTCTACAATTCTTACAAGAAACCCTTAATTTTGCTGACACGGTTTGACTATTTTCATTGCTTTTGACTTTTGGCTTTTGCAAATATTAACAACAATTTGAAATACAAACTTAACATTAGTCTTCTTATAAAAATTAGTTTTGCTCTCAAAGTAGTATATTTAGCAACTTCAAAGGATTTTGTTGCCCTTCTACTTTGTGGAATTAATACCAGCTCAAAACATATTAAAATAAAAAAAAGAAGAAGAAGAATTTTCTAAACCATTCTTAAAGGAAGAGATGATTCTTGTTTGAGTAGCATCCAAAGCAGGGCATTGGCCTACCACCTGTACTCTACCACACAAATGCTACTGTGAGCAGCGAAAGAGGCAGTGTTCTTGTAAGTTGGCAGGAAACTTGCCTAGCACAGGGAAGTATGATCCCATGGAACAGCTGGAACCAGAATTCAGCAAGGATAACTAAACTACCCTGGTTGTCCTCTGGCCCATCACTTGGAAACAAGTTTCATTCTAGAAATTGCTGAAAATACAAGGCCAGCAGTAGACTCCATGCAAATATCTTACCCTGTGTCAGCTCTAATAGAAATAAGACAATCAGCTATGGAACAGAATGCTCCATGGTGACCTTGGGTCCAATTTGGTTGCATCTGGATATTTGTTGTAGTTCCAACAATAATTTTATATTAACCCAAATGGCTGAGACTCATCTGTCTGCACAAAGGATTGGAAGGGATTTCAATACTTCTGTATCTTACTGCAGATGCCATTGCCGCTATTGTAGATGGTGGTTTCAGCCGGAAGCTAGCTAGCATCAGAAGTACAGCTACTAATTATATTGTGAATCTGTTCCATCAGCAGATGTTTATGGGTGTTTTACAATGTATCAGGCACTGTTATGTTCTCTGTGCGGGTGTGTGCTTATTTAATCCTTGCAGTTGACCAGTAAAATGAATTACACCATACCTATTTTAAGATGAGTAAACTGAGGCTCAGACAGCAAAGGACATAAAACCAGTAAGGACTTCTATATACTATTTGGCACACATTTGTCCACTAGGTAGTTTTATGCTCGATCTACATATTGTACTGTCCCTGATCTTCCCATGTGTTTCTATGGAGGATTTCGTACTTCTTTATCTCAGACAGAATTCTGTTTCAGTATCCTCTCATATATTCCCTTAATTGACCAAGATTTTTTGTATTTCTGAGGGTTTCTACCACTCATACTCTGCTATGTTCCTCTTTTCCTAGAATTAAAATGTCATGTGATTTATCTTTTTCTCTGTGGCCACTATTTTGTATTTTTATTTAAGCATCCCATTGACCAAATGTTCATCACAGCCCGATATGAATGAAAATCCTAAGTGAAATTGGAACTGATTACATTGATGAAGAAACAGTTCCATTTGCATTGCCCTTCCCTATACCAAAGTTACCAGGGCCCAATCTGCTTGGGGTCATGCCACTGTGATGGGAACACTCTTGTTTCCATGGAAGTTATGGCAGAGGGGTATGAGGAAGTGGTGGTCACAGTGGTATTTATAGAATGGTGTTTCAACCTGTGCAGATTCTACATGGCTTCCATGAAGACTCTGGCCCACACTGATTAAATGGTAATGAGCCATCCTTCCCTGGGTGATTCATATGAGCACTGTATCTCCCCCAATCTATGTGGAACTTATATTTCCCATATACCCATATTCCCATGTTCTGGGAATACAGTTGATATCCAAATATTTGCTGGCTGATAATTTTCATGCACAGTGACAATGATCAGGTGTGGTTTTAGCCAAGGTGGCCCAGGCCTCAGTGAGATCTGGCTCAGTATGAGTACATAGACAGGTGATTCTGCAGTGGGAATCTGCTTTTAAAGTGCTCTTCGTCCACAGTAATAATTCTGAATTCACTTTCACTTAACATGAGTCAGGGTATAGAATGTGTGGGAGTAGGCCTCTTTCTCTCATTCGGTGTGTGTTATGAACTGAATTGTGTCCACCTCACCCCAAATTTATATGTTGAAGCCCTAACTCCCGAGTCTGACTATATTTAGTCATAGAGCCTTTAGGGAGGGAATTAAGGTTAAATGAGGTCATAAGGGTGGGGCCCTGATCCAATAGGACTGGTCCCCTTATAAGTAAAGAAGAGACACTAGAGCAGCGGTTCTCAACCTTTCACTGGGGTCGCCTAACACCATCGGAAAACACATTTTTTCGATAGTCTTAGGAACCAAGACACCGCTCCTCTATCCGTCTCCAGGCCCACATGCAGATATGCCCACATGCGAGTACCCGGCGACCCCTGTGAAAGGGTCATTCGACCCCCAAAGGGGTCACGACGCACAGGTTGAGAACTGCTGCACTAGCACTTGTTCTCTCTCCATGAGCACACAGAAGAAAGGTTGTGTGAGCACACCGTGAGAAGGTGGCCATCTATAAGCCAGGAAGAGAGTCCTCACCAGAAACCAGCCCTGATGACCCCTTTATCTTGGGTTTCTAGCTCCCAGAACTATGATAAAATAAAGTTCCATTGTTTCACCACCCAGTCTGTGTTAATGCCATGGCAGCCCTAGCAAACTAACACAGTGTGTGAGAGTACGAGGCCAGAATTGTAGCCCTGCCTTCCTATTTTTATATGTGGCTTAATTCCTTGGGTTCACAGATGAGAAAAGTCATGAGTTATGTATAATTTTCAGCATGTTACTTCACCGCCTTTTTTTGTTCAAGAAAACTCAGCAGGAAACATGAGTGAAGCTAATAGGATTATCAAAAAAGATATTCACCTTTTTCTAACCCTAACAGACAGATGTACTGGGTTGTTAAAATGCCAAAATACTTCCCTCCTGGTAGATAAAAACTCAGGTTCCCTAAGCCTCCCTCCTCGGTTCCCTCTGCACTAACACATCTCTTCTCTACTGCTCTGGACCTCCCCACCATTCAGCACCTGGGACAGTAGCAACCCAGCAGGCAAGTATCCCTGCTGATTAGTCAATGCCCAGGCCCTACTAATTAGTTGTAAATACTTTATCAGCCCTGCTTGCTTTAAAAATAAACCCTTATTGTTATTTTTAAGTAAATTATCTACAAACTTCAGTACTTTATTTGTAACAAATAGCTACAAGCACTTTGCAATGGGTTGTGAGTCACAATGCCACCATGGAGAGCTGTTATAGGAGCCCCCAAAAGGAAATCAGGTCTATGAATGAGATCATTTAAGCATGGAAGAGACTGGCTTTTGAACATCTCCTGCGAGGCGAGGCCATGTGGGCTCAGAGATGATAGGAAACGCCGGTTACTGTAAGGCTGGCAGGCAAGGAATGTGCTTTTTTTTTTTTTTTTGCTCTTTGATTGAATTTCTTTTTTTGCTCTGGAGCCTTCTTGTATTAAATCCAAGGAAATGACTAATTTGTGTCAGATAGAAACAAAATCAAAATAATCTATTTACTTCAATGACCATGTTTTTGTGGCTACTTGGTACAATAATTGGATTTACGTTGTAAATTTTTTTTTTCTGAGCTTCATTTTATGGGGCTTTTCCTAACATATTTGCACAGAAATGTTTGAATACTTGGTTTTACTTTTTTGTTGTTTCCTTAGAAAACTTGATTGCATTGAGAATGCCTAATGGAACCAAATCTTGTTAAATATTTTTAATCCCCTTAAGTACCTGAACTCAAAAGAATGCTTCATTTGAAAAAGGCCTTCAAATATATCTAACTTGAAATTATGATCGCTATTTTTTGTAGCACACAGGTGTGCTTAAATGAAACCTAGGGTTTTTTTTTAAAAACCCTACAAAAATTATAAATGAAATTTTAAAATACAGAGTAACTTCATAAATTTAATACCTTCTAGTGTTCTACTTTCTATACCTTTGAACAGTAACAATTTACTAGTTATGTTTACATTTGCAAGCACATGGGAGATATAATTCTCATAATTCTCTATAGGAAACATTACTGATTTAGTGGTCAAGGGTTGCCGATTCCTGATTTTATTACTGAAGATAATTTACAATATTTTGGTTTTCAGTTTCACATGTTATTATTTCCAAATTGCTTTGTAGAATTTTGTGTCTATAAATTTTGCAGCATATATTACCTGACCTGTGTTTAAAGATCTGAGGCTATAGCTCTTAGAAACATTATAACCAAGAAATTATTATCTGAATTATATAAAGCACTTTTAGTCTGAGATGCTCAGGGAATTTACATTGATTAAATTAATGTTTGTGTAATCTGAGGCCTTGTGATACATGATCAGGGACTTTTTATCCAGTTTCAAGAAGGGTTTGGTGGAATGGCTTTCTTTACAAATCAGTGCAAGAGTGAATGGTTGGACCTTAACAAGATGTAGAAGAAGGCAAAAGAGAAGGAAGGCAGACTTGATAAAAATTAGAGACCATGACATTAATTTCCCTCAAATATTAAATATATTTTTATATAAGGAGCGGTTAATGGAGGTAATTATAGTAAGAGTGGAAACCAGTTTTCTTTCATTCATTCAAGATGATTGAAGACCTCTAATGTGCTATTGACCTTGTTTGATCCTAGTTCACAAAGAATTGCTAAAGGGATGTAGGAGCATGGTTCTCTGTCTCCAAGGAGCTCCCTGTGAGACTACTATTAAAAAGAGTGGTGCTCTCCTGGAGTTTTGGCATGTAAACACAGATATTGTCTCCTAGTATTCCTTGCTCTTATTCAGTGCTGGTCAAGCCCTAACCAGAGTGTGTGTTGTCTTGACAAATATTTCCGAATGTCTACTGAGCACACACTCCCTGAGTAGGACAGACACAGAGGAGAACAATGCATATTACCTAGTTAATGATAAATCAAATCTATGGATTCCAGAAAACAAGAAACTAAGATGATCTTCAAGTTAAATTAGTGAAATCGTTAAGTGCTTGTCATCTTCTTTAAAGAGTCAATAAAAGAAGCAAAGGGAACTTGAATTACAGCATGAGGGATTTAGGCTAGAAGTGCTATAACTATGTATTAACAGTAAGGATGGTTAAATAGTAGAGAGACTATTGGAAAGCAGCTCATTTCTTTAAATGGCAGGAACAGTTAAATCTTATTTTTGCCTGCAGCCAGGGAGATGAAATAGCTAATGTTTAAAGGTTATTTCCTACCTTACAAGAATATGCCCTGTAGATAGGCAGAAATAAGATGATGTAATGATTCCCAACAAAACCATTTAGATGAGGCCCTAATTTATTTCTTAAAGGTCTACTTCCCTTGTGAGGTGGGAGGGTTCTATTGGCTCTATTTTTTCATACCTGTATCTGGGGAACATAGCACAGGACCCTCCTCAAAGTGACTGCTCAGTAAATGTCTGACTGGGGTTGTTTTCATGGACAGGCTTTCATGACTGATGAGGGGCGGGACTGTGAAGAGAATTTTCTCTACTCCATGCAGACAGACCAGTATGTTACAAAGCTCCAAATATGAAAATTCAGGAAACAAACATAAGGATTGACTCATATTAGAGGAACACATGTTATTCACATTTTGTGCAGTTTCATCACAAAGCTCCTTTAAGTAGTGAACTCCTCTGATGCTTTTGAACTAGAATCCAAATGTGTAAAATGTAATTTGTATTGTGTCTTACAACTTTGCTGTAATACAACTATAATACAAAGCATGGTACATGGATGCAGAGCCCATGATTTGACTCGTAGCCGCAGTTGTGACCTATAGAACCAGTTGGAGTTCATCAGCACCCTTGTAGGCTGCAAAGTTAGGAAATGACAAGGAAGTTGTGTGAACTCGCTGTGGTCCCTTCTACCCTGTGGAACTTTGCAGAGTGAGGTATAGAAGGTTTGCTATAGGTTTACCTGGAGGCTGCACCAGCCTTTAGATTATCCCTTCTGACCCAATGTTTTGGAGGCTTGGTGATTTAAAAATGACTTTTCCACACTACACTATTTTGGATTCAGACAGTGGTAGAGTAGGCTAAAACTTGCCCCCATCTATATAAGGCCACATTAACAAAAAAGATAGACATTTGAAAAGAAAGACATGAGACAATATCATACACCGGAAAAACAACCAGACTGGTTTTAACTTTGGTTTCAGCCCCATAAATAAGATTCCTGAATGACCTTGATCAATACTTTTAATTTCCTGGGGCCTCAGTTTCCTCACTTCTGACATAAATTCTTGGATTCTTTCTCACTGTAACATTTTACGAGTCAATAAAATTTTCGAAACTTCCAAAGCAGCTGTTCTCACAATTCTGTCCCTTCTTTCAATAGTCTGGTCTCACCATATTTTTTAAAAACTGCTATTTTTACAGTCACACAAGTTCTGCCTCACCACTTCCCAACAGCATTCAAGAAAAAGAAGAAAGTCATTATTTAGATATGACTGAACTCAAATATCACTCTTCACATATTTTTCTGAAACAGGATGACCTTTACTCGGCATCTGCATGAATGGGACGAAAGCATGTATCTCCTCTCTGGAGAATGGGTGAAAATAGCACATGGGCAGATGCCTACTAAGCATGCCTGCTAAGCAGGCGTTGCTGGGCCCAATGCCTCGTAAAAGATGTGGTGCAGGGGCCCCTCTTTCTTGACAATTCCTAAAAGAAGTTACCACAGGTATGGCCCACACTATGCTTTCCTTTTTCAGTACACTCAGTTTCCTGTGCTTTTTTTCTCTTTTCTTTCTTAATAGAGAAGACAGCTGCCAAGGGAAAGAAGGAATAAAGTATCAGGAGGGTTGGGAGGTGAGAAGAGTACATATAACCATATTTTGTCTTGAGTGAACATGATTTATGTTTTATTTTCATGACTGTGAAAGCTTAATGTAAACATGTGGAGACAGAAACACACACACACACACACACACTTTTAAGCCAAGAACGTAAGCTAGAAATTTAAATATAGCAAAAACAAAAACATTTTTTAAAAAACAGGCATGCTGGGGCTGGCCAAGTGGCGTGATGGTTAAGAACTGGCTTGGGATGCCAGAGGGCCCCGGTTTGGATCCCACATATGAGGGCCAGTGACACTGCCCTCCACAGCTAAGATGCTGAACAACAGCTCAACCTGGAGCTGGGCTGCCATGAGTCGCCAGCGACGGCGTAGGCTGCAGCCCCTGTGGCAGTGGGTTGCCATGGGCTACCGTGTGCAGCCAGCAGCCAGCGTGAGTGGCCAGCAGCCGCAGTGAGCAGCTGTCCAGAAGCTGGCGACTGATTTGCCTCGCCCGGGAAGAGCGCAATGATGGTGCCAGCTTGGGCCAGTGAAACAACATCCTCTACAACTAGACTGAAGAACAAAACGACAGCAACTTGTCTGTTCCCCTTCCCCCAATTCCCCAGCACTGTTCCCATCCCCCTAATTCCCCAATAAAAATCTTTAAAAAAAAAAACCAGGCGCACTGTACATCCTCCGTTCAAACCCTCTGCCCATTTCCCCTGTGCCAACCTGGGCTTGTGTTGAACACCATTTGAGATTTACTGGATTTAACCATGGAAACCAGCATGTCCTCTTAGATTTGGTGATGCTGCTGGTCAACATGGTGGAATACTCAGTGAATTGACTGTGTCTGGATTGTTCGAATGAAGAGCCTGCTAATCTGAGTCCAATAGATAAAGCAGGCAAAGCGCAGTTCTGAGAAGCAGGGGAATGGAGGGGCATAGAGAGTTCAAAGGAACAGATGGACAAAATGCTCCCAGATACAGTGATAAAGTCAGATGGACAGATTAAATGAAATTTTTATGTTATTCTCTTACAGATGAGGACAATTAGAATTTCCCAAATTAAAATCAGGGGGAAAATAGTAATTATGTCCATGTATTTATTGTCCTTATAAACCAGCAAGTAGATAAAAAAGTAATGCCCCTTAACATATCTAGGATGAAATGATTTTAAGCATCTGTGTTCAGTGCTTGAAGGTTAAATATAAAGAATGAGTTCTATGAGGATATATATGTTTATATACAATTTTAATGAGGAAATCATTATTTTCAGTGTGATTTGTAGGAAGAGTCTAAAGATATCTACAAAAATATGGAGGACTAAAGGTATAGAGCAAAAAATACAAGATGAGACACTGTGATTGTCCTAGAAAATTAGGTGAAACAGAGTAGTATCATGTGTCCACAAAACAGAAGAAAATTCTCCCGGAAGAGGAGGCCTGCTACTTAGTAGACAGAGAGAGAAAGAGAGTAGGCAGGTACATGGCAGGAATGCTGTGAAATCGTTAACAGCTTTTCTCTTCAGCCTTCACGACAGAGGTTAATAGTCACTGGATGCTCATACAGTAATAGTTAATGAGCAAGTGGGTGAGTTCCCATCTGGAGCAAGCAGGTTAAGGCACACTTCAATAATTGAATGTGTTGAAATCATTGAGTTTTGATGAAATTCACTTAAGAGTCCTAAAGGAAACGGCTGAAGGAGCACCAGAGTGAGTGAAATGATCTTTGAGTGTTTAGGAAGGAAGAAAAAGGGTAAGTTTGTTGTTGCATAAGGAGATACATGTACAAAAGGCCACAGGAAAGGGTAGATTAGAACAGTAATATGAATAAT
>NW_017731850.1:1022919-1029279 GCF_001890085.2 Hipposideros armiger | reverse complement strand
GTCCCAAGCCAGTTCTTAACCATCGCGCCACTTGGCCGGCCCAGAAGAGCTGTGTTCTCGAACAACCTCATTTACAAAAGCAGGCAGCAGTACACTTTTGGCTAACAGTCCAATCCCTACTCCAGTGAATTATGTAAAAAATGAGAGGTGGGCTGACCGTGAAAAGGGATGGGTAAGCAGAAAAGGTGAGGTTGTCCACTAAAGTGTGAGGTGAAGATCAGCAGAATTCTGTAAGCCTGATCAAGTGAATAGGGCTTTATGAGAATATACTGTCCACCTAATCCTTTGCTAGGCATTGTCGGGAACATAAAAATCAAGATATTTGAGACATGGCCTTTGTTCTTAGAGGTTACAATTGACTTGTGGCAAATTTAGCAGAGACCCATAGCTACTTAAGTGGCAGTGATTCTAACAGTATGTACTCAAATTTCTATTATATATGTGAGTTGCTAAGAAAATTGAGGCAGGGCTTCTAACCACAGTGATAAATACTGGAGAAAATAAATTAGCTTTATTCTGAGTAGTTCAAAATGCCTTCTCAGTATTATTTTTCATTTATCTCCTTTATATTATTTTGAACTGCAAAACCAAGTCAGAAAAAAAAAAATTGAATCCATGCACCGAAAACAAATTCCAGAGAGATCATTGGGTAAATTAGAGACAAATTCAAAATTTGAACCTGTGGTTATTTTCAAACCAGTTCAAACCTGTTCTTCCCATATATGCTTACTCCCTTTAATAGAATTTGCAATTTTCATTCATTTACAAAATTACTCTTGGGGTCGAGAATAGCTCCTTCCAAGAACCACAATACCTTGTACAATATTGTACTTGTCTTAGGAACTCATATTCAATAATACTAAAACTGTAGGAAAAAAATAAATCATTTGTTTAATGCCCATTTTCAGGTACAAGATTGCTTTACTAAGGTACTTCCAAGTTTGGGTCTGATGAATTGCTAACAAGTTTTCTCTGAGAAGTGTTTGCAAGTGTTTATAATCTAAGCATCTTATACAAACCATTACGTACCAATTTATGCTTTTACTTGTCATAATTTCTTAAAAAGGTGCAAAAAATCCTGACAATTGAATAACATTTACTGTTCTAAAACGTAATGCATTTGGGACAGCCGAGTGGCATGTTGGTTAAGAGTTGGCTTGGGATGCCAGCTCTGAGCAGCAGGGCCCTGGTTCAGATCCCACCTGAGGGCCAGTGATGCTGCACCCTCTACAGCTAAGATGGTGAATAACAGCTCAACCTGGAGCTGGGCTGCTGTGAGTCGCTGGTGACGGCGTAGGCTGCAGTGGGGCTGGCTGGCAGCAGGCGTTAGCTTTCACCAGCTGCTGTGAGCTGCCGTGAGCAGCTGTCCAATGGCCAGCAGAGCAACTCCCTAACCTGGGAACAGCATAATGATAATACCAACATGGGCCAGTGAAGCAACGTCCTCCTCAACTAGACTGAAGAACAAAAGGACAGCAACTTGTCTGTTCTCCTTCCCTGATTTCCCAATGCTGTTCCCCTCCCCCACTTCCCCAATAAAATATTTTTAAAAAAAAGTAATGCATTTCTTTTTTCTAGCTTACCACCAATATGTAGTCTGAATAGACTACATTATTTTGAAGGAATTAATATGAAGGTTTTAATTATAGCCAAGTATCATTAATGACATGGCTGTATTGTTCAAATAAAGCTAGGGTGTTAAACGCATCATCTGCTCTTAGTTATTTAAGGTGGATATTTCAGATATGAGTGTTTTTTCAAATTTTATTATTTATTCATTAATGAAGTTGTCCTTCTAAGGAGTATTTGTCTCTGGATTTAACTCAGTAACCATTAGCAATAAGTTTAATTACAAAGTTTTCTTGAAACATAACTCTAAAATTGTGGGGAAATGTCAACACTTTAGAGTAAGTGGCTAATCATTGTAATTCTCTTGGTATTCACTGCAGTATCATTAATCATGATAGAGTCATTCGATCCTAATATGGATGTAATATCTAATTCTGCAGAGATTCAGCTGTAATTTAGCAACAATTACTGTCCACTTATTATAAGATGCCAAAAACCCTAATGCAATTATTTTAATGCATTTTGGTCACATTATGCACTAGTATTCAGGTTGGTACATGTTGCAAAATTTTAGATTGATGTGGTTGATTAAAAACACATTACACTGGAAATCTTTTTACTTGAGGTATTTATGCTGGTATTTCACAAGGTGCTCCCCATTCCATTTTTGGAATAGTTCTAATTTCCTTCAGTGCTTTCCTTGGATTTTTTTTTTCTTCCCTGCATATTTGCCTTGGGGAAAACAAGTTGTCTTGTTTTCTAAGTGGATACAACTTTTGAAGATGGTATAATACATTGCCAAAAGGCTAGTGACTTTTCAGGTGACTTGCCAGCATGGAGGTTGTGCTGGGACAAGGGAGTCAGCTGCTTCCCTGGATTACAGGGTTTACCCAGATGTAGAAAATGCACATGTTACTCATCAGGAATCTCCAGCAACCCTAGTTCTGACAAGCCCCCTGATAAATTATGCCAGGCGTCATGGGCTTCACAACATGTGTTACTTAATCTTCATAGAGCACTGCCAGTCATTTGGGCAATGTGGGTTCATGATTCTGCCCTGCCTCTGTGGGGTCAGACATGTGCGACCACCCTATGAAGCAGGAGTCAATTATTGTTCCATCCTTTGTGCCTTTGACCTTCTCCGTCTTAAAAGACAGTTCCCATACTGTTATAAAAAGCTCACCAAATGTTCAGAACTCCTCCCATTTTTCTTCCTTCTTCTGGAATCTTTTTCACAATAAAGGCTCTGATAATCAAATGAGAGAGGTGAGAAATGTGGCCTGGGGCCCAGTTAACTTTGTATCACTACCGAAGGAGTGTATAATTGATATTGGGGGACAAGTACACTCTGCCATACATAAATAGTGNAACGCCTGACGCTGATCTCAGTTCCATGTACAGTTTTGCACATTCAGGATTCCGAAATCTATATCTCAGGCTGGCTTAATAAATTTGGTTGCTTAGAAGGAAATGATCAACTTTGAATTTAGAAGCTATGAGCTCCTTTATTGAGGTATGAAACGCTGGTCTCACCAGTAATGCCTTCCGTTTCCCGATTAGTGATGCAGGACATAGTCAAGAATGTGCAATTAAATATTTGGCAAAACTTAAATTTTCAGCAAGTAGTTCTCATGGATTTGTAGCAACATCTCTTTTGTGCTGTGTTCAATGTCCGTCCAATCAGAGGTGGTGCTGGAACTAGCAGATTTCTCTGTGCCAATGAAGAAGAAATCATACTTTTGACTTTTTTTCTTAGAGCTGTAGTTTTCTTTGTTCTTTAAGTAATTTTGTTTCAAGTCAAGAAGGCAAGAGCTCTCCCCAGCCGGGAGGGTAACTCTTAACCAAAAATACTAAAAGGTGTCCCTAAGGTCACATTCCCTGGGAGTTGAAACAAGGGCATAGGGTATGATCATAAATAGAAGCCACATCAGTCATTTAGCTTTTATTATCATAAAGAGAGTACCACGATTCCCTAAGTAGATGGAATTGTTTTTCTTTAGCCTTGCTTAGTGTTCATTTGGGTAAATTCTATGCAAAGCACTAGTTTTCTTGGACATTGTGGAAATGAGGAGGTGTCAGAAATAACAACACCTCAAATAATAATTTAAATAGTGCCCGTCATATATCTAGTAGCCAGTGTGTGCTAAAGGTGCTTTCTCTCTTTTAAGCCTCACATTAACTTATCAGCTTGGCACTATTGTAACACTCATTTTATAAATAAAAATACTTAAGCTTAACCATGTTAAGTGATCTGTCCAACATTTCACCTTGAGCAAGTGTCTTGAAACCCAGGTAGTCTAAATCCAGAGCCTTCACTCTTAGCCACTACCTGACTTGGGTTTTAGGAAATAGTATTCAAAAAAGTAGCCATAAAAGAAAATAGTGAAAAATGAAGGTAAAACTTTGGAAGGTGAAGATAACTTATAACATTCATTCATGTGGAAAAGTGATTGAAGGAAAACATAATAACCAACAAATATGTAAAAATATGTAATGAGATTGCTAAGGATAAAGCTATCAATCATCCTCAGAGGGAAAAATGAAAAGAAATGAGCTTTTAGCTCTATAGAAATAGGATAAAGTAGTAGACATGACTCATAGGTGATAAAAGATCACAGCTGAAAAGAACATCCTCAGAACCAAACCCATCATTTTTCAAATGGGGAGATTGAGGTTCAAAGAGAAAAGGTGACATTTTCAAAGTCACTGATTGAGTTCAGTGCAATTGTGGGACCTGAATCCAGTTCTCCAAGCACTCAATTCCAAATTTGTACCACTTCAGACTTATGATTATTAGTGTAAAGGACTCATGAGACCCGCATATTTGTGTACATCTGTGTGTGTGCTTGTGTATGTGTGTGTGTATTTACATGCTTATCTGACCTATTAATTAAAAATGATTCAGTTAGCAATACCAGAGCCAAAGACGTTGTGGAGGCAGCAGAAGATCTGAATAAAGTGGTGGTGGGAGATGTGTTAAAGCAAAACAGTTTGGATTTGGACTTTGAAGTCGATATCCTGAAGAAAGAGCTGAATGAAGTTTCTTTCTGTAGGAAATTAAAAAAACAAAACAGCTTCATCCTTCCTTTCTCCATTCCTTTATGCTTTGACCTATGTCATTTCCCACAGCTAAGAAGTCTGTTGGGGAAAAAATCTGTTTAGCATGATTCATTCTTAATAACCTCATGCTTTCTTTAACAATCATTGCATTCTTTGCTAAGATTTTACAAAATCTTTACAAATCACTTTTTTTTCTAAAAATATATATATATATTTTCCCAGAAACTCCTTTTTCTCCTCAATTTTCAGAATCTGGGTATGCTCTAAGGTGCTTGGGTTATATGTCGTTGAGATGTTAGTGACTGATTTGAATGCCACATGATGGCTTCAGTTTCCACATTGTATCTTTCATCACATGCTGCACTCCAGGTCCCTCGGGACATCTTTACGTCTTTTACACCGTCCCTGCTTCACCCAGCATATGCCTCCACATGAGACCTGAAGCCTCAGAGGAACAGTCTTCCATTTACATCCAGAAACATCCTTTGATATCAGGAGCCTGCCTTTCCACATGCCTCAGACTTTGCTCTATTAATACTATTTTTTTTCTTGGATTGAAAACAAAAATGTTACTATTTTTGGAAATCACCATTCGTTTGAAATAGCCATATGACCCAAACCAGTAAGAATGCAAACAGCAACAAAATATTTAAAATGCTCACTTTAATCTCACATATCTGTACTGGGAAAATCATTGTAAACAAGCATGGTGAGAGACAACTTTATTTTTCCAAGCCACAAAAGAGAGTGTATTTGAACTGCTTAGATAGGAAGTATTACTCCAAATTTGATCAAAGGAGAAAGAACATTTGAGAATATGATTAACATAAAGTTTAAAATAAACAAGAGGACTTTTTGTAAGTTTTTGCAAGTTAGCTATAAGCACAAGAATTTCCTATCCTGTTGCTACAATATAATTTTTGTTTTTTTTAAATTTGAGAGTCCACAGTTTAGTAATATTTGGGGAGCAGAAATGTAAATTACCTCAGTGGCAGTGCACTGTCATGCCTGGACTCTGGGATCCCACTGCTTGGGCGCAATCCCAGTTCTGTTTCACTAGTTATACATCCATAGACAAGTTTCTTTAACTCTGTGAACTTCAGTTTTGTTATTTGTAAAATGGACCAACTACTTTTAGTTATTGGAAGGACTAAGTAACATAATGTATATAAAGTGCCTGGTGCAAAGCAACTAAAGAGCTCAGTAAAATTAAATGGTTAATATATAGTTATCAGATGATTAATAATCAATAGCTAATATTAAAATGTGGATCCATACCACCAGCAGATCAAATGGTTGACCGTGGGTCACTCTTTCTGGTGACTCCCCTTTGGGAGTTTATGCATATGAGTCCGGGCAGGAGTGTGGTTACTTGACTGGAAGTGCTTATTTCAAGTTGATTATTGGAAGATTAGTGACATATGCCCATGGTTCATCAGGAGTAATTCCCCATCCATCCATTAGTGCCCATGTTAGGTGTTTCCAACTTTACTCAGATGAGGGGCAGAGGAGTGCCTCAGTGTAAAAACCCTGAGGATCTGTGTTCTAATGCAGGTATGAGCCTGTGGGGTCATCATCACAGCTAATCTGCCTTTGAAGCACAAAAGTAGCCTTAGATAATAGGTAAAAGAAGAGCGTATTCTTTTTTTTTTAATATGTTTATTGGGAAATTGGAGGTATGGGAACAGTGATGGGGAATTGGGGGAAGGGGAACAGACAAGTTGCTGTCCT